>NW_026099573.1:45093587-45143018 GCF_025091365.1 Daktulosphaira vitifoliae
AAAAAAAAAAAAAAAAACAAAAAAAAAAACACATCTTAGTAAAACCAATACCTTCTCAGCTTCGCATCGAAGCTAAAAAATTATTGATATCTCCCTCTTTTCTCTTTTAAATGGTATCAACTTGAGTTTTTGAAATGAAAACTTATATGTTTAATTAGATTAAAAATAAGCAGGTCTGTAAAGTGTATCTAAAGATTAATACGAATCATAAATATTTATACTAATTTTCAATAAACTAAGTTTTAAATAATTTTTGTCAATAAAAAGATTAGCATATCGTTTTTTACGCTGGGAAATTTATCCTCCATGAAATCTCAAACTTTTATTGCTTTGCTCCTTTGTACTTGTGTGCAAACGTAACGGATTTTAAATATTATACAATTATGTTATTTGAAATATTAATTTAATCTTTAAATTTTGTTTGCATATGACTTTAGATTTCTTAGAATTAATTCCTTTTTACTAATGATCATTACATCATGCAAATTGAAACATATACCTGTCAAGAAAAAGTTTATCAACAATTGAACTTCAGTTTGTTTGAAACTTATTTTTTCTTAAAATATAACTAATTTTACTAATAATAATTACTTAATACGTAAATTTTGAAATATTACATGAACAAATATTTTGAATATTTTTACTAATTTTATTTTTTCTTCACAATTTTAATAAAATTTTTTATAAAATAAAACGGGACAATTAAAAGAAACTAATCATATCAATATTTAGTACATATAAAATATTAAGCTAGAAAATATATTACATGTGTAGATATTTACGCTTTTACAGCGATGCAATGCAATGCACATTTAAATTTATATTATTAGTTACATTTTTGTCAATTAGTCGGTAACATTTAATTAGGCATATAAATAATTTTTTTTTTTTAATTTATCTACGTAAGAACTGTATTATTTTACTTATTAACAATTATAGATTACTTGTTAGTAATAATTTGGTAGCTCACATGGATGGTGACCAATATTAAAACTAGGGTAGGGGTCTTGAAACTTTAAAAACTTAGCAAATTATAGATATAATAAAATTTTAGGCTGGGGCAAAAATGTAATATAGCACCTCCAAAAACAATAATTATCAGGTTTTATAAAATAAATAGAAATTTACAAAATAATTACAAATATATATTTTTAGGTGAACATAATTTGTAAAATTATAGAAATTAAATTTTCTTATACTATTTGGTTTGTTTTCAAAAATTGTTTTCAATTACTCATTGGTTTCGTCCTAGTAGTTCGTACAAATTTATAAAAATGATGAAGTAATTTCTAAAGTGTGTATATTTTTATAGGGAATAATAATATATTTAACAGTAATAATATATTTTCCCCGAGTGTTATTTTGTTGAATGGGTCAAATAATGTTTTCTTATTATTTTTACAAATACTATGATAGTATTAAGTAAAAAAAGTTTAAAATATGTTAAAATGTACTGATTTGAAAAATTACTGATGATAGCTTAAGCTGTCAAAGCTCCTTCATTCATACCAAAATAACAATACTAATATTACTCGATGTATCTATTAAATGACATCTCTCTCACTAGAGCTGAATATTTTTTATTTTAAAATTGTATCATTTTTTCATATAACTTTTTTATTCTAAATATATCATGGAATGTTAGTAAAATGAGTCCAACCAGCCTATAGGCTATTTTACAATTAAGGGCTATATGATCAATTGCCCCTCTAGTTCACCCTAATCTGGCCTTACTTTTAAGTGATTTAGATATATCAATAGATGATCTCGGTATGAAATATTCTAAATTTCTTTAATGTTATGTAAGTAAATTGATTATCTATTATTTTTAATAATTGGTAACGAAATAGAAAATGTTTTTTATTGGTGGTGTGATTAATTAATTATCTTTATAAGCTAAGAAATTAAGCCCTCTTAAATTCACTGTATGATGACTATAATCAAAAACATTTTTTGCATAGTCTTTTATAAAGTTATAGGGAATACTAATGCTAAATACTAGTGAAGGGCATTTTCAAATATTTTAAACTATCCAATAGTATTCGATAGTTTTTTAAAACTATCGAATAATTATTCAAATTGTTTTTATACAACCGAATAGTTTATTTTTAGTATAAAATATTCGAATATATTGTGTAACTATCGAATATTTTTTGAATGACTATCGAATTGTTCTATAGTTACTATTCGATAATTCCCATTTAAAAATTGGTCACCGTTTATGTGAGCTACCAAATTATTACTAACAAGTAATCTATAATTGTCAATAAGTAAAATAATACAGTTTTTATGTATTGTATATGTGTATTATGTATGTACTCAGAGAATGAGTTTAGCAGAGATGAGAATGCTTAAATGGATGAGTGGAGTGACTAAAAAAGATAGAATAAGGAACGAGCATATAAGAGGGAGTATAGGTGTAGCGTCAATCNTAGACACGTGTAAGCGTTTATTTACTGTTGAGTGTAGAAACGACACAAGTCAATGACTAAAGACGTTTTTGCTCTCAACCATATCTTTAAATAGTAATCCAATGGGTAAAAACGTTATGACTGAAGCGGTTTTTCCACTCAACACATAAAAATAGATGACTAGCATGTGTTTTTGCTAATATCTAAATTTCACAAAAAATGTGACTCGTGTCGTTTTTGCAATCATCGATTCAGTTATAGAAATGAATGTTGAAGGAAGAAGAGGTAGAGGAAGACCAAAAAAGAGAATATCGCTATTGAATGCGATATGAGGACAGCTGATGTGAACAGAGATCATGTGGGAGATCGTGTCAAGTGGAAATTTAGGATAAGGATAGTCGACCCCAAGTAGTTGGGATTAATGCGAGGAAGAAGTAGGAGGAGGAGCTTGCAATTAGCTCATAATTAAAAATATTTACAGTAATAACTAGGGATAAAGAGTTTTTAAATGTTACGTGGCCTGTTTTTCTGAAAAAACTAAGTTTTTAAGCTCTTTAAGAAACCAACGAAGAAACGATGTTTATTACTGTTTTCAAAGGAACAAAATTATCAATAATAATAATATAATATAATCATTAAACGTAGTATCGTTAAAATCGATTGTAGTGTCATAAGTAAGTTAAATTTCAGTTAACATGATAACATCAACATTTTTAAATATAGAAAAATTAACTCTAATCAAACCTAATTTCGACTTGAGGGGCACGTATATTTTAATACAGTATTTTTAATTATTTTAATTATTTTAATTAGTTTTAAGATGAGATAAAAAATAGGAGATATTTACTTAATTAACAGAATAATTAAATTGACAAATAAAACTGAAGTATTTATTTAATAACATATCGAGTTAAGATATTATTTATTTTGATGCTAACAAAAAATGTGTGATGTTTATATTTTGAGAAGTATTTAGGCTAAACGCATTATTAACGTCATTTAAGAAAACATGCCGACTTTTTCACATATTTAAGAGTATTTTGGCTGTTAAATCACGCACATTTCGGTTTACATGGGACCTATGGCAAGGTAGGTTTACTTGCACGTTTTCTTTATTGGTTTCTTGTAAATCCCACGCGACCGGTAGCTATTCAAATGAAATAAAAGCTACCAACTATTTTGTAATGTTTTCAATATTCGCCCCCGACGCCTTTTTGTATGCAACGTTCTATCACACGGACTTTTTAGCCCAAGGCTCATTAACGATCGTCTGGACGCGGTTTATGAAACGCTTAAAATATTATATTTTTTTTTTGTACAATGGGTGTAATGTTTATCTTTAGGGGTTGAATAAGTAAGCACGCAATATTATGTTCCACCCGCGCCGCCTCAGGCATAGTCCGGTGCTACACGTATAAACGTTGTAGCGAGTGTCCGTATTATTTTCTTTGCATCTTCCCACACAATATAATAAGCTACCTGAATTACAGACTCTGTTCGTTCAGCTTGATTATAATTATAATATCGAATGACTCGAAGGAAATCTACATTTTCCTTCTGTTAGCTCTTAATAGTGTTGGTACACGAATTCGTGCGTGCGTAAATGGTCAGCATCGATTAACTCTAAGACTACTAACTGATTTAACAAGATTGTTGATTATCGTGAGACGCTTATTTTAATCGTCATTTTTTACACTGCTTAGATGAAACATATCATTATCATGGTATGATTAATAATCACGCATATCTCAAATTAATTTGTATTAACGTAGTTTATGTAGGAGCTATGAGAGCTTCAGTTCCCATAGAAATATTTGTAGCCCTCTCAAATGAGTTGAATTTCTTTTTGAGTGGTAGAGGGAGGGTAAATCAATGTCGAAGAAAAGTTTCTTTCAGGTTTTTTATCTAAATTAATGAAATGGAATATGGGACTATTGCCACCGCAGACAAATTTTTCAAGCTATGCTCATAAAACAAAGCAAGAACTTTTCGTTAAATATGTTTTATTTCTAAATAACCATCAAAAAAATAATTATGTATATTATTTTTAATTTAAAGGAAAATCTATTAGCTTCGATGTGTACCTGCAAAGCTATTGGTTTTTCTTTGATGTATTATTATTATCTTTTTGTGTCTCGTACGCCAATATTTTCCGTTTCTACTGAACCGAATTTGTTCAAAGATACGTCGTAAAATCACATAACGTATCTAGCAGATGCTATCAGTGCTATAATTTTGAACAATTCCTTTCAGTCTTGGCAATAAAGAGAATGTTCTATAAAATTGCAATTGTAATAATAGTGACTGTTGATAGTTTTAGTTTTTACTTTATATTGAAATAACTTTTGGAAAAATGATAAATCATTAAATTATGGTAAAATTATGCAATTTTAAAAGTAAAGTGTGATTATTTATATTAATTTGCATGCGTGTAAAACCTGAAATATAGAAAAATATAGTTACAACCAAAGTTATTTTAACTATTTGCAAACTGCTTTTCTCTTAATTACATATAGTTTAAAAATATTGAATTTTGTGTAGTAGCATACATAGCGACCAGATTTAGCTATTTAACTGAGTAATTTGATATCATTCAACATTGTAGAATGTACTCAAATAAATTAGTTTGATTTACAGACACGATATGTTATTACAAATGGATTTATTCATTATATTTTACAGAAAAATAAATTTTAGGTAGTGTAATAATTAAATTATGCATACAGTTTATTATACATATATAGAAAAATGTAGAGTGATTGATTTATCGGTAACATTTATAATCCATCTAAAATAATAATAATTTTTAGAATTTTATTAGCTTATTTAAGTGTTATTTATGTTTCAATTCTAAGTAATTAAATACTTTTTATATATATCCCTTGTTCTTTATATGGGTACCAACTTTTTAAATTGCAATACAGATATTTAAATAATTTACGTAATATAAAATTATTTTGGGAAAAGGTAATAGACAAAAGAATAAGAGGAGAAACATCAATAACAAAGAATCAGTTATATTTTTCATAATCATCTATGAAGCCAATTTTTTGTGTAAGACTACTAATAGAAAAGTATAGGGAAAAGAAGAAAAATCTATATATAGAAAATATGAGGAAATAAATCAAAGGCTAGAGGTGTGGAGATCAGCTCTGAAGAAAAGAAGAATGTTTAAGAATACATAAGNGGAAAAGAAGAAAAATCTATATATAGAAAATATGAGGAAATAAATCAAAGGCTAGAGGTGTGGAGATCAGCTCTGAAGAAAAGGGTTTAAGAATACATAACAGTATGACAGAGTATATAGAGATTGAAAAGGGGAAAACGAGTTAGGTGAAATGAGGAGCTTAGTGATAATAACTGAGAACATGATAGGATAGAAACCCAACCGTTTTTTTTAGAAAATAATTCTAATTTTTGGTGGAGCACGGGAGCAATATCTTGCTTTTTATCTGTGCTCGAATAGTAGATTTAATAAGTGCAACTCTTGGGTGCATATGTGCAAGTGGGGAGTCTTTCTAAGTACTATCAAACATAATCAAGAGCATCGAAAAAATGCCTTATTATTCTAGATAATGAGATTTAATATTTCTTTAGACAATCATTAAAAAAAACTATTTTAAGCTCTTAGTGTTAAGCAACAACAAGAAAAATATTTTTGGGATTTAGAACTTAAAAACTCCCAATAAAAATTTGCACGTTGGCCTAAATAGTTCATTTTTAGCTTCGATACGAAGCTGAGAAGGTATTAATTTGATGTGGTTTTTTTTTTTGTGTGTCTGTTACCACTTTTTCTCAGCTCTCACCGAACGGATTTCTTTCAATGATACGTCAAAAGATCACAAATCGAATCAAGTCGAAGACATTATCCTCAAAAATTGAAAAAATTTCCCTCGTTCCCCGTAAATGGGGGAAATGTTCCGGAAAGTCTGACACTTTTATATATATCTTAAATTAAAGATAATGTAATATACTTTATTATGAAAAAAAAAATTTGACCTCTGGACTTGTCTTCGTGGTGAAAATGGCTACCAAATGCTATTTTCGTGTGAAAATCCTTGATTTTATTTTTTACATTTTTAACTTTATAATGCTATAACTTATTGAAAATTGTATGGATCAACACAATTTTTTTATGAGAAATAATATTTTTTAATAATCCCTTTTTCATTCAGGATATTAATAAGAAAATACCAGATCATGTAGCTTTTGGAATAATCCACCAATTTTTTTAAATTAAACACTAACTAAAGATTTGCATCGAAGCGTTTTTTTTTTATAGTTATTTTAATCACTGTTAGATATCATTATACTTGATCCAACTATGCCACGTCACTACTGTGCCGTGACCCCCCTGTGCTGGTTTTTTTTTTGTCATGTAAACATCTTTTATGGAAAAACATTTAATGCAACATTGTAAAAAAATACAGAACAGTATTCTATAAGATCATATAGAATGTAGTAAATTATTTTAATTTGGCATTTTATGGTGAAAATTTGTGACAATATATGTTCTCTAATTTACACTTACGGTTATTCAATTACTTGCATTGCTTTTCATCACTGTGATATGGTCGTTGATACATTATAATATCCATGTTACAATACATCAACTTGTACTCGAATTTTATTCGAGGCATGTCTAATCAGTTATTGAAGCATCTCTTGTTACGGTGTTTGAACTTTTTATGTGTCTCGAACTGGTGAGCAAATAAACCGATCGGAAAACGAACCATTAAATTTCATTGACATACTCATTATCGTGATTCACTAAACGAGAAGAAAAGCTTTTGTCATAATCTTATAAAAAAATAATGATTTACGTTAAGATACACACATTTAGTTTTATTTTTCTCACTAAATCTTATGGTCGATTAGTCTTTAGATAATAATATCCTTGATAGAAGAGTATCAATATTAGTTTTACAAAAAACAATTAGCTAGTAAATGAATGTCATGTTAATTAGAATGAACAATTTTATTTATTTATAAATGTTGATCCTATGAAACTAATTAAGTGACACCTAATTAACTTGATCATCACACAATTAAAGCCAATGCTGATCTTATAACTACAAAAATAAATAAATTTTAAATATCTTATATAGGTACAGGTTTATGAAAAAAAAAATTTGGATTTCTTCGATCATATAAATGTTAAATGTCTACTGCACAAAAGAGTGTAGAAAACTGAAATGTTCCTTGAACATCAACGATATATATTAAATAATCATATTCCACCATTTTATAGTACTTAAAAATTTAGAATTTACATTTACATTGATAACTTTTTATAAGAGTATATACAGATTCATTCACTTATCATGAAACACATAATTGATCGATAATTAAAAATTACTATTAAAATTATTTTATTTGTTTCTATTAGTTCAATGTTTCTCTCAATTTTTTAATCATTAACTTTTTTTATGATTATCGCTTATACCTTTTAAAGATTTCAGCTTTAATTTCTCAAATAGCAACATCCCTAATTAACTATCTAATTTAATACATAATTATGTAGTTAAGAAAACGACTGGTCGATAACAACTTTTGGACTAGTATTTCGAAAGTTATTGACATATTTATATTTAGGTGAGATGAAGAGTACGACCAAGAAATGTTTAGTAATAAATATAGCAGAACCCACTCTTCACCTTTATTCATTACTCTAAATTGTTAATAACTTAAAAAAATCGAGAAAAACTAGTAAAAAAACTATTAGTATTATTTTTATTTTTCGATTAATTAAGTGTTTCATAAGTGATTTATTCTGTATAATTAAATTTTTATTCGAAATGAAAAAAGTTTACAGTCACAACTTTATTACACTAGCATAAACATGACCAAAATAATTATATGGAAAAAATATAATTTTTTTCCGTGAAGGGGAAGTGAAAATTTTTAAGTATATCCTATCAAGATGAAACCTTAATTATTAAAGATGTGCGGGTAACCGGTAATCGAGTTATTACCGAGAACTTGGTCTTCTTTTAAGGTTCTATTTTTACCCGTTATTTGGTTTGTAAGCATTTTTCTCAGCTTTTACTCAGTATTCAGTATTATTCGTGACCTTCCTTAAAAAAAATGTTGTTATATTAAAATATTTTTAATCATAGTTTATAGTCCAAGCACAGTCTTTTGTTGTTATTGTCATATCTACAATCGCTGAAGTTTCAGTTATTGAGTTTATAAAAATGTTTCCGTAATTTTACCTTCTTGGAATCACAAAAATTTTTTGTGCATATAAAAAACCGGTAATGTATTTAAAGTTAATGTTGTGTTTAATAAAATTATGAACAAAGAAAGATAAGAAATCTTTCAATGCATATTTTATGCCTTAAATTCATTAAATTTTAATGAGATTCAATAAGTATATTTCGATTACAATACAGTTATTATTTCAATCAATACTTAAAAAATTTGAATAAAAGATTTTTTCGAACTTATTAGAACAAATATTTTATAATGAAAACTTCTATGCATTTATAGAGTGGAAAAATGTTGAAGAGGTAAATATAATTTTTTAAACTAATACATTTTTATCAATTTTAGGGGAGAAAAATTTAAATATGGAGGGATTTCAAGCTACCATGCAACATATTTTTATTTTAACGTAAATGAGAAAAGTTGTTAGAAATTTAATATTTTGACTTTTATTTTTCATTTACACTGAAAATGTGGCTACTAAGCTTGTTCTTGGTTTGTAATAACTCTTTTATCTGGCTTTTACTCGGTACTCGGTTAGTACGTGTAGTTACTACTCGAAACATCTCTACTATTTATGTCACTGCTTCATTAATACAGTTATTCAAAAGTTCATGTTCAATTATTATAGTATATGTTCTATACCGATTATCTATCCAAAAATTCAACTAAGTCCGGTAAAAAGTTAATGCTGAATCGTATTAATACTGAAGTGGTAAGCATTATAATATTTTTTAAGTATAGGAAAATAAATTTATCATCACCGAACTTTTAAAAATTTTAGTCATGTTTATTTAATACACATTTAAGAACATTTGCAGATAACGGCTATGGCAAGTTGTAAATATGTTGATTTTTCACAATAGTTATTTGTTTCTAATTATTTATAGTAACTACTTTAAAGGAACCCACAATATTGGGTATTTTAATTAAAATTTAACCATAAAATTATATTAAAATGTAGATTTGTGATGTGTTTGAGTTACAAATCGATATTATAGTTTGTAGTTTTTGTATGTTTTTACAATGTTATTTAGTGGTTCATTTGAGCATTAGTCACGCGATAATGCCATGCGTGTTAACTCAAGAATAAGTTTTTATTACCTAGTAAAGAAAATCATTATTGTAAATAATTAATATAAATATACAGGATTATTCTTTTAATACAAAAATCATCGAAGAAACGATTGTCTAACGTTAATCATCCAATTTTTCTTAATTAATAACAATATTGAAATTGTTTTTTAAACACTTTTTAATTTCATATATTTCTTGATTTATCAATCATTAATTATTTTTTAATAATTCCTTATTCTTTATAAAAATATAATAATTTTTTTAAACAGTTACACATACATTTAAGTAGCTCACATAAAAGAAGATGATCATTATTACATAAAAGTAGAAAAGATTGAAGACCAAAACATTGTTTAGGAAGTTATTAAAATTTTAAAATGTCAACTTGGGGTTAGAGGAGGTATGATTAGTTTTATCATTAGACATTTTTGGGAAAATAATCTAAATTTTTCTTGTTCAAAAAAATTCTTTTTATCATAATTCTATTCAATTTCTGAATTGTTTAGAGGGCTTGTTTTTAAAGTGGAGGCTGCGACTATAAACTCTTTCCTACGTTTACTTTTATCGGTTTATGTAATTATAACGTTGAAATCAATTTTCTTTAATTAACTAGTAAACTTTTAAGAATTAAAATTAAAATTTCAATTTATGACTGTTTTAAATTATTTGTTTTAATAAATAAAGATCAAAAAACAGGTTAAGTAAAACCAAAAAATAGACAAATTAGGATTTATTAATATTATGACATTTTTTGTATTATATCCCATTCACGCAATATTACTAGGTTAATATTAGCTACATTTTTTACCTTTATTAACCGACGTATAAATTACTATAATTATGTAACGTTCATATGTGTAGCTATAGAATTCATTAGTTTCCTTTATTTTACTACTATTTTCATTCATCATTTTTTGTACAGTTGCGTGTACATTATGTACCCATACAACCGTAAATTATTGTTGTTAATGATTAAATCTTACGTTTATGTGTACAGTTTTTTTTTAGTTATTCCAGTGGTGACTAGAGTATAAATAATATATTAATTAAGCGTTGATGCATACATGTGTGTTAGATGTGTGCATCATCAATTTCTCATTTGAAAATCTTTGATTTAATTTTTATTATTCGCGTTTATTTGTACTAATTCAATGGCGCGTAAAATGTGAGTTACTATTAATGACTTTTTCATAATCTCAATGAAATTGCATTTAGGTGAATTGTATACGCTTGAAGGCCAAATACTCTTTTTAAAAACGATCAACTGCTTGTACAAAGAGCAATGAAAGTACATATAAATTTTGTAAAAACTAGACCTAAATAGTTACTTATAATTAACTATAATTTACATTTTATGTTTGTAAAGACATTAAACAAATTATTATAATTAACAAATAGTGTAGTATTGTTTTATTGCTGGCGGGTTTTAACTATCGGAGGAGGTCGGTAATTAAGTATTTTCACAGATGAGATAACACTGATTTAGTATTATCGGGGTGTAAAGATATTCTCAGTAATACATTCAACCGGTTGTTAAGTATTGTGTGCGCGTCACGCATTGTTACTGAAATGTTTAAAACGACAACAATCGTTATTGCACACACAAACATACCGTTAAAAAAGGTTAAGTATCATCCTGAATACTCGTTAGGCCCAATTGCTACAACTGTTTTGTGTGTATTCTCGACGACTTTCTAATGTTCAAATGTGATTACTAATGTATTGTTTTACAAAAACGACGTGTATTTTACTTCCGAATCAGTAGCCGCGACGGTTAAAAATCATTTTTTTCTTTGCTATAGCCTCGTACTATATTTTTCTATGTCTTACTACTTATGTAGATATTGATCCTTACAATGAACGGTATCACGCATGTATGAAAATACACCTCTATTTCTATTCTATATAACAGTTGGATGTTTTTTTATCAATATATACGCAATTTCATCAAATATTAAATACATATTAGTTCAATAAAGCGAATGAGTTACAGATACAAATAAAATTTCTTAAGTTTTAAAAATATCACACTTGTATCTTTCAAAATAATTGGATACATTCGATTTTTAAAATCGCGACCAATTAATGTAACACTTTTTTTTAAATAATCGATCACTTCCGCTGAAAAAGTTCATTATCTTAAAATCTAATACTAAATTTCTATTAATACCGTTAAAGCTATTAGTGTAATTTTAAAACTGTATTTTTGAGAAAAAAAGTGATAGGAATAAATGTAGTATTTTATCAATGTTTCCCGTTTATTTATAATAGATTTAGTGCGTGTGAAATTTAATTTAAAATATGCTTTATTTGATATTCTTACGTCTAAAACGGAAATAGACGTCAGTGAGATGTTATTAATTCGTTGATAACTAAGTAGCAAGTAGTGAATAATAATTATGTTCAGAACATGGAAATATTATATGATTTAGAGACAGGATCATTCAACAAAGCGTGAGAATTTATAATAATAACCTCAAAACCACAAACTTAAATATAATACATATTTTACTTTAAGTATACTAAAATAAAAATAGCGGCGTAGCAGGGAGAGCCAAGGGGATCTGAGCCTTCTCCTTTAACATCACTATTCATCTTTGAAATGAAGTGGTGAGCAAAAAAATTGATTATAATATGGATTTTTTTCTCCTACCCCTATTATGAAATCATGGCTTAACACTAATATAAATATATATTTTATAGTTAACACTATTTTATAATATACTAAAACTATTTGTTGTCAATAAAAAGATCTTAGAATTAATAGACTTAATAAATTTGTTAAGCTATAACTCAAATTTTTAGCTTCGAAACAAAGCTGATAACCTGAAGGTTTTTGGTAAACTGATCCACTCATTCTATTTATGAGATTCAAAATTTGAAACATGCGCATTGAAAAATAGAACTTTTTCAACTTAACTATTGTAAATGTTTCGTAAAAACTAACACCTATAAATATCTCTAAAATAAAAAATTTTATAATATACTACAAGTCATTAAAAAATCACAACGGTTAACTGCCTATCCAGGTGCCCTTAATTAATGCTTTTGCTTGCAAGACCGTTTATTTAGAGATAAAAACAATTTTCAGATTTTTCTTTTTACTTAGTAACAAAAATGAAAACGTCAAAATTATCCCATTTTAAAATAATATAACATTAAGAAATAAATTTTTTTAATTGTCATAAACTAATTGAGGCTAATCTGTTTTAAATTTCTATAGATGATCTTTAGAGGCAACATATATATTGGGGTTTGAAAAACCGAGTTTCGTGTAAAAATACATTAGCATTGTTAGAACTCGGCCTGGCGTAATGACGTGCGTTCAGATCACTGTTAAATTTCAATCTAAGCCGTAGCTTCACTTTACCACGTCTCTAATATGTAATTTTTTATTAATGTTTTGATCTTTAACATTGGTTATATATCTCAAAGTTGTTTGTTAAAATAAGAGTAAATATAGCAAGATTCATGCTTAAGGCATTGATTGGTGTTAGTTAGATTTTTGGGGGTAGTTAATCGAAAAACTCTCAAATTTTTCAATTGGTCATCTTCCTTGAAAGATATTTAAAAGTTCAAAATTTTTAATATAGAGTCCCAAACATTAATGAAAACTACGAGTCCTGTAAAATCTAATTAAAACATCTGTTTGTTCCTCTTCGGTGATAAGATTCTTTAAAAAAAATTCGACCAGGCATAAATCCGGAAAGAATGCCAATGATTACTATTGTAGAGCGTAGTTTAGTGTGTTCGTTTAATTTATTGTGTACAAAATAACAATATTTATTTAAGAGTTTATTAACCGTTTTCTCTTGTAAATGCACGATAGATACGCGCCAGTTATTAATAAACTTAAAAATTGATTTGTCAATATTTTTAATTGTATTTATTGATTGATAATAACTCAATGAATAACTTAATTTGTTTTACGTACGCAAGTATAAAAAATATCGCGTTAAAAAGTTATTAGAAAACATCAGAATTGTACGACATGATGATCATTATGCAATTACATAATCGATGTCCACTAGGTACTGTTTAAAAAGCCAATAGAGTTTAAAAGGCGTAGATCTAAGACCGTAACGTCCTGGTTGCAGGTGAGCCGTAACGGCCGTGGGACGTTCATCATGGGACAGAGTCCGGAACTGGGTGGAGCCTGCTGTCGGGCGTCAGCGAGTGGACACCTGTACCCTCGAGAAACGCCCGACTGTGAGCGCACGCGCGTATTACTGCTATATATCACGTTATTGTCTTGGTGTGCGTTTGGAATTACCCAAGGCGCGCACACACAAGGCGGAACAGCTGCGGACCCGTTTTTCTCTGCCCCTCTCTGTCCACCAAGAAACCGCCCATATTCTTTGGCACATCTTCTAATCGCCACCTCGTACCGTTTGGTAGTTTAACAAGTGATCGCGTCCGGTCGAACACGTCTGCCGCCCACGATCGCGTTAGTTTCCATGTAAATCGCAGTCGTCAGACTGATCTAGCTGTCCGTTCTTAAGTTTTTTAAATATAAGTGTGTTACAATCGCAGTGCAAAATAAAACAATTTATGTTGCAAGATCAAATTCAAGTTTTTCCACGATTTCATATAACTAAAACAATTGATTAGGCAGACATATCAGGAAACGTCATTAAAATGACCAGATGATCATAAACATTTAAAAGGTTCGTTTATTATATTTTAGATATGGGTAAAAAAAAAAAATATATAAAAGTACCAGACTTGCCTAGCACGCGCGCCAGTGACCAGCACGTATCCGGAACGAATTTTCTTAAATGAAGTGAAAAATCCGCGCGGTTGCATCGGATAATATAATGATTTTATTTTATTATTAGTATTGAAAAGAGTTAAGTGCCATTCGAACTGTTGTATACGAATTAGAAAATAAACGTGCCACAATTTTCGAAACGTGTGTCAGGTACAATTCCATGAGATTTCCTTTGATCCGGTTCAAATATACTTTATTGAACGTTTATTCGTCAATAACCAATGGATACAATAAAAAAATGAAACGGATATAATGTAATTATGTTGTTTGGCTGACAGTAACGTTTTATATATTCTATACATTCTGTTTTATAGTTTTTCTCTCTACGTAACAATCCAAATGCCAATTATATGTCGAATCCTTTGACATAAAATAACTGTTGACGAATCATCGAGTAGTTGTGAAGTTAGTGGTAAAATAAAATGAGTGAAGACTGTAATAGATGAATTGTCGGTAAAAGACAAGGATTTTAAATTAATAGCTACCACTTTGAACACTCTTATATCAGAAGAAGTAATTAATTTCACGCGCTGTGTTGTTCTTTTATTTAATACTCAAGCATTGGTCCAAAGCAAAGAAACACACTTTTTTTCTTAATTTTAACTTTAGTATGTTATAATTATTTTTTCATTAATTTCATATTGACGTAATTGTATTCATTTAGCTTATTAAGTTGTAGAATTTTACTCAGTGCCAAAATTGTGAGTTTTCTTATGTTTTGTAATTAAGGCTTTTTTCAGAATCTTCATTTTTGCAGGAGCTATCTAAGCTCCGAAGTATTGATTGTATTGCCCATCGCTGGTCCTGATTTTATTATTACAGCGCATATATTTGTTTATAAACATTAAAATTTGTATATTTTACAATTTTACTAGTTACAAGAAAATTTTTAATTTTATTGATAGTTTCCATAAAATTGATAATTAATTAAAAAATTTAATCCAACCGATAATTATTATCAACATTATTATTATTGTTTAAAGGTTACAGGATAGTGTCTGGAAATATAGGCAGATTGCCTATATTTCAATTTGCTTGAGATAAAAATATAATGAGCTATTATAATTATTGTTTTAATAATTGATTTATTTTTCTTCTTTACATTTCATTCAATATCATATAAAATTGAATTATGTTATTATAAAAATAAAATGATTTTAAATTTCTAAAAAATCAATATTTTTAAGTGAAATAAATCGTTGGAATTCCATCAAATAAAAATAAATAATGCAGGTGAACAAGCCTCGGGGTCAAGAAAGTAATCGTCTTCTGAGCTGCATTTAATAATGTTATTAGGACGTTCTGATCAGTGTAATCCAATTTGTAAAATTTGATTCTTTACTTTTTTTTTGTACGTGCAAGGACCTTATCATGTTGGTGCACATTGTACTCACTTAAGATATTGAAGGGATTAACACTAAATATAAATGATTTGCACTTATTTCAATGCAGTTACTACCCAAAATTTAGCTAGTAAATTTAAGTGGAGAGTGTTTGGACACTGTAAAAATGAAAACATTTTATAATTATGATAAAAGAATCTGAATTAGCCAGTTTTTTTAAATAATCAGTTGTCTGTGTGGTTTTAGGCTTTTGTACTAGCTGAAGCAATAAAGTCAATTTGTTTTTGTCCTCTCATCATGGCCAACTCTACTTCAGTAACTAAGTGCACTGATTTCTCAGTATCAAGTTTATGTAGAGACATGAAAACGTCACCACCTGATCCAGCTATTATAATTGGAGGCACCGGCAATAACATGAAATTATCTCTACCTTTGACAGCTTGTTCACCATTTTCTACAAATTTAAATGGACCCACAGGTAAGATATTTAGATTTACTTTACTTTTCAGTGAGAGTTAAATAATATTTATATTTGTATAAAAAATATAGACTCATATATTTGATGGCGTTTACTGTGTTCTAACAACGATCCTAATAACATCATAATATTTATTATATATCTATAAATCTTTGATAACTATTTGTTCAGTAAATAATTTGCGTTACTTTTTAGCTTCGGTTTGCAGCTAGACTTAAAAAAAAAAAAACATTTGGGTCAGAAAGCATTTTTATCGAAAACAGTGGATATTTTAAAACGCTCACGGGCAATAGTCGAAATTATTCGACCTTCGCCAAAAAATTATATCACAATTTAACGAATTAGTACTTTTTTAAAGTTTAAGAATTAATGCTAACAATTAGGATTTATTTCTCACACAATTACTAACTTAATGCAAATATTAACATGATTAATAAATATACAGTAAAAATAAACGAAATATATTTTGTAATTATTTGTAGAATATTTAAAAAATGTTTACAATTGACTCATTTAACAGCAACGAACATTTTTAACATATATTTATATAATTATTTAAAAAAATATTTATTATTAATAATCATTATTAAATAACATTAATCATTATTATTAATTATTCAATAATTATTATTATCAATTATAATATTGTACTCTGCAAAAAATTTTAGACCAAATAAGTTTAGAGCCATTCTGCGTTTCTCTTGATTAAAATTTTCGGACGGTGGAAAATATTCCTTAAATAATGAATCGATTATACTCTCATAAAAATCATTCGATTTAATAAAATTTTCGATTTGTTCATTTTTTACCAAATCAGATGGATTTTTTTGTCTGTATATTTGAAAAATCGCTTTGTAAATGGTTTCATGTATGTCTTCAAAAAACTTTTTAGTTGCTTCTGGATTTAAATGTTTTTCAGTATCGTTATAATAATCTTTCAGACCAGGCAATAAATTAATTATATACGAATTATTTACCGAATTGATTTCAAAATTAGAATTTATTGTTATAATGGATTTTATCATTATGTCTACAAAATTTTTCGGTGATTCAAACTCACTCACTAACTTACCATATTGCCAGAATAAATACAAGTATTTCAATGCTCTGACTTGCATTAAAAAATTGTATATACTGTTTTGGGTTCTACTGGAATCACTATAGAGTTCAAAACCACTAGGAGTAATTATTCTTTCATTTTTTATGTTATCAATATTTCCAAATTTACTTGTTGAATTTATATATCGATTGGTTGTTAGAATAATACAAATGCACAATATTAATCTCATTTTAATTACTATGTATCACTATACTGTAATGAAAACTTATTTCAATGATCTCACAATATAGAAACACGTCACTTATATCAAAAGTTGATCACCTGTACAAATATATATTATATATATCTAAGCTTGGCTTCTAATTTAAACGATTATAATTTATTTAGTAAAAAAACTAAAATTAAAGATATATGTAAATCAAATAGTATCATTTTAGTATTTAAATAGTAAATATTCTACATAAACTGATTTATTATCCGCCACAGGGTTTTTATTCAAATAATATTTTATTAACCAAATACAAATCAATCGATAAAAATATCATATAATTATTTAGATTTTGTTCATTTTAGGTGAACAATTTTACTAGTTTTAACAAATATCATGAAATAGTTATATTAAAATATTAATATATAATACTTAGAGTTAAATTGAATGCATAAAAAAATGAATTAAATACAGAATATAAATTTGTAACTATTATTTAATTTTTCAAAAATGATAAATTATAGTTTTATACATAAGCGAAAATCAGCTGAGTACAATCATCCTAATAATTAAAAAAATTTAAGGACGTTAGCACAGTGAGGTCGTGGCATAGTTTAGATGTAGGATAGTTGGGACAAGTATAGATAATATCTGACAGTGATTAAAATTATTATCTTGTATTAATTAATGTAGGGTGGACATTTATAATAATAGAAATATTTGACCCTTACACTTACCTATTTAAAAATTTTTACCTAAAATATAATTTTAAATTAACACCGAATTTATTTAATTATTATATTAATTAATAATATAAATATAAATAAATAAATTTAAATTATAATATAAAATATACATAGCACTTTATTTTCGGAAATTTAAGTATTGTTGTTAAAAGTGTATTAATAATTTTTAATTTAACTTGTATGCAATTGTACGTACATTGTTTTTTAGAATTTCTATAATTAAATTATTTATACCATTTTGGTGAATTACTTAAACTTAATTGACATCAAGTGAATTAAATTAACAAACTATAAACGTATGTGTTAGTAATAAATTATTGTTACAAATAATTGTGGTACGTTCATCGAACATTACCTAAAGGGCCGTATATCTAAAACAATAGAATCGAATTGACGATTCAAAAAAGGCCACTAGGTCTTTTAGGCGAAGCATCCAGATGATCAATACTATTAAAGATCACGAATTGTATCTAGTTGAAGACATTGCCCTTAAAAATTGAAAAAATTTCCTCTTTCCCAGTATATTGGAAGTCTCCAAAAAAATTATAATTTTTAAAATCGGTAAATTATGACATATTTTTCTTAAGAGTGCCATACATTTTTGAAAATTGAACGAATCGAAATATAATTTTATTTTAAATAGAAACTTTAGGTATTTCCCTTTCATTTGATATAAATTTTTGAAAATCTCAGCCTTTACTTGACCTCAGGGGGTATTCAAAATAGTAGCTTTTTCACAAAATTTAATGTTTTCAACTTTTTAAATTGTTCCAAAAATACTGCGTCCTTTAAACATATGTTAAATTAAAGCTTATGTTACGCACTATAAATAAAAAAAAAAATTTGTGCCCGACAACTTATTTTCTACGAACAAAATCTGCCGTAGTTAAATACATGCTATTTATGTGTTAAAATTTTTGATTTTATATTTTCAATTTTAAATTGCTATAACGTTTTGAAAAATATATAGATCAACACAATTTTTTGTTTCTAAATACTTTATATTTAATTCTTTCATACGACATACTTTTTTTTAAATCGGATAATTATTCTTTATACAAGATGCGTTCAAAACTTCCAAAATACGTATAAAAACTATTTCCACTTAACTTTTGAAAATGTTCCAGAAATACTACGTCTTTTAAATATATGTGTAAATTAATTAATTTACGTACTATAAGTTAAAAAAATGAAATTTGTCCTAGTGATTTATCTTTTATGTGCAAATGCAGTCGAAGTTGAACAAAAAATAGGAGTTAATTTTGTTTTTGAAATAATTCATTAATTTCTTAAAATTAAACACTATCTACTGATTATTTTTTAAATAATTTTTATAGTTTTGGTCCACGTTAAAAGCATTTATTTTTATTTTTATTTCTTTCTAATAAAAAATTCATTTTATTTTTTAATTTTAAAATAGCTATTATTTAGTTTTTAGAAAAAATTTTATGACTTAATCAACTTTAGGATAAGTGTTTATTGAGTAACAGGCATTGAAATTCATTGAATGGTTATAAATACGGACAGAGTATACGTACACCAATATGAGCTGTACCCAATCGTGTTACATACCCCTTTATGTATTTAAATGCATGTAACTCAATGAAGACCTATTGTAAACCTATGAACTTATAAAAATTGTTTGCGAGACAATTAGAAAATAATTATTATTAATTTAAAGAAAAATTAAAAAGTTTTTTACAGTGAAAAAAAAATAACGCAAAATATTCAAAAAATATGTCAAAATCTGATGGGACATTCTGTATACTTTTAGGATTATATATAAAATATTTGTCATTTAATTATAAATACATAAGATGTCATTAGTTTTATTGAATACTCATTATATAACGTAAAGTTATTCTGAGCTTAGAGTAAACATAAAAAACTTCCATTAAATTCCATCAATGGACCAGTATTTTTCTATAAGATCTTGTTTTGTTGGTAGTCATTAAATTTATGTATAAGTTAATGGTTATTAATTAAATAGGGACGGGCAGTTAGACATTAGATTAGTGCAATTTTTTCATAACTCGATTATTATTTGAAAGGATCAATATAATTTTACCCAGTGTACAAATTAAACAACTTTATTAGTTAAATAAAATCATAAAAAAAACAATATTGTGTGATTTAAAGATTCATATAAAGCGGTATAATCTTTAACACTTGAAATGTTTTCAAGAAACATAAAGAACTGGTTTCGACGATAGGAACACCATATGTACGGAGATGTTGCTGTAGTCTTAGCTTAAAATACTTAATTATGTGCATCAAATTAAATTTGATTTGGACTTATGTTAATTATGTAGTGGAGTAATTATGTTATGTTTTATTAAATTTTCATCAAAGAATTTACAAACATGTGTTCTCGCTAAACCGTTCACAAATTATGCTTATTTAGTAGTTAAATGCTTAAGTAATTTAAATAATATCGATATATAACAGCATTTTTCAAATTTACCTAATTTAATCATTATGCTAAAATTAATTACACGACAATAAGTATATCTCGACTCGACGTAATTTAGCGTCTTTAATTCAATTAGATATTTTTATTTATACTATTCAATTGATTACAATTGAGTAATAAAAAATAAGTATATTACATTGATTGTAATAACTCTATCATTGACATGACGACAGTGCAACTTAAATAGTTACAAATATCAATACAATAAAGAACTTATTTTTACAAATATTTATTAAAATACATATTTTCTAGTTCATTTAAAATATTGGTAATTTTCTGAATATTTTCTTAATCGCGTCCGAGAATAATCAATATTTTATTGTGCATCGGAGTTATTGTCATACAATCCATCAACACTTTTTAACAGGCCAAGTACGTCGTAACAATTGCGTTGTTTCAAATTTGTTCATTACAATCAATAGGCGATAAGAGCGATTAATTCGTATTGATCTCGTGTTGATCTTTCCAAACCGTAAATCAACACATAATGTATTCTAAAAAGGCTTTTCCCGGCTTTGTATGGACGAGACTGGCCGTAGGCGCCACCGTCTGGTGTTACGTTGTTTTAAGATCCTAAAAGCAGATACGGCACAAAAGCGTTGACACGTCGGGCNATTCTAAAAAGGCTTTTCCCGGCTTTGTATGGACGAGACTGGCCGTAGGCGCCACCGTCTGGTGTTACGTTGTTTTAAGATCCCAAAAGCAGATACGGCACAAAAGCGTTGACACGTCGGTGGTGTACACCACCGACTGCCGCGCAACAGCTCAAAACGAATAATAATAGACTTATTCACAAACACGGTGAGAAATGTTTTAGCGGCGGACACGTATAACTAATAACTATAGTGGTTTTATTGGAGTGTCCGTAGACGGCAATAGTTGTACACGGAAACGATTTGGCCAAGAACAGACTGCGGTAAGACAATGGCGGTGCTGAAAAACGCAAACAAGTCATCGAGTCGACATGGACGAGCTACGCGCACAATAGGAGTCGGCGTTTTATTACAACGTCGTGTGCGAGTATCAATACCGAAGTTTGAAATCGATTAACCTCTTCAAAGTAAACGATCGTTGTGACGGACAGTCACGACGCGACGATGACGAATATGTTAGAACGAACAAGTCGTGAGCACGTCTGGCCAGCACCAAGTGATTCTTTGCGTCTACAATAATAATCTCGTCTAATTATTATTATATTGTGTACGCGCCGGTCACTGGAATTGTCAAACGCAACACGTTAAACGAGCGCATGAGCTGGCGGAATAATAAACGGGCACGGAGTTATTTATCGGCGGCCGTCTCTTACGGCCCAAGTCGTCTTGGAAAATTGGCTCGGAGAACCGCGTCCACGATTTATTGTATCGTGTACACGATGATATATGGCAAAAAAGAAATTCAGAGGCACAACACGGTACGCCCTAATGGCCAATAAAATAATCGACCGGTACGTCCGTTCTAGATGGTGTTTTGACATTGTTACACTCGCAGCGACGCCGGCCAACTACCACTCCTCCGGCGTCTTCTCGCATGTGCCCACGGGGTGGGGAACAGGTTAAATAAAAACGGCCGCATACCTGTACAACGCGTTGCGACGGTGTCAATGAAATTTGTAGGCGACAACTGGTCTTGTCAGATAATCCGGCAAACTACAGCCCCTTTGTGTCTCTCCCGTCCGCCGGTTGTACGACGCTGCGGTGAGTGCGCTGTTTACCGCCGCGTTTAATTTATTACCGTGTTCCGTACAATCTAGTTAATGTTTGTTTTAATTCAACTTGTACGCTTCTTCTCCCTTCGCGTACACACTTGCTACGTAATTGTTTATATATATATATATATATAAAATTGTTGATTTAAATAGTTGAAAAGAATCTGTGACATCGAAACCGACTCAATTAAATTATATAAAAGTTTTATTTTATTTTTAAATTAACCCATCAGCGTGTCGTCTTTTGCACCACCTCAGCGCCCCTACTCTGCGGGCAGCAGTCGGACCTGGTTATTATAGTATTCAGTGAGTGGTTAGGTGACTGTCGTAGCGACACAAGTATACAGAGACAAGTCTATGTTAACACCTACGTAAAACATTTATCATATAAAAAAATGTAGAAATTTGTACTGCCATTGTTCTTTCTCGCTACAATTCAGTTTAATTTTTCTTTTAATTTCCATTAATCCATTATGCTTGCGGATTTTCTTAATATAATTCTGTCGGATGAATTAAAAAACCAAATGTGTTTTCAATTAAATAATAATCCAACAATTGTGGGTCATGAAAATAATTTTTCTCATTGTCTATAAAATTTAATATTAGTATATAATTTTTAAAACATTGTTTTAATCTAACTATATTTAACATAATGTTGTTGAAAAATAAAATCATTTTGTTGATTTTCTAATATTTTATCTTAAACCCCGCGAGCATATTTAACACGTTGTATTAAGTTCAATACTACTATAATAGTTTCAGAATAAAACAAGTTTATAGATATTATATTTTAAATAATTAAGCATTCAAGTGTTAATAGATTTTAAACAAAACTAAAAATCAAAAACGTTGTGCAGCAAAACATTAAATACAAATAATCTAACTATTTTTATCGTATGTTAATTGAGTTGCACGAATGAGATCGAAATCGTGTACCTATTTGAACACAAAAAACTAACTTTGCCAAAAAATAAATATAGAATGCACTTTAAGTTAGGAAAACTTATCCCATTATTTGTAATCATTAAGCTTTGCCTTTCAGTCTCTTCGCTTCTGTCTAAGTATTATTTTACATATTTTTTATACATCTCAACAATAGTATTTAGACACACACACACATATATATATATATATATATACAGTGACTTAAAATATAAAAATATGTTTGCGATTAATATTGACCAAAGCAGTAGCAGGCCGTATCGAGAGGCAACGGTTCTAAGACAAAAAATTGTGGCGACTCTGCTCGGTCTAAAAAAATAAACTAACCACTCTTCAGTTGGACAATGTTTTAATTACCCAAGATTACCCACGTGTTATCCATCTACTGTACGCCAGAAATGATAAAAATATGTGTTTTTATTATTATCTAAACTGTTTTTATAACTCACTATATTACAAGAGTAGACTACTATTAGTTCTATTGGACGGTTTGGACAGTTTTTACTGCTAGTGGTTGTAACTTCTTTTTAAATAAAAATATAGAAAATAAGATGTCAGTAAAAACGGACACTAAAACAGAATAAAATTCTGTTCAAATAATTTATGAATGTTTTCAAATGAAAATCACATAAAAGCGATAACGTGTTAATGTTATTGAACATTTCGGTTAAAAGCAAATTCGTTAATAAGACGCAAGACCGGTTTTTTCCGTAGACATTAAAATAATTTATTGTTGAAAATGAAAATAATTTGTACGTAATAATTACACAAATCAGTGTTTGATAAATTATTTTCTCTGTTATTATTATTACGCCATATATTTATATAAAAAAAAAATTGTTTATCGTTAGTAAAACTCTTTAAAATTAAAATTTAATATTTTGTAAGATAATTTAACCAATAAGAATTATAAAAAATTTGATCAAATTATCATTCGCTGGTATTTAAAATTTACATGATTTTTCCTATTTTGTAGAAATTAAAACAAACTACTAATTGATAAAACCGATCAACTTATGCAGCTTTGAGATTTCTCGCTTTCATGAGTTGTAAAATTTAAAGAGACGTGAGCTTTGTCGAATCATTTCGATCAATGTTCTATTAGCTTTTTTAAGCTTCGGAACAACCTAAACCGTAGACAAGTTGAACGCCACATTTTTGCTCAACACTTAAATAAACATGGTATTCATAAAACATTAACTAGTACTAGTCTAAGGAGGTCCTCATAGCTCTATCTTTAAATGTCCTCTAGTTTTGACATAAATATATTGACGTTTTACATTTAGGTTTTTTACGTTTAGTTCCATCTATTAGTGAAGTATCAATTTATTCATCTATTTAAGAGCTTTTTATAAATAAAATATTTCTATAAGGTAGAAAATGTTGATTTGCACCCTTCACGCATGCAAATAAAATGTTAAAATTGGATAGATATTACATTTTACCATTCGTGGCCAATGGTGATTATACCCTCTTGTCCAGGGTAACCCCCATATCTTTTCGACCCCCATATAGTTTATGAATACATTGTTTCCAATTCTCTGAAAATATTATGCATATTTTATTAGTTGTACTTTGTACATGTCGAAACTTACCCTTACCTATATACTTGGGTTCCGTGCTGCATGCAAATAACGTGCGTTCCGTCGCATGTCAAGTGACAAGCATATTTATTATTCAATAGACCTATGGCTACTGCTCGTGGCTCCGCCCCTCAAAAGACATGCTCGCGTTACATTAATTAGAGGTCTTCCGGTATAACTCGATAAAAAATTCACACAAGACTCAAACAGGGCGAATCGCATGTAACATTGATCCAAATGTCATTAATTCGCTTTAATTTTTTGTATTTTTAGATTGCGTTCCAATCATATTTTTTGTTATTTGATTGTAATGAGAAATCATTTGACAAAATCCACTTTTTAGTTTTTTTTTCTCACACGGTGGGTTGTTAAAAACTTTCGGTTAAGTATTTATTGGGTTACAATCATATTAATACATCGAGTGAGTATGTAGAGCTGGTGGGTACAGCTCGTACTGTTAAATGAGTACTCCGCCCACGCAAAATACCCACTCTGTGTTCTGAATGCTAGTAACTCAATAAGTACTTATCCTAAATTCAACCCATCGATGTGTTCACGAGAAAAGGATTAACAAATTGATATTTTCAAATTTTGAAACACAATTTTTCTTTGATAAATGTATTATTTAAATGTTTTCATATGATAATTAAAACATTGTATGGTAGCAAATTAAAAGCAAGATTGAATTATCAACCGTAAATTTGTGGACATAAAACAAAGTTGAAAGTAAATGTAAAAATGAAATATCATTCATCATAATTATATTATTGCTATCATTACAAATATTTTATGTTGCTTATTAGTTCTATTTATTATATTTAGTCGAGTTCATATAATATCCGATAAAAAAAATTTGACATAAATTTTAATTATTTCGATGTAGATGGTAGAGGGAGAGAAATTCAAATTATTGACAGATAATTGATTTAAAATAAGAATACCTAACTAATATTATGACTAGATCTAGACATATAGTTTAGTTCGATATTTTATAGATCAATTGATGATCTGGATAAAAGTATCATAATTACATCTATATGAATTAAAATGAGCGGGTTAAAGTTATTTTACTACATTTTAATTTCGACACAGTTCTAAATGGGCTATTAAAAGGTGAATTTCCTGTGTTCTGGAATTAACCTACTGTGAACTATTCAGCAACGTGTCCCTTATAATTTTGGGATAGATTCAGTCGCATCCGCCGTAATTTAATCTTTTAACGGCGTAATAAAATAATTTAATGTCATTGTAATACTGTTACTATCAAGTTCACCGATTGTCCGTTTTAGACGTGGATAAGATTCCTGCTGTGTGTGAAATCTTCTACTTCCTCGCACGGATTTCACTCGACAATCCGACGAACCCTGCGGTGCTCGCCTCCGTTCAACCCCAAACCACACTCCGTGGAGAAGTCTGTACATTTTCCCTTTATAAATACATTTTATTAAATGAAATTTAACCTAACGTCGTAAGTATTCTATGGGTTTTTGGGAAGTGTCGTAATTTGTATAATTTCCGTTTTGAAGAATTGAATACCGCCAATATTAATATTAATAAATAATATGTATTGTGAATGATAATATTTTTTTGTAGAACAAAATTACTAAACCAAAACAATTGAAATTAAAACATTTCTTTTAAAAGTACTGTATATTAATATGTTGTTCAACATTTAAAAATTAACAATCAAAAGTCACTTTATCCCTCCAGTGTCAACATTGATGACAAGAAAAAATAAATAAGTCGACGAAAATCAACAAAAGTTTTATAATGCATTATATTAATCATACTACTTATATAACCGATTTAAAATGATTTCCAACTAGTTAACCTTCTAAATTAAGCGTGTTTTTCTTACCTCGAAATCCGTCAGACTAAAAACACCGACTACCAACCATAGTGTCTCTCAGAATTCACATTGTATAAGTTTAACTGTATTTTGACCTTTTTTTTTGTTGATTTAAATACACATATAAACACCGGTACATACTAACTTTTAATTTGTAATCCAAAAAGCGGTGGTAACAACAGAAATATTATACCACAACAAATAATNTTGTTCAACATTTAAAAATTAACAATCAAAAGTCACTTTATCCCTCCAGTGTCAACATTGATGACAAGAAAAAATAAATAAGTCGACGAAAATCAACAAAAGTTTTATAATGTATTATATTAATCATACTACTTATATAACCGATTTAAAATGATTTCCAACTAGTTAACCTTCTAAATTAAGCGTGTTTTTCTTACCTCGAAATCCGTCAGACTAAAAACACCGACTACCAACCATAGTGTCTCTCAGAATTCACATTGTATAAGTTTAACTGTATTTTGACCTTTTTTTTTGTTGATTTAAATACACATATAAACACCGGTACATACTAACTTTTAATTTGTAATCCAAAAAGCGGTGGTAACAACAGAAATATTATACCACAACAAATAATCAACAGTTGTCAAGCATTTGATGTTTTAGCCTTGTTATGTCTTATCGAATTGAAAATATATCTATATAATTTGATTATATTTTTACAACCTGAGTACTAAAAGTCCACGTCTTTTACAAACCGGTTTATTATAATTCATTTTATATAAATAATTAAAATATAAATAAAGAAGTTCCACTCCAAGAAAAGGTTCACTTTTTATTCAATGTTTTTCTAGAAACTTTAAACTAAAGTTATGTTTTTATGCTAACTTGTGTTTTACTTGACAATTTATACATTGATTATGTCACTTTATTTAGCTAGAATATTTTATAGAAAAATTCGCAATTTAATTGTCATTCTGTAGGATAAATATCGCAGTCGTTATTTTGCATAGGAAGTTATACAGCGGTGTATTCCTTTGTACAAGAAGAAATATCTTTGAACGGATAGCAATTGAAATTGACTCGTGAAAAATAAACTACTCGTAACTATTAACATGTTCTATATGACAAAAAAAAAAACCAAAAAATTGTATAAAGAATAATAGTAACGAAGTATTCACAAGTGTCCTGAAAAACGGTCATCGGAGCATAATATTATTGGTCAAGCGTATTAATTTTCTGGGCGGATGGAGGCGGACGTTTGTACGCACATATTCCTACACACATAGTTCACGATAAAGAATACTTATTTACGTTTTATAGCAATCATGATGGGACGAATTTCTGAGTAAATTAACGATGATGAATGAAAATAACGAACCATATCTTTTTAGACGGGATCCGCATATTTAGTCTATTATGAGTAGTGTTTTTTTTACCGTTGGTGTTCGTCGTATTATAATACATTAGATAATACGAAACCCGATTAGCTTATGTATAGATCCACAAATAAATACCATTAATATACTTGTACACTTACGTTGAAATGTTCGACAAACCGTATTTTTTATCTATTATTATATTAGCTTATTATTACGGACACTTTTGGCGTGGCAGCGCATATACATATTTTGTTACCCACGGACTCTGCCATTATGATAAATACCAAATCGAATGGTCGATCGTCTGTAAAAAATATATATATTATTTATAGTTTTCACGTGCATATATACGGACGGGTTAGGAGAAAATGTACACTTGCACGGTGTTTTTTCTTCTTCGGGAAATCTGTAATTGAGCCGGCAGTCCGCATTGATCATCATGCGCGATCGCTGCCGTTTTTCTCATCAACTTGCGCGACAGGCTAAATCCTCAAAATTGCTTCGGTCTATCTCAAAAAAAAAAAATAATAATAACAACAATAACGATTGTAGTAAAATAATCGAACTAGTCTGTGTATCTGTAACGCATTGGCCACAAAAATATATAAACGGTCCTATTCTGCTCCATAATTTGTGCCATGGGCGTTATTTTTTGTATTGTTATTAGGTACTCGGGTAAACGGTCATTGTTAGTGTTGTATGAGAATACTGTGCGATTCCCAACAATCGCGCAATAATATGATTGACGAAAATATGTGAATTCGTTATTTAGAAAACGTTTACGGCATGTGAACCATACGAATGTGAAACGTTTTTCTGCTGTAGCCAATGTACGACTCGAGCATAAATTATTTATTACTATGTATTTATGTATGCTATTGTTGTGTGAGCCATTTTATTGTTTACTGTGTTGGCAAGGCAATTTGCGGAGATGATATGAAAAGAGATACAAGGCTCGAAAAGGTTTTCTGTATGTGCAGCAATTGTCGTCGGGTTACTTTCAAAATTGTTTATTTTGTTTTGTCAATCACCATTTACCCGTTTAGTTTCTTAAAAAAGGTGTTTTTTAACGATTACTTGAATTATGCACTGTTATCATTGTTTTCTTAAAACAGTTTAAAATATAATTATGCACAAATCCGACTTAAAGTTGTATTTGTTGTCCTTAGCATCAATAACGACCACTGGCCGATCGTCTTCGATGTCATCGTCGTCACCGCCGTCACCGTCACCAGCTACACTTAGAGAACTTTATGCGATGGCGGCCAATCAACAACACCAACAGCAGTCCCGTCTACTTGAACTATCTAACAGATACCATAGGTATCCAGAGATAGCCCATCACGTTTTCAATCAACAAGGAGCTGTCACTAAACTTCTCGGTAAGCACAATTCACAATACGCGTACACTTGAGTTATACGATACATATAAATGTGATAATCTTTATGACGAGCACATGTTAATGATGATGTTTTCAAAGAGCACATACTCACGAGTAACCAATGCAACGTGAGCGCTCTCAAAAATTTAACAACTTAAGTATTAACACTACAATACCATTGCGTACACATTTATCGTTGGTTTCAAAAACTATCCCAAGCAAATTGTTCTTCCGCTATTAGTAAATTATTACTAATAGATACGTTTAAAATGTTTACTTTATTATTAAAAATAATTTACATGAATATTTATTATCATAGCTGTCTGACTTTCTTTAAGTCGAAAGTATATTTAATATTAAAAACAGCTCATTAAAATCTATTTGTTTAAAACGATTTTAAATGTCATGAATAAACTGTGCAAAATTATCCTCCTGGATAGCTTTGTAGTATTGCTTAATTATTTTTATTGTTTTTAAAAGAATAAACAACCTGCTCTCGTGTAACAATAGTCAAAAGTATTATTATATACTTTTTTTTATTTTGTGCTTACTCCAGAGCAGTTAATCGTTTTTGTTCAATTTTCTTATTCGTTGATATGAACTAAGTGAACGAGTACCCACCATGATTATACTAATTTATTCTACATAAAAATATATCATTCCACATAGTTCATATGGTTTAGTTTTGAAATCATTATGAAACGTAATAATAGTATAATGGAAACGTGTATACAACAATTGAAATAAATATAATTAAGGATGTGGTTGATTATTTTTCGAACTAACTAGGTTGATGTGTTTAAATAAGCTTATTTGTTAGTCAAAAATAACCTTGTAAAATATTCATATTTGTTACGTGAAGTTATATAAAGTTATCTTTTACATAAACGTAATTCTATTCGGTTATAATTTTGCCAAATACCAACAAGTATTGCAATCTCAGTTTAATTACTAACGCTTCAATGGTGACCGTATAATATAAAATTGATACAGCACGGTCTCCAACTATACGATCCAAGTTAAACATTTTAATGAAACAATTTAATGATGGTTAAAATAAGTTCATCCGTAGGGTATTTTCGTGTATCTAGTGGTGAATTAAGAAGGGTGTCGCCTTTCGAGATATTTAAAAATTATGATGTTCCTCTCTCATAATAACAATATTTCTCAACAAGAGGGAACTAAATATAACCCTAAAATCGTTATTGCATTTGACTATGTGATTTCATGGATTATTCAGTAGTTGACATTTCGATAAATAAAACTGGTAAAGTTGGGTAGGTATATATAATACATGGGGGGGGGGGGGTTATATGCACAATTCCACTACATTATTTTAAATATAATTTGATTGCAAAAAAAATCTGATAAGCCTCTACCTACACCATTGACTAAATGTAAATAATAAATATTATTTATAAATTATACTTTAATAAAATATATCATACTATACTGTAATATACTTTTAAAAAATTATTTTTAAGTAATTTTTTTATAAAAAGTTACATTATTTTAGTTTGAAGAAATATTTAAAAGACTTGTACTATAATCTACTGTTTTTTTATTGAAAATTGAAACACTAAATACATTTTTAAACGATGTCATCACATTTAACGCTCACAGTAATAGTATTATTGTTATATAGACCCCGCAAGTATTTTAATATGATATATTATTGAATTTGCATTGCGAAGTATTACCATTGTAATAACGACACTAGTTGCATTGACTATTTCTATTGTGTTATCTCAACATTATGATGATATTATTATTATTATTAAATTGTTATTATAAACTTGGGCATGTTGGCGGGCGCATATTATTGGTTAGGTATCCACTTTGTTACGCTGTTGGGCGCACATGACTCTCGGCCAACGAATGTTGGACAGAATGGTTAGCAGTATATAATAAATATCAACTCTTCAGGCTCATCGAAATCATGAAATGAATCTAAGTGATGAAAATTTTTTAAGAAAACTTTTCGTTTAAAGTGATTTATAAAAACTAAAATGACACAACAATTTTTAATTGCTCTTGCGAAAAACTAATGGTATTTTCCCCTTGTGTAGTATAAGACATTATTGTTTAAAATCTATACATTAAACTAATTAATGCAATAAAACTAATCAATTAAAAGTATTGTTATAATTATGCAAGGAAGTTAATTTGATTTTATTAATTAAGAAAAATTTTATACTGGAAATTATTTTTTGTAAAACAAACAATAGTTTTGTCTTTATAAATTTAATACATTACTATGTAAAACATTTTTAATTCATCTAATTTAATTTAGTTGGTAAGTTCCATCATAGTTTTAATGGATTTTAAATTACATAATTTATATAAGTTGCATAATTACACGTAGAATTGGATTGGCCAACTCGCTAAAAACTTATTAACAATAGGATTATAGAAAAATAACATTTTCAAATGCAATGTCTTTTCGTGTCCAATAAATTAGTCATTAACTCTAAAAAAAAATCATCAAAATATTTCATAACTTCTATACTTAACCACCTAGCTTGTTACACGTCTGCCGTTATTTTTTGGGTAGATGCAAAATGAAAAAAAAAAACAATACCAGAAGTCGTTTGGAACAGATTACGGAGGACAGGTGGAAGTGTTTAGTCCATTCTAAAAAAATTAATGCAGTGGCTATTAGCCCGGTCGTTGCAAATAAAACAATAATAATATATTTTGGATTGTCTTTAATTTTTTTTTTTTTTGTTGCTTATTTTAAGTTGATAATAGTATAGTGTATAAGTTTTTTTACGATTAAAATAACAAAACGTATATGCCTTGGGTTATATGTATACTTGTTCATATTTTTTTCATATCAAATAATTGTATTTTATTATGTAAATTCCGTTGAATAGCGACAGCCATCTGTCGGCGGCGTTTAAATGCAGAGTTCCGGAACAGAATGTTAAATAAAAAAAATCTTTCATAAGAAACAAAACATAAATGTATACCGGTAACTATATATGTGACTGATAGAAGGATGTATTCGAATCGTGTTACATGTACTAAACGGCATAATTGTTAGTACAATGTTAATAGGAAATAATTACTAATTGTTTAAAGTTTTTTATTAACCGGTCAACAATTAAAAATATGAATGTATTAAAAATTGTACTTCCTTTTCATGAAAAAGTCGTAACGGTTTGATGAATAAGGTTAGATACATAGCGCTAATTGAGGGGGACTTGGAGGGGTTTAACTTCTTTATTGTTCAAATTAGCCACTACAAAAATGTGTATTATACCAAAAACTTTTAAAACCTTTCAACGATTATTGGTTTTAAGTTTTAGAAATAAAAAATATATACTATTAATATTTATTATTAAATGACTTTTTTTTTTTTAATTGAAAGAAATCGAGTTCAAAGTTTTTTTTTCAAAGCATTCTAATGATCTAATTTATTTATTATACTATCAAGAAAAATTGTGTAATATTAAAATAGTTGATGTGTTAAGTATATTGATTTTTTATATAGTTATAGATTTTTTGAAACCAAAATGACATGTGTAGAGGTGAACCTCTCGAGTCTGTTTTATAATACATTTCTAGTTCTTCCAATTTAAATTTATGCTTATAATTTGAAAATTATTTTTAAACACTTTTTGTAATTTGAAAATTTTTTAAACGAAAGTATTGTTCTGAAGTTATCACATACTAATGAGATAACTATGTGACTTAAATATAAAAATATAAAAAAACCACAGTACAGTTGGTATTCGGCATATTGCGGTTCTGATCGAAAATGTTTTGAAGCGAATCTGTAGTTTACATATTTAAAAAAAAAATTGTTTTTTTACTTTGGTAGCCAATTACAAGTAGTAAGTCGTTAGATTCATATTTTACACATTAATTACATGCCATAACCTTTATTTTAATATGGTTTAAAAAGAAACGGGTATTCTGAAATTGGTTGAAAGTTAAAAAGAACCTATTAACTTATTATGTAAGTACAGTGTCTATATTTTTTAAACATGTACTTTGATGAAATGAGATTTAATATAAAAACATCACGCGAATCTTATGCAAATTAAACAAATACATCTTTGCTAATCATTTCGACATCATAAAACGTTCAACTTCAGTTACAATAAATTTCTAACAATTTTGTTTCGTGGGATTTCGCAGCAACTATTATAGTCAATATAATATATACTGTTATGTTTCAATTGGAGAACGGAGAGTCTCGTAAAACAAACAGTTATTTCAATAAATGAGATGATTACTTAAAATTGATCACCTTATATGTAAACATAAATGTTATCTGTAGAAAAACACTATAGTTGTTCACATGCAATATATCCATGAAACGGATGTTCCCGACATATGATGTGTTTTGTTTTTATTATGGTCAACTTGTCCTTTGACTCTAATGAGACAATCGGTAGCCGTCATTAAAATAGAAGGGTTCCTTACACACGTTTAAAAGATACACATATTATATGAAAGTCATAATGAATAAGGAGACCATTATTATGTGTATATAGGACCACATGGTACCATTGTGATGTCCGGAGAGATGACCTCCTATTGAATAAATATTGACTGCCGTCGCTTATTAAGTTTCACATTTAAATATAGCGCTCCCGCACAGGCGCATACGGATTACCGTAGGAATATGTGTGCGGTAACAATGTAATATTATTATGTATATTACACACTATGCATTGATCGTCCCTTCCAGGTGTTGCTGTTGTTTTTTCAATGGACACAAGCGGTCAACATAAAAATGAAAAAATTGTTGCGGTAATACGATACATCCAACGAAGTCGTTAATCCATTATTTATGATTTTTTCTTTTCTTCAATTATTCATAGTGTATAATAATATTTATCGTAAGACAAAAGGCACTCGACATGTGAAACCTGTTCGCATGTGCTTCTGTACCACCCATAACACAGGCGCTTCTTGTTACTTGAACTGACATCAGTGCAGCAATAAGTCAATACTTAAATTATTCTTACTGTCCTCTTGTATATCATACCGATCTTTGCAGAGATGGTGATAATCCAGACTCAAAAATTTAATAATTGGTATTCTGATAGGGTTTTTTTTGTATACTCATTTATAAATTAATAATATAAGCGAAAGTTTTTGTCACTAGTTACCAAGTCCATACACTACGACATTTATTTCTTCTACATTTGAAATCCCACCCCATCGTGATCTTTTTCTTTAGCTAATATCATAGTATCAGATGAGTGAAATGTCGCCGTACACATGCGTAAATGACGGCGCATTCCGATATAGGACAATTTTATAAATATATATGTTTTTGTTGCTAATTTTGGCGGCATAAGTGAATAAAATAATAATAATGGGCCCGTATCATTATTCTAAAAATTGCCATGCATTCATATAAAACGCGTAATTATAATGACGATAAGAATTCATGAATCCGTTAAATCCAATTCAAATGATATGAGAATAGACGACAGTGCAGTTTTTCTTTTGTTATCAAGTCCATTGTCGATATATCACTTAGTAATACATATTGAAGTTGTAATCGTTACAACTAGTTGTTAGTATTTCAAAATTACCAGAAAATAATTATTTAAAAATAGAATGTTATTAGTGATAATCTTTATAACGCCCAATCACTAATGAAGATGATTGAAGATGTTTATGTCGATTCTTTATCAAAGCCACCATAAATCATCTAATAGTGAGTATAACTTTGTAATAATTTTGGAAAAACTTCTCAAATTAAAATTAAGCTTCCCAAAATTCAGAAAATGCTTAATAATGCAGTATAAAATAAATTAATAAACAGATTTATACATCTATGTATATTTAAATATTATTACACTAGTCGACTATGATCTTAGAAGCTTGTAAACTAGATCAATAATTAATATTTTAAAAGTTTCGTAAATAAATTTTCAAGCGTATCTTTATATTGATTAGTTCGTGTGAGTAAGTTTTCCTTTAATTTTTGAACTCAATTAACTGTTGGCCACAATACAAATAGCATAACTTTGTGTGTCACCGTGCATACGAAATTTGTTGTTAAAAATGACCAGCTGATCCATTCGAGTAATCGAATTTTTTAGTATTGATTGAAAGTGTTTTTTTTTGTTTTTAATTCAAAATAGGTCCACGTCTAACCACCGCCCCCCACTGTAAGAGTGGCAGTGTTTTTATCATTGCAATTAGCACGTAGCTACGAACATTTTTAATCCCCACAATTCCTTGCTAAATTATGGGATTTGAAAGTCACGCCCAAAATAACCATGATATTCCTGTCAAAATTTGTGGAAAGTCCATGTCGTTCAAAAAACAAGAGTGTCAACTGTCTGATCCAATCGGTGGTGGCGACAATAAAAGAAACATCGACAACCGGTCGGACTCGCCGGGCACGACCACCGAGAGCTCGGATCAAGGGATAGTAATGGATGATGAGCTCAGTGACAAGCTTTACTTAACTAATAAGCTTCTTGCACATAGTAATCAGAAAATGGAACGAAGGACCGTATATGGCGACTGGTTGGATTCGGACGATGACGATAAATGCTCGACTAAGCTACGCGACGGCCGAGAGTCTTGTAGGACTCCCGCCACTACCAAAATCAACTTAAGAGAGAACCCCGCAGAATGTTTCAATGACTTGGACGAAGCTGTTACATACAATACAGATGTCACTAATCGAACATTAATAGATAGACAAACCACTGCCGTCTCCGATGTCTCAAGCAGCATAGTCAATTATTCGAAACCTACCTTTGAAAAAGAACATAATCAATCAGCGTTGAGAACAAATTTGCAAAGTTTGCAATTATCATTGACGGACGATGACATCAAGAAACTGCCCGTTGTTGCCCCCAAACGTAAGAAGTGTAAGAAGAAACGGAAACCGCAGCGTAAAGTCTTCGATGTGAAAGATGCTGCGAAATCACTTGCTGCGTCCAAAAACAAAATTAATGCGCAACGCATCCGAAATGTGTATATGTCGTATGTCGCCCGACCCAATCAAACACATCGATGCAATATGTCCTATAAATGTGCAGAATTTGAGCAAAGTCGTCAAAAGGCGTCTTCATTCATCAATCGAAACATGAGGAACATGGAAATCGTAAGAGCTAACAGTATAATCGCTAATAAGATACTGAACGCTAAGACGACCATACCAAAACCCATCAGGAAATTTTGATAGCCACATCGTGTGGCTGTACTGATGATAAGCGGGAAGCAATGATTTTATTAAATATTTGTGATAATCGAAAAATACATTATACAGATTTTTAAATAGCACTCTGATCGGGTTTTTGCGGAGACTTTTTATCAAACTTTCTCGGTTTTTGTACGACAATTCAATTAATTAAAATATTTTTAACTTCAAAAGTAACATTATATTTCCTTAAATATTAAATAAGCTAATCCCATAATAGAATTATAGTATTTAATTATTTAAAGGCTCTTTTAACAAAAAAACACTTTTTCATAGAATTTCTTTTGCCGATTAACTTAAAATTGATCGTTTATAAATGTTTTTATTCAGTTACAAATTTTTTTGTTAATGAAATAAATTAAACCAATATAGCCGGAACCTATTTGATATAAAAATACACACAAATTTTTTTAAGCTCGTGTGCCATTCAAATGATAGTCAGGTTTACCTATTTATTTATAAGTAGGCGATATAAATTAACTGGTAAATATATTTCTACGAAAATCTCAAGCTACCTAAATGTACTCAAGAGAATATATTTTATGAATAATTTTTAAATAATTTACATTAACAATGTAAGCATTTACAAGTTTGTGTTCGTGCAGTTTATTATTTGTACACAAAGGTACGCTAAAGGTCCGTCTTCGCTATACGAATACTTATTATATTATCGTACAATGTGCATAATTATCATGGCAGTGTTAGAGCCGTTGTAGTCGGGTTGTGTAGTAATCAATGAGAGAGCTAAACGCATACATAGCACGGAATAATATCATTATCAAAGGTATCTGATGAATAATTACTGCCACTGACCGCGATGGAGGCGCACAGGAAAAGGCCGGGCCGACAAACCGCAAAGCAACGACAGTTAGCACGACAACGGCGAACCGTCGCCATGGACACGTGTAAATAACAATAATATACACCAGTCCACTCAGGTCGCCTCGAATACAATGCGTAGGATTATTTTTTATGCGCGTAAAAAAAATATTAATATAGCCATACACGCCAGTCAGGCGGCCTCTGTATGGCTGCCCCTTCTGAATTGCCTATAGTGGACAGTGGTGGTTATTATAATAAAATACGACTGTACGCAATACACTTAAATAGAATTACGTGTAATTATATTTTGAGGTCGCTTTTGAACAACAAATAGTTTAAACAAGGCACTTTTAAATGTCATTATGTTGATTAAGCTTTTATTGTTGAGTTTTTTTTACTGAGTTGTTTCCGCAATGGTTAAATAAATTTAATAAACGGAAACTCTTAGGATTGGTTCGTGAAAAACGTGAAAAATAAAATAATTGGACTCTATTAAATTTTTAATGTTCAGGAAACAAATTGAATTATTTTTTTCTATTCTATAACAAGTCATTGGTTGACTTTAATTTGATAAATCCGTCAATAGAAAGTACATGACATCATTAGAAGCATTATCCAGGTGTGCTCTGGAGATCGGTCATTGGCGCGCAGAGATTGTTATACCGTAACAACGATTTTGTAATTGCCGTGAACAATTGTAATAAAAAAATGTATTTACGGGCTTAAAAAGTGACCACGGTAGGTAGAAAATCGTATTACATTATTGTTATTATTGACAACTTAATTGAAGTTCAAAAATGGTATTTTTCGTGTAAAATCTAAAATTTCGATTTGCGAAAAACTGATGAAAGTCTGGATTTCTTTAATAGTCTGAACTGAACAACAGTTTGTCTACAGTAGCAGTAATATCCCCCCTGGTATTAATTGTTTTTTGAATCAATGGTACTGTACAAATTTTGATAAAGTAATGATAGTAGTTTTTAATATTGATACTTATTCAATAGCAATAGTATCAATTTATTACAATCATAAGGTATTTTAAATATATTTAACAAACTTTTATAATTTTAATTATTAAAATAAAAATCGAATACGATGTTGTACATTATTGTAACATTATTTGACTACAAAATTTGCAACGACTACAATATTTATACATTTTATGATTCGTCCTTTTGCTATTGGACGACTCATATGCATATTACCAGACATAGTAATTAAATTGAAAAAAATAAAGCGCCGGATTAGAAATCTGTATGCTTAAAGCAATTAATAAATACACCTTCAAGGCGAAACAATGCAGTTTAATACACGTGTCGACAATGTGTCAAATAATTCTATTTTGCTTTTTGGTCAATGGTATTACATCAATAATTACGGTAGCTGTTGGTTGCAGACGGTATAGAATTTCTTGTTTAACATAACCCAAAGACAACAGCGTGGTCCGGTTTTTAACACGGTTATTCGACTTTGATGTTTTCCCTAGTGTTAAAAATTATTCATTCATGTTGTATGTGTTTATACCAAAATGTTTAACATAAGCACAATGTAAATTTATCGGTTTTTTTTATGTTCACAGGAACTTTGAGACCGCCTGGGTTGATCGGTGGAAGCAAACCCAAAGTGGCCACGCCAGCAGTGGTGTCAAAAATTGAGTTCTATAAACGAGAGAACCCAACCATTTTCGCTTGGGAAATACGAGAAAAGCTCATATCTGAAGGTAAACATATTTGACATTTATTAAGTACTAAACTCGCTTGCTATTGCCAAACGCGTCACACGCAATAGTCGTTGTCGCCAGTTCAGGAAGCCTTAAAGTGTACAAAAACAGACATAAACTTACACACCACTAATTTCTACGCGGTCTTGATTCAATTAACACCTTCAATACAAATAACATCTAAAATTAAAAGTGTCGCCATCAAATATACTCCAATCGGTCCAAGGACATTATTTGCTTGAGTGTATTTTATTGTAAAACCGGTAATTGATAATTTTTTAATTTTCCATTTGCTCTTAACAAAACCGTCGGTAAACAAAACCGAGCGATCATCGCTCAGTCGACTAGACAAAACGAATGGAAACCCTTCAAGTGATGGGCACAATATCCGTTTACTAAACTAGTCAACGCTAATCCGTGAGAATACTAATTCATACGCAGTACAACTCGCATATCCGAATTCGATACTTCCTTCGGTCTGCTTTATCATTCACAAATTGCCCATAGACACGATGAGTTTGTGTTTGAGTCTTTTACACACATGACACCGATCGTGTGAAAGTTTCCCCTTCTTTTCGAAAATTCAATCTCCAAACTTTGTCAGATTGGGAAATCGTATGCAATCAAAATAAATAACTAGTTGTAAATGGTTATTCGAGTGTACGACCTCCGGCACAGTTGAAGTGGTCGTTATTATTGTGACACCCATTGGATAGTTTTTTTCTATTTCTCTTAAACGACACAGCACAGACGCAGGCTCGTAATTAAATTGGTCATGGGGACCACCGCATTCGTAGACACAAATATTATTTACTATTGTGTTGCGAGTGGTAATTCGGCGTGGGCTTGAATCTTCCCCTCGGTCCTTTCTTCTGGAGCGACTCACTCGCACTCTTATACCTACATGGACACCTATCGCCATCACTGGTATGTTCCATCAGAACGTCCACAGCCGTCACCGGTGTCATTCATACGAATGTACATATCGGTGCTAGTGACGATGATAATAATGGTAATAACAGCTCTTTATTATATTGTTATCGTGACGATTGTCAAACGGACACCGTGTGTATAACAACGGGTAACGAATCTTTACCTTTTCTACATTACCAATTACCCGTGATGAAAGGATTATACGCGCAGAGGACAATTCCGCCGTGTGAACCGTGTACAATAAATAAATTATTATTATCATTTTCATTATTATTATTAGATTGCGCCGTGCCGTCTTCGGTACGGTCGAATAATAAAATATACAATCACATATAAAATAGTTCCGACGGTTCTTCGTCTTGCCATTGTTAAATTCCCAGTAAATTACCCTAAACAGAGAATATTCCAAACGCGTAAAAAAATGCACACATATTTCCCCGGCCATCTGTAACTAAGCGGTGCACGGCCAACGGTACTTGCAATAAATGGTCTATTTATGTAAATAACTTCTAACTGTACCGGCTACCGATTACCTGACCTTTAAATACGTGTATTGAGAATGTTTTGCACACGGCTGTAGTCAATTCACTAGTAAACATCTTGAATTTTCTCACGTGCACCAGTGTCATAGGTGTCATCGGCAAATTAATCGTCAATTAGGTACTATCGGCCAAAAGACGAGTAAAGTGATTTCTAGTAGCTCTGCGGGTCCTCTCTCCGACCAGCTGCATTTTCTATCCTGCCAGAGTTCAACACGTCCAAACATTAGCCAAGTATTAATAATCATTTGATATTATTATCTACAGGCTTGACGTTGCTGTCAAAATAATAATAATACTTAATAGCCCCGTGCCCGATACTTTATGCACTGTGTGCAATAAGCTATTGATTCTAATGCAATTCTATTTCGACGGATTCTCCGGTCGACAAACCGGATACGACGCGGAAACATTTCAACCGTGTTAACCGACTCCGTCTGATTTTTCTCCGTATTAATCTATGAAATGACTAATCAACGCATGACTAAACTTTTAAACTGCCAATTCACTAATATTTTCTCGATCGAAATTCAATACACCCAGTCCATTGTGTTGTTATTAATTATCGAGACGCACACGACTCGATACGGTGTCCAAAGAATCAAACGTCAAATTGTTTAATTAATGTTTTGACATTTTTCAGTTTGACTAAAATAATTTACAATGTAAACCGCGCCCAAAGCTCTCTGTACAGACGCCGTGTTACTACATGCTCGTAACTATAATGTTAAATACTACAGTGCGGTAGTTTTTTTTATTATATATATATATATATATTAATATTTTAACGTACATTGTGTTGTGTACGATCTCTGTCAGACATTCCGAACGTGATCAATTACTTCAATACCTAATACAGACAGACACGTTGTACCGAAGCAGTCACGACACCGCGCAGACGCCGTCGAGTACGTTCGACCGGTTTTTCTATTGTACTCGTTGCGACACCGATTTAGATTTTCGATAGATTGTAGATGTTATAATAATTGTTTTCTGGTAGAAACGATTAACGACAACTAGCAGAGCGTTGAAATCTATTAAAAAATATCAAACGTTTCAAAAATCATCTTGCGTGGTTTTTTAATTTGTTGCAGGAGTGTGCACTAATGGCACGGCGCCGTCTGTGAGCAGTATCAATCGAATATTGAGAAACAGAGCGGCCGAAAGGGCAGCAGCCGAATTTGCCAGGGCTGCCGGATACGGTCTATATCAAGTATCACATCCGTACGCTTCTTTTCCGTGGCCGCCTCATCCCCATAGTTTGTGGCCCGGTGTCACGTCCGATGGACAAGCCGCACCGGCAGTCAATACTGGCGGGTTATCGCATACCGGTACGGCGGCCGCTATCGCTGCCGCGGCCGCTGCAGCAGCCAACACAGTGACGAATAACAAAAGTTCACAAATGATCAATGCACACCAGCAATGCATGTTATCAGCTCGAGACATGATGCCCAGACTTTTATGTGAGTATATTTTACAGTGAAATAACAAAATATGGAAAAACTTTTTAAAAGTGACACATTGACGACCATTTTCTATTATATTTACAAGTTTGGATATTTTTTGCGTACACATCAAATAAATTTACTATTGGGGAATGTTGTATTAGAAAATATTTGCAAAAAACAGACCACGAAATAATATTATTTTGCTTATAGTCTTTAAGTTTTACGCATAAAATCAGTAACAGTGTTATTTTACTCTTGTTCGGTGCGGTATTTTCACGAGGTTAGTGTATTTTAATACTGTCGATAATCTAAGTATTTGTTAAGTGTTACCTGGTGCATTCGAGGAAACAACACAATAATTTTATAATTATTATGATTGCATGTCAACCGTGGACCCCATTTAAACACCACGGTTATAATTTTATACTTTAACAAGTTTAGAGCGGCAAACCTGCACCTTAAATTATTCATTTATGTCGTTTTAATAGCAATTAATACCACTTGTGTTTAGTATTAATGTGTATTATCATCTCGTACGGTTACGGAGCCTGTTACTGGCATTTTAAGTTGTTTGAACTACATGCAAATAAATTTCCATTCATCAATCAATTTTTGTTGCCATACAACGTTCATAAAAATTAATCAATAATTTAGTCATTATTAATAAACTTTTTATTTGCGACGAACACATTTTTTTAACGCGTTTTCTAAGCTAAACCACAAAGAACAATGTATACAGATGAAGTCTTAACAGGGTATTTTTATAAGGCGTTNTATCATCTCGTACGGTTACGGAGCCTGTTACTGGCATTTTAAGTTGTTTGAACTACATGCAAATAAATTTCCATTCATCAATCAATTTTTGTTGCCATACAACGTTCATAAAAATTAATCAATAATTTAGTCATTATTAATAAACTTTTTATTTGCGACGAAAACGTTTTTTTAACGCGAATCTGAGTTTTCTAAGCTAAACCACAAAGAACAATGTATACAGATGAAGTCTTAACAGCATATTTTTATAAGGCGTCTATTATTGTGCATGGTGCACAAATTATTATTGTTATAGTGTTAAGTGCGTGTTGCTGTAGGCGTCTTCTGAGCATATTTGTAATGATCATGTAAACGTGCACACACTAATTAGCATCCTGCAATTACGGTTAAGCCACTAAAAAGAATAATCATGAAAATAAATATGAAGCGACTTGGAAAAGTAATATTTTCTAAACTAACCATTAGAAGCACCTCTTGCCCTTTATCGTTGTGTCACATCGGGGCGTTTGTCACTGGGTTCCGTGCAAATAATTACAATTAAATTGTACGTATATGAAAAAAATAATAATAATCGTTTTACCGACACGATTCGACCTACGTCCCCGTTTATCTTTCGGTATTATCTGTTTTCTATGTGTCATTTTCATAGGATATAAAAAATGCATACGCTTCCGGAATATCATGAAGTATCATTCATGTGTACAAATTGCTATGGTCAGATAATTTTAAATAAATCTTTTATTTTTCTGGCGCTACAATTGCAAAAAACAAAGCTAACTTCATCATTAAATCTGAACAACAATCACAATATTAAATAACTCTTTGAAAAATTGAGCAATGTTATGTAACTATTTTACTTTTTTCAAATACAATATTACCTTTTTTAAATATCTATTGACCCGTTTTTTTAAATTCACTATTAATTATTATATTTACTGTTCGCTTTTTATTTTTAATGAGTAGAATAGTGTTATATTTTTTATTCCTTATTAGAACAGAACTACTAACATAACAGAATAAAACATAACTGAAAAATTAAGATTATATAAACAGTTTATATTTTCACAGCAACAGAAGGTGACATTAAAGATGACGAAAGTATCGGAAGTGGAAGTGGTGGCGAACAACCAAAATTTAGGCGAAATAGAACAACTTTTAGTCCAGATCAACTTGATGAGTTAGAAAAAGAATTCGATAAAAGTCACTATCCTTGTGTGAGCACTAGAGAGAGACTAGCTGCCAAAACGAGCTTATCAGAAGCAAGAGTACAGGTAAGCTTGAAGTCTCTAGTGATAAATGTCAAAGGGCTTAAGATCTATATGATTATGTTTTCAGTATAAATATATAAGAAACTTGATAGTATACAACCAGACCTCATAATTTATATCAGTAATAAATGTTATTTTGATATGAATTTAAAAATATTGTTTGTAGCCAATTAAAATGCATTAAAAAAACCAAACATGTGCAAACAATAAATGAAATGTGACTAACNGCCAAAACGAGCTTATCAGAAGCAAGAGTACAGGTAAGCTTGAAGTCTCTAGTGATAAATATCAAAGGGCTTAAGATCTATATGATTATGTTTTCAGTATAAATATATAAGAAACTTGATAGTATACAACCAGACCTCATAATTTATATTAGTAATAAGTGTTATACTGATATGAATTTAAAAATATTGTTTGTAGCCAATTAAAAAAACCAAACATGTGCAAACAAAAAATGAAATGTAACTGAAAAGGTTTAACTATTATTTTATGAAAACTTTTTAATTTAAGTTTGATATTTTATGAATTGCACTTTTATCATTAAAATTAAACATAAACGATTTACTAAAGACATAATAATGTGTTTTAAGTATTAAGGACAACGATCATTTTTCAATCGTACGTAACTGTTTATAACTTTTTTACTGAGATTACCTAAACATACAGTGGAAAAAATTGGCCACCTTAAAATCACATATTTCTATAAGCTTTATAGAGATGTAATATTTTAAAAATGATGCTCAATTTGTATTGCGAATATAAAGTAATTTTAAAAATTGATATTAAATTCAAAATTAGCGAACTTAGAAAGAAAAAGAATAGAAAACTTCAAGATAATTTTGTCATAAATCAGGAGGTATTGGTTTGAACAAGTCAATTGATTTAACTGTTAGCTTTACTTCAGGATTTTTTTTTGTTATAATAGTTANTGAATTGCACTTTTATCATTAAAATTAAACATAAACGATTTACTAAAGACATAATAATGTGTTTTAAGTATTAAGGACAACGAACGTGTTTCAATCGTACGTAACTGTTTATAACTTTTTTACTGAGATTACCTAAACATACAATGGACGAAAATTGTCCACCTTAAAATCAAACAAACTTCATAGAGATGTTATATTTTAAAAATGATGCTCTATTTGTATTATGAATATAAAGTAATTTTAAAAATTGATATTAAATTCAAAATTAGCGAACTTAGAGAGAAAAAGAATAGAAAACTTCAAGATAATTTTGTCATAAATCAGGAGGTATTGGTTTGAACAAGTCAATTGATTTAACTGTCAGCTTTACTTTAGGATTTTTTTTTGTTATAATAGTTAAAAAAAAAAGTGGAATATTGTCTTGACCTCTTTAAAACTTTTCTCCATTACTGTACTGAAATAGCGCTAAAACACGAAATTTCGTATTTAGCTTATTAGTTTTTTGAACCAAATTCACAACTTACGTAGGTATCCCTAGGTCCTTTTTAAAAAAATTTGGAATTGCTAGAAGTTATGATCCTTGTTTATAATTAACAATATTTTTTTATCTAAAAATACAAAACATCTTATTAATTGATATATTTAAGTAAATTTTAGGTAAAAATGAAAATTGAAATTAATGAAAATGTGGAATTTCAGTTTTTCTTTTGACACTTGAGCTTTTATTGAATATCATTTAATGGTTATTTTCAGGTGTGGTTTTCGAACCGAAGGGCCAAATGGCGGCGACACCAGCGCATGAACAAATCACGTCGTTCGACTGGTATGGCGGCCGCTTCAACTGTTTCGGGAAGCAGTGGCGGCTCAACTGGTACTCCCACGCCGCCTGTCGTGTCGCCAATGTCTGATGCCATGACAATCGCAGGCGGCAGCGTAGTGCCGTCTCGCTGTTTGGGAAGTGGCGAAACTAGCGCTTTTCGTTCGCTAGTACCCTCGTTTCGCGATACACCGACCGACAATGGATACGGTTACGCCGCGTCCGAATCGTCTGAAGAGATCAACGTGACCACTGATGATGATGAACCGACGGGCGACGACAACGGTGAACACCGTTCGAATGGATCATCGCCGTATAACAATAACAATAACATCGAAGACAACAGCGGCAGTGATACTCGCAAAGACACATTGACCGTAGACGAACAAAGACAGTCACCATCACCACTTTATCGTTTTTCTGGTGATCGTCAACCATTTTTCGGACTAGGTGATCCAAAATCTGCGGATCATCACCATAACGTATTGTCTTCAATAGCCTCATGGAGAGAAATGGCTGCGTTCACGGCACTTCACCACCGCGCAATGGAATCGGAAGCGGCCGCAAAAGTGGCGGCTGCGGCTGCGGCAGCGGCAGCCACCGGAGTACAACCATTGCAATTAACTAAGTACGACAAAGACAGAGCGTGAAGTACTCATGTGATAATTTTTTATTGGCTTTAGTTAAATATTCATTACATTTTAACTGTTGACGGTGAATTTGAAATCATAAATCATACTACTGTCCAGAATTAAATTATTGTATTACTAAGAATTGATAAAAATCAATTGGTATCGTTCGAAAATCACATGACAATATGTTTTTATTTCATTTCAAGTATCGTTGAAGTAATAATTGAGGTGGTTAAATGGATTTTGTTTTGTAATTATCTAAACAAATCACAAAATGTATCATAGAATTTTAGCTTTTAAGGTTCAACTAATAATTAGTAAAATTATTAATGAAAATAAATTTAGTTTAAGTAGTTATTGAGTGTCTGGGAAATAAAAACATTACTTTATTAGAGAGGTAATGATATCTACATAAGCCTATAAGTGCTTTAGACTTAAAAAACTGTAGTGTAGTTAATATAACTATTGAAATTTATTTTAAAATTAGTGAAGTTTTTTAGTAAAAATTTAAGAGTGTGAATCGTTTTTGTTATTACGAAATAGTATCTGTAAAAATTACTATAATTATAAATATTTTTTTTTTTATAAATATAAGAAAGACGGGGCTACAGTTTTATAAGTCCTTTATTAGTTTTTTGAACGGAAGTATGTTTTCACACGCAAACTATTTTACTACGTCATTTAGCGCACAAATTAACGAGTAAACAGCCATAATTTTTTCGTATTCTTTTTAATAATAAATCTGCAGCTATTGCTAACCAATATAATAGTAAATATAACACATGTAGAAAATACTACATTACAATTCTTAGGAGGAATTTTTAATATGCAGAAACAAAAAAAAGAAGAAAAAACGTTTTTTTGGTTAATTTCAGAAGATGGACGGTTCTTGTCAATAATTACTGTATACAGACTTTATGATTTATAAGATCAATTTCGAAAGGAATTTTCATTTATAACATTTTTAATGACTTTTGAAAATAATGATTTTTTACTCGACCATCTTCTTGAAAAATAAATAGTTCATATTTATCATTCTTCAAAGAAATTAAAGCTATGTTACTAGGATAATTTTGTATTTATTTTTATTCTATTGTCTTGTCTGTGATATATTATTATTTGTTCAGCCTATATGAACATTTTATTTTTTATTTTTTTGTTGTATTAAAAATGTTAATTAATTTTATTTATTCCTATATGCAAATTCAAGTGTAGATACTGTATCATATATTCACTTTTATAGAACTAAGTTATTACAGCATAAAAAGTACGAAATTGTATATATTTAATGCACAATAAACCAAACTATAATGATATTTGTTTTTTTATTTATTTTATACGCAGATAAATTATACGCGGATATAATAATTTTGTCATTTCTACTATATTAGCCATAGTCGTAGAGTGGTGGGGCTAGAAGGTCTTAGCAAAATTGTAAACCAATTACAATATTGACCGCCAAAAATTTAGAAAAAAATATATACATTGTTATATGGAATTAATTTTTGTGAGGGAAAAAAATTCAATTAGTACCCCTCCACAAAAAACCATTTGACCACCCTACGAATATGTTATTAATATTAACCACTGACGCTATCTGAAAGTAGACGACAAATATTGATCCAACTATACTTGGGGCCATTNGCTATCTGAAAGTAGACGACAAATATTGATCCAACTATACTTAGGGCCATATTTATATATTAACAGATTATAATTGAATATAGAAATAGAGTTGACACCTTAAATTGAGGAATTCGTGGAGATGGGTTGAAGCTTAGGAGTCTTAATGTGTTGGGTTGGGTATAATTATTATTGGATATACATTATAATTTTTAGGTATATATGAGAGAGTTGCACAACGTAGGGAGGAATTTCGGTAACTGTATTTTAAATCTTAGATTTTAATTCTTAAAACTAGGACAACTATACGTGGTCACTTTTGATAACCTTAAACTATAAGTATTATACATGGATTTTACTAATAATAAGAAGATTTTAATAGCTACAATTAAGTATTATAATAAAAAAATTTGTTTTTTTATTATTGTGATTACAAAAACAGATTGTTTTTCTAGAAATACATCTAAATTTAAAAATTAAGAATTAATTAAGCTTCGGGAGAAAATAGGTCTCAGGTTGTAGGAAAAAATTCTGTAGAATATTTATATATGTTNTTTTTTAATTTATAGTGCGTAACATAAGCTTTAATTTAACATATGTTTAAAGGACGCAGTATTTTTGGAACAATTTAAAAAGTTGAAAACATTAAATTTTGTGAAAAAGCTACTATTTTGAATACCCCCTGAGGTCAAGTAAAGGCTGAGATTTTCAAAAATTTATATCAAATGAAAGGGAAATACCTTAAGTTTCTATTTAAAATAAAATTGTACTTCGATTCGTTCAATTTTCAAAAATGTATGGCACTTTTAAGAAAAAAATGTCATAATTTACCGATTTTAATAATTATAATTTTTTTGGAGACTTCCAATATACTGGGAAAGAGGAAATTTTTTCAATTTTTAAGGGCAATGTCTTCAACTAGATACAATTCGTGATCTTTAATAGTATTGATCATCTGGATGCTTCGCCTAAAAGACCTGTTGGCCTATTTTTAAATTGTCAAACAGTTTCCATTGTTTTAGTTATACGGCCTTCTAGGTAATGTTCGATGAACGTTTATGTATCACAATTGTTTGCAATTCGTTGCAATAATATAAATGAATATTTTGAATTTTTACAATTTGATTTATAATATTAAAATATTTATTTTTAATTA
>NW_026099573.1:45143118-45158937 GCF_025091365.1 Daktulosphaira vitifoliae
CCGCACCGGCAGTCAATACTGGCGGGTTATCGCATACCGGTACGGCGGCCGCTATCGCTGCCGCGGCCGCTGCAGCAGCCAACACAGTGACGAATAACAAAAGTTCACAAATGATCAATGCACACCAGCAATGCATGTTATCAGCTCGAGACATGATGCCCAGACTTTTATGTGAGTATATTTTACAGTGAAATAACAAAATATGGAAAAACTTTTTAAAAGTGACACATTGACGACCATTTTCTATTATATTTACAAGTTTGGATATTTTTTGCGTACACATCAAATAAATTTACTATTGGGGAATGTTGTATTAGAAAATATTTGCAAAAAACAGACCACGAAATAATATTATTTTGCTTATAGTCTTTAAGTTTTACGCATAAAATCAGTAACAGTGTTATTTTACTCTTGTTCGGTGCGGTATTTTCACGAGGTTAGTGTATTTTAATACTGTCGATAATCTAAGTATTTGTTAAGTGTTACCTGGTGCATTCGAGGAAACAACACAATAATTTTATAATTATTATGATTGCATGTCAACCGTGGACCCCATTTAAACACCACGGTTATAATTTTATACTTTAACAAGTTTAGAGCGGCAAACCTGCACCTTAAATTATTCATTTATGTCGTTTTAATAGCAATTAATACCACTTGTGTTTAGTATTAATGTGTATTATCATCTCGTACGGTTACGGAGCCTGTTACTGGCATTTTAAGTTGTTTGAACTACATGCAAATAAATTTCCATTCATCAATCAATTTTTGTTGCCATACAACGTTCATAAAAATTAATCAATAATTTAGTCATTATTAATAAACTTTTTATTTGCGACGAAAACGTTTTTTTAACGCGAATCTGAGTTTTCTAAGCTAAACCACAAAGAACAATGTATACAGATGAAGTCTTAACAGCATATTTTTATAAGGCGTCTATTATTGTGCATGGTGCACAAATTATTATTGTTATAGTGTTAAGTGCGTGTTGCTGTAGGCGTCTTCTGAGCATATTTGTAATGATCATGTAAACGTGCACACACTAATTAGCATCCTGCAATTACGGTTAAGCCACTAAAAAGAATAATCATGAAAATAAATATGAAGCGACTTGGAAAAGTAATATTTTCTAAACTAACCATTAGAAGCACCTCTTGCCCTTTATCGTTGTGTCACATCGGGGCGTTTGTCACTGGGTTCCGTGCAAATAATTACAATTAAATTGTACGTATATAAAAAAAATAATAATAATCGTTTTACCGACACGATTCGACCTACGTCCCCGTTTATCTTTCGGTATTATCTGTTTTCTATGTGTCATTTTCATAGGACATAAAAAATGCATACGCTTCCGGAATATCATGAAGTATCATTCATGTGTACAAATTGCTATGGTCAGATAATTTTAAATAAATCTTTTATTTTTCTGGCGCTACAATTGCAAAAAACAAAGCTAACTTCATCATTAAATCTGAACAACAATCACAATATTAAATAACTCTTTGAAAAATTGAGCAATGTTATGTAACTATTTTACTTTTTTCAAATACAATATTACCTTTTTTAAATATCTATTGACCCGTTTTTTTAAATTCACTATTAATTATTATATTTACTGTTCGCTTTTTATTTTTAATGAGTAGAATAGTGTAATATTTTTTATTCATTATTAGAACAGAACTACTAACATGACAGAATAAAACATAACTGAAAAATTAAGATTATATAAACAGTTTATATTTTCACAGCAACAGAAGGTGACATTAAAGATGACGAAAGTATCGGAAGTGGAAGTGGTGGCGAACAACCAAAATTTAGGCGAAATAGAACAACTTTTAGTCCAGATCAACTTGATGAGTTAGAAAAAGAATTCGATAAAAGTCACTATCCTTGTGTGAGCACTAGAGAGAGACTAGCTGCCAAAACGAGCTTATCAGAAGCAAGAGTACAGGTAAGCTTGAAGTCTCTAGTGATAAATATCAAAGGGCTTAAGATCTATATGATTATGTTTTCAGTATAAATATATAAGAAACTTGATAGTATACAACCAGACCTCATAATTTATATTAGTAATAAGTGTTATACTGATATGAATTTAAAAATATTGTTTGTAGCCAATTAAAAAAACCAAACATGTGCAAACAAAAAATGAAATGTAACTGAAAAGGTTTAACTATTATTTTATGAAAACTTTTTAATTTAAGTTTGATATTTTATGAATTGCACTTTTATCATTAAAATTAAACATAAACGATTTACTAAAGACATAATAATGTGTTTTAAGTATTAAGGACAACGAACGTGTTTCAATCGTACGTAACTGTTTATAACTTTTTTACTGAGATTACCTAAACATACAATGGACGAAAATTGTCCACCTTAAAATCAAACAAACTTCATAGAGATGTTATATTTTAAAAATGATGCTCTATTTGTATTATGAATATAAAGTAATTTTAAAAATTGATATTAAATTCAAAATTAGCGAACTTAGAGAGAAAAAGAATAGAAAACTTCAAGATAATTTTGTCATAAATCAGGAGGTATTGGTTTGAACAAGTCAATTGATTTAACTGTCAGCTTTACTTTAGGATTTTTTTTTGTTATAATAGTTAAAAAAAAAGTGGAATATTGTCTTGACCTCTTTAAAACTTTTCTCCATTACTGTACTGAAATAGCGCTAAAACACGAAATTTCGTATTTAGCTTATTAGTTTTTTGAACCAAATTCACAACTTACGTAGGTATCCCTAGGTCCTTTTTAAAAAAATTTGGAATTGCTAGAAGTTATGATCCTTGTTTATAATTAACAATATTTTTTTATCTAAAAATACAAAACATCTTATTAATTGATATATTTAAGTAAATTTTAGGTAAAAATGAAAATTGAAATTAATGAAAATGTGGAATTTCAGTTTTTCTTTTGACACTTGAGCTTTTATTGAATATCATTTAATGGTTATTTTCAGGTGTGGTTTTCGAACCGAAGGGCCAAATGGCGGCGACACCAGCGCATGAACAAATCACGTCGTTCGACTGGTATGGCGGCCGCTTCAACTGTTTCGGGAAGCAGTGGCGGCTCAACTGGTACTCCCACGCCGCCTGTCGTGTCGCCAATGTCTGATGCCATGACAATCGCAGGCGGCAGCGTAGTGCCGTCTCGCTGTTTGGGAAGTGGCGAAACTAGCGCTTTTCGTTCGCTAGTACCCTCGTTTCGCGATACACCGACCGACAATGGATACGGTTACGCCGCGTCCGAATCGTCTGAAGAGATCAACGTGACCACTGATGATGATGAACCGACGGGCGACGACAACGGTGAACACCGTTCGAATGGATCATCGCCGTATAACAATAACAATAACATCGAAGACAACAGCGGCAGTGATACTCGCAAAGACACATTGACCGTAGACGAACAAAGACAGTCACCATCACCACTTTATCGTTTTTCTGGTGATCGTCAACCATTTTTCGGACTAGGTGATCCAAAATCTGCGGATCATCACCATAACGTATTGTCTTCAATAGCCTCATGGAGAGAAATGGCTGCGTTCACGGCACTTCACCACCGCGCAATGGAATCGGAAGCGGCCGCAAAAGTGGCGGCTGCGGCAGCGGCAGCGGCAGCCACCGGAGTACAACCATTGCAATTAACTAAGTACGACAAAGACAGAGCGTGAAGTACTCATGTGATAATTTTTTATTGGCTTTAGTTAAATATTCATTACATTTTAACTGTTGACGGTGAATTTGAAATCATAAATCATACTACTGTCCAGAATTAAATTATTGTATTACTAAGAATTGATAAAAATCAATTGGTATCGTTCGAAAATCACATGACAATATGTTTTTATTTCATTTCAAGTATCGTTGAAGTAATAATTGAGGTGGTTAAATGGATTTTGTTTTGTAATTATCTAAACAAATCACAAAATGTATCATAGAATTTTAGCTTTTAAGGTTCAACTAATAATTAGTAAAATTATTAATGAAAATAAATTTAGTTTAAGTAGTTATTGAGTGTCTGGGAAATAAAAACATTACTTTATTAGAGAGGTAATGATATCTACATAAGCCTATAAGTGCTTTAGACTTAAAAAACTGTAGTGTAGTTAATATAACTATTGAAATTTATTTTAAAATTAGTGAAGTTTTTTAGTAAAAATTTAAGAGTGTGAATCGTTTTTGTTATTACGAAATAGTATCTGTAAAAATTACTATAATTATAAATATTTTTTTTTTTATAAATATAAGAAAGACGGGGCTACAGTTTTATAAGTCCTTTATTAGTTTTTTGAACGGAAGTATGTTTTCACACGCAAACTATTTTACTACGTCATTTAGCGCACAAATTAACGAGTAAACAGCCATAATTTTTTCGTATTCTTTTTAATAATAAATCTGCAGCTATTGCTAACCAATATAATAGTAAATATAACACATGTAGAAAATACTACATTACAATTCTTAGGAGGAATTTTTAATATGCAGAAACAAAAAAAAGAAGAAAAAACGTTTTTTTGGTTAATTTCAGAAGATGGACGGTTCTTGTCAATAATTACTGTATACAGACTTTATGATTTATAAGATCAATTTCGAAAGGAATTTTCATTTATAACATTTTTAATGACTTTTGAAAATAATGATTTTTTACTCGACCATCTTCTTGAAAAATAAATAGTTCATATTTATCATTCTTCAAAGAAATTAAAGCTATGTTACTAGGATAATTTTGTATTTATTTTTATTCTATTGTCTTGTCTGTGATATATTATTATTTGTTCAGCCTATATGAACATTTTATTTTTTATTTTTTTGTTGTATTAAAAATGTTAATTAATTTTATTTATTCCTATATGCAAATTCAAGTGTAGATACTGTATCATATATTCACTTTTATAAAACTAAGTTATTACAGCATAAAAAGTACGAAATTGTATATATTTAATGCACAATAAACCAAACTATAATGATATTTGTTTTTTTATTTATTTTATATGCAGATAAATTATACGCGGATATAATAATTTTGTCATTTCTACTGCAATGCCTATGTATTAGCCATAGTCGTAGAGTGGTGGGGCTAGAAGGTCTTAAAATTCCTGGCCCAATCCATCATGCTCATAGGATGGCCAAGGCCACTTATGGTTTGAACATTTTTTTTGTTTCGCGGCAAATTTGAATTGTCAATCAAAGAGTTACTTATTTAAATAATGTTCGTTCATTATGTATTTTTATTACAAGTTTATATAGTTTCTGGTTGTATATAAATTTGTAAGTGAACATTATTTTAGCTTCAATGTGAAACTGAGAAGGTATTAATTTTACTCTGATGTATTTTTTTTAATTAAAATTAAAAAAAATTGTAGGTTTTGAATAGTAAATAATAGGAAAAATGTCGAATTAAAAATGTATAGAAAATTAAATTTAAAACAACGGTTAAATTAATTTTTTTTATGTTTTTATAATGAACGATTTATAAATTAACAGTTTTAACGGTAAAAATAAAACATATACGTTTTTATTTTTTTAGGCCTAAATAAGAACTTTTTGAACATTTTTGTTTACATACTTTTTATAGAAAAATTGTATGCCTACAAAAAAGGTCGAATAAAATTTTTCGCAAAAGCTAAAGTTTTTGAGATAGAAATAAAAAACTAAAAAATCACCCTTGGGATGTTATTTTTAACCCCCTTGGGGCACGTCTTAGAGTTGACCAATCGTCTCCAAATTTCGTACAATTTATTTTTTTATGCATTCGAATAATTCTAGGGGGTGGCACTTGGTAGTTTTTAAATTTTATAAATAAGGGTCACCCACCCTAGTGGACATTTATAATAATAGAAATATTTGACCCTTACACTTACCTATTTAAAAACTTTTACCTAAAATATAATTTTAATTTTTTTTTTGAAAATTTATTTTATTCAAATAATTTAAAAAATGTACATCTATACAAAATATATGCACAACCGTAAATGGGTTAACAGTAGTGAAAAAAAAATTACAATATGACTTGAATAGCATGCAGTAGGGGGGCACCCAATGGAACTACCTACTTTGAATTTTGTTTTTTGATTTCATTTTTTTTTTTTTCCTATAAGAGGTCTCTACACCATTTTCTTTTTAATCTTCTTGGCGGATTGTCGGGGATGTGTTTTGAATAGAGGTATTGAATATTAGGGTTTGGGTGAGAGTTTAATTTGTTATGAAGTTTTAGGTAAGCAGTTTTGGCAATATTGTTAACATAACTAATTTGAAGATCTAAATGGAGAGTTTTATTAGGGACGTACCAAGGGGAATTGGTGAGTGTTCGTAGGCAAATGGATTGAAAGGATTAGAATTTTAATTTAACACCGAATTTATTTATTTATTATATTTACTAATAATATAAATATAAATAAATAAATTTAAATTATATTATAAAATATACATAGCACTTTATTTTCGGAAATTTAAGTATTGTTGTTAATAGTGCATTAATAATTTTTAATTTAACTTGTATGCAATTATACGTACATTGTTTTTTAGAATTTGTGTAATTAAATTATTTATACAATTTTGGTGAATTACTTAAACTAAATTGACATCAAGTGAATTAAATTAACAAACTATAAATGTATGTATGTATAAATTATTGTTATAAATAAGAAATATATTAATTAAAAATAAATATTTTAATATTATAAATCAGATTGTAAAAATTCAAAATATTTATTTATATTATTACAATGAATTGCAAACAATTGTGATACAAAAACGTTCATCGAACATTACCTAAGAGGCCGTATAACTAAAACAATAGAAACTGTTTGACAATTCAAAAATAGGCCACCAGGTCTTTTAGGCGAAGCATCCAGATGATCAATACTATTAAATATCACGAATTGTATCTAGTTGAAGACATTGCCCTTAAAAATTGAAAAAATTTCCTCTTTCCCAGTATATTGGAAGTCTCAAAAGAAATTATAATTATTAAAATCGGTAAATTATGACATTTTTTTCTTAAAAGTGCCATACATTTTTGAAAATTGAACGAATTGAAATATAATTTTATTTTAAATAGAAACCTTAAGTATTTCCCTTTCATTTGATATAAATTTTTGAAAATCTATCACATGAATTAAAAAAAAGAAACATTTTTGGACCATTCCTAACGTCTAATGTTTTTGCAAACATTAACATCTAAACAACATATATAAATATTCTACAGAATTTTTTCCTACAACCTGAGACCTATTTTCTACCGAAGCTTAATTAATTCTTAATTTTTAAATTTAGATGTATTTCTAGCAAAAAAACCTGTTTTTGTAATCACAATAATAAAAAAACAAATTTTTTTATTATAATACTTAATTGTAGCTCTTAAAATCTTCTTATTATTAGTAAAATCCATATATAATACTTATAGTTAAAGGTTATCAAAAGTGACCACGTATAGTTGTCCTAGTTTTAAGAATTAAAATCTAAGATTTAAAATACAGTTATCGAATTATTCTAGGGGGTGGCACTAACAAATATTTAAAAAAAAAAACCTCTCAATGTAGCTAAGGGTCACCCTAATGTCCACCCTACATTAATTAATACAAGATAATAATTTTAATCACTGTCAGATATTATCTATACTTGTCCCAACTATCCTATGACTAAACTTTGCCACGACCTCACTGTGCTACCGTTCTTAAATTTTTTTAATTATTAGGATGATTGTACTCAGCCGATTTTCGCTTATGTATAAAACTATAATTTATCATTTTTGAAAAATTAAATAATAGTTACAAATTTATATTCTGTATTTAATTCATTTTTTTATGCATTAAATTTAACTCTAAGTATTATATATTAATATTTTAATATAACTATTTCATGATATTTGTTAAAACTAGTAAAATTGTTCACCTAAAAATGAACAAAATCTAAATAATTATATGATATTTTTATCGATTGATTTGTATTTGGTTAATAAAATATTATTTGAGTAAAAACCCTGTGGCGGATAATAAATCAGTTTACTTAGAATATTTACTATTTAAATACTAAAATGATACTATTTGATTTACATATATCTTTAATTTTTTACTAAATAAATTATAATCGTTTAAATTAGAAGCCAAGCATAGATATATATAATATATATTTGTACAGGTGATCAACTTTTGATATAAGTGACGTGTTTCTATTTTGTAAGATCATTGAAATAAGTTTTTACTACAGTATAGTGATACATAGTAATTAAAATGAGATTAATATTGTGCATTTGTATTATTCTAACAACCAATCGATATATAAATTCAACAAGTAAATTTGGAAATATTGATAACATAAAAAATGAAACAATAATTACTCCTAGTGGTTTTGTACTCTTTGGTAAATCCAATACATCCGATCGCAGTTACTTCCATTTTGCAAAACAAGTCAGACCATTGAAATACTTGTATTTATTCTTGCAATATGGTAAGTTAGTGAGTGAGTTTGAATCACCGAAAAATTTTGTAGACTTAATGATAAAATCCATTACAACAATAAATTCTAATTTTGAAATAAATAGGGTAAATAATTCGTATATAATTAATTTATTGCCTGTTCTGAATGATTATTATAACGATACTGAAAAACATTCAAATCCAGAAGCAATTAAAAATTTTTTTGAAGATATACATCAAACCATTTACAAATCGATTTTTGAATTATACAAAGAACATAATCCATTTGATTTGGTAAAAGATAAACAAATCGAAGATTTTATTAAATCGAATGATTTTTATGAGAGTATAATCAATTCATTATTTAAGGAATATTTTCCACCGTCTGAAAATTTTAATCAAGCGAAACGCAGAATGGCTCTAAACTTATTTGGTCTAACATTTTTTGCAGAGTACAATATTAAAACTAAATAAAAAATGTTATTTAATAATGGTAATAATAATAAATATTTTTTTAATAATTATATAAATATATGTTAAAAATGTTCGTTGCTGTTAAGTGACTCAATTGTAAACATTTTTGAAATATTCTACAAATAATTACTAAATATATTTCGTTTATTTTTATTGTATATTTATTAACCATGTTAATATTTGCATTAAGTTAGTAATTGTGTGAGAAATAAATCCTAATTGTTATCATTAATTCTTAAACTTTAAAAAAGTACTAATTCGTTAAATTGTGATATAATTTTTTGGCGAAGGTCGAAAATTTTCGACTATTGCCCGTGAGCGTTTTAAAATATTCACTGTTTTCGATAAAAATGCTTTCTGACGCAAATTTTTTTTTTTTTTTAAGTCTTGCTGCAAACCGAAGCTAAAAAGTAACGCAAATTATTTACTGAACAAATAGTTATCAAAGATTTATAGATATAAAATAAATATTATGATGTTAATAGGATCGTTGTTAGAACACAGTAAACGCCATAAAATATATGAGTCTATTTTTTTTATACAAATATAAATATTATTTAACTCTCACTGGAAAGTAAAGTAAATCTTAATATCTTACCTGTGGGTCCATTTAAATTTGTAGAAAATGGTGAACAAGCTGTCAAAGGTAGAGATAATTTCATGTTATTGCCGGTGCCTCCAATTATAATAGCTGGATCAGGTGGTGACGTTTTCATGTCTCTACATAAACTTGATACTGAGAAATCAGTGCACTTAGTTACTGAAGTAGAGTTGGCCATGATGAGAGGACAAAAACAAATTGACTTTATTGCTTCAGCTAGTACAAAAGCCTAAAACCACACAGACAACTGATTATTTAAAAAAAACTGGCTAATTCAGACTCTTTTATCATAATTATAAAATGTTTTCACTTTTACAGTGTCCAAACACTCTCAAATTATATTTGCTAGCTAAATTTGGGTAGTGACTGCATTATAATAAGTGCAAATCATTTATATTTAGTGTTAATCCCTCCAATATCTTATGTGAGTACAATGTGCACCAACATGATAAGGTCCTTGCATGTACAAAAAAAAAGTAAATAATGAAATTTTACAAATTGGATTACACTGATCAGAACGTCCTAATAACATTATTAAATGCAGCTCAGAAGACAATTACTTTCTTGACCCCGAGGCTTGTTCACCTGCATTATTTATTTTTATTTGAAGGAATTCCAACGATTTATTTAACTTAAAAATATTGATTTTTTAGAAATTTAAAATTATTTTATTTTTATAATAACATAATTCAATTTTATTTGATACTGAATAAAATGTAGAGAAGAGAAATAATTCAATTATTAAAACAATAATTCTAATAGCACATCATATTTTTATCTCAAGCAAATTGAAATATAGGCAATCTGCCTATATTTCTAGACACTATCCTGTAACCTGTAAACAATAATAACGTTGATAATAATTATCGGTTTGGTTTAATTATTTAATTAATTATCAATGTTATGGAAATCTATCAATAAAATTAATAATTTTCTAGTAACTAGTAAAATTGTAAAATATACAAATTTTAATGTTTATAAAGAAATATATATGCTGCAATAATAAAATCAGGACCAGCGATACAATCAATACTTAGAGCTTAGATAGCTCTTGCAAAAATGAAGATTCTAAAAAAGCCTTAATTACAAAACGTAAGAAAACTCACAATTTTGGCACTGAGTCCAATACATCCGACCGCAGTGCATTCCATTTTGTAAAACAAGTCAGACCATTGAAATACTTGTATTTATTCTTGGAATATGGTAAGTTAGTGAGTGAGTTTGAATCACCGAAAAATTTTGTAGACATAATTGCCTGGTCTGAATGATTATTATAAAGATACTGAAAAACGTTCAAATCCAGAAGGAACTAAAGAGTTTTTTGAAGACATACTTCAAACCACTTACAAAGCGATTTTTGAATTATACAAATATCAAAATCCATCTAATTTGGTAAAAGATGAACAAATCGAAAATTTTATTAAATCGAATGATTTTTATGAGAGTATAATCGATTCATTATTTAAGGAATATTTTCCAACGTCCGAAAATTTTAATCAAGAGGAACGCAGAATAGCTCTAAAATTAATCAAAGATAATTTTTACCGAAAATCTATGGTTGTGTTGTCTCAAATGTACAAAATATAATTTGAAATTTTTATAATCTTCCTTCAGGATTTTATCATAAAACTTTTATTTAATAAATGTTTTAAATTAAATGATCTACATGAGTTAACGATAAAACTATATACAAAAATACAATATATTTTTTGGGAGTGAGCTTATTTTAATATAATCTAAAATATATTTGTTCAACAATAAACACTATTTGCGCATTGGTACAAAACTAGAATTTATAATTTTTGAAAAATTAAATAATAATTAAAAATTAATATTCTGTATTTAATTCATTTTTTATACATTAAATTTAACATTAGGTATTTCATATTAATATTTTAATACAACTAAAAATGAACAAAATCTAAATAATCATATAATATTTTTATCCATTGATTTGTATTTGGTTAATAAAATATTATTTGAATAAAAAACATGTGATGGAAAATAGATCAAAAATCATAATTTTGCGTAGAATATTTACTATTTAAATACTAAAATGAGACTATTTGATTTACTTATATCTTTTATTTCAGTTTTTTTACTAAATAAATTATATTCGTTTAAATTAGAAACTAATCTTAGGTATATACAATATATATTTGTACAGGTGATCAACTTTTGATATAAGTGACGTGTTTCTATTCTGTAAGTTCATAGTACAGTATAGTGATACACAGTAATTAAAATGAAACTAATATTGTGCATATGTATTATTTTAACATTCACTCGATATATAAATTCATCAACTTTTTTAAAAAATGATGTATATAACATAAAGAATGAAAGAATAATTACTACTAATGGTTTTCAACTCATAGGTGATTTGGAGCAAATCAGTGATAGTATAGATGTAATCAATTTTGGAATAAATGTCAAAGCATTGAAATACTTGCATATATTCTTAAAATATGGTGAGTTAATGAGTAAGTTTGAATCATCGATAAAATTTGTAGAATTAATGTTGAAAGCCGTAGAAGCTGTAAATTCTTACATGAAGGTAGCGAGTGTAAATAATTGCTATATACATAATTTATTGGCTGATCTGACTAATTATTCTAACGATACTGAAAAACATTCAAATCCAGAAGCAACTAAAAAATTTTTTGAAAACATCCTTCAAACCACTTACAACACGATTTTTGAATTATACAATAATGAAAATCCACGTTATATAACTTTTCGGATAAAAAAAGAACAAATCGATAATTTAATTCAATCGAATGATTTTTATGATAGTATAGTCGATTCAACATTTAAGGAATATTATCCACCGTCCGAAAATTTTAATCAACAGCAATGCAGAATGGCTCTAAAATTATTTGGTCAAAAATTTTTTACTGAGTTCAATTATTTAGTCGAATTCAAAGTGTTAAATATTGTTAGATAACAATTTAATAATGATTGTTAGTCATTGATCTAACAGCTTATAATGATTATTAGTAATATATATATTTTTTAATAATTATATAAATATATACTATAATATGTTTGTTGTTTTTATGTGAATCAACTGTTAACATTTTTTAAATATTATATACATAAATAATATATAAATATATTTCGTTTATTTTTAATGTATATTTATTAATCACGTTAATATTTGTATTAAGTTAGTAATTGTGTAAGAAATAAATTAATAAAACTCCACGCGCATGTTTTCAATAAGTGTTTCGTACTTGCTGTCACAGTCACGAATTGTTTATTATCAATTATGACTATCAATAGATATACTTTTTTGTATTGTCAATTAGTATATTCATAAACTCACAACAATGTTCCCTACTATCATTGATAATAAATATGCTGTGTACCTGCCAAAATCGATGTCATAAAAAACCAAACAGCTACCTGTGTTTGTAATCCCTAGTGTATTATACATGTATATTAACTAAAAAATTTGAAACTTTTAATATTTATATCTTATAAACGAATAAAGTTATATTAAAAATTCNAAAAAATTTGAAACTTTTAATGTTTATATCTTATAAACGAATAAAGTTATATTAAAAATTCAAATGCCGTTTACTATTAAATTAATAACTCAAACATTTTATTAAATTAAAAATTTGTGTTTCCATTTATAAAAATAAAGTTGACATCCTTACAAGGCATACGGGATGTACATAAAAAGTTTTAAATAGTTAATAACTCAAGAATAATGTGTAACTAAAGAAAATCAAAAATAAAAATGTTTAAATTATATTTATTCTGCAAGTAATTGAATTGGTTATGATAAAAAAATCACTCTGTATGCACAGAATTATTGATAGGCATAATACTAAATTTTAATAAAAAAAATAGATACCTTACCACAGAATAAATAAATAACCTTATTTTTTAGACACGTACAGAATAGTATAACATCACTTAAAATTCGCCTTGACTATTATTTCCTTATTTTAATCAGATATTTTTAATATTTATGCACAGTTAAACTTATTAATGTATTATGTATAATATTATATTATAATAGATACAATAATAATCGTTCAGTTATGTATCAGAATACATTTGACTATGTATGTTTTTATTTACAGATATATTTGTATAATCGACTAGACAAATGAAAAATAAAGTATACCTAATTCGAATTATTTTGGCCTAGCAAATATGAGGTATAATCAATCATAACAGTTTAAACTATCATGTTAATAACCAATATGTTTAATAACATACTGTTTTTTTTTTAAATTATACATTGCAAGATCTTCAAAACAATATTTATTTTAAAAAATATTTTCAATCTCTTCTTAAAATTTTAAATCATTTATAACATAATAATTATGTCGTTAAATTATTTAACTACATAAAAAACGTCTTCTAAAATTATATTCCTAATCANCGTTAAATTATTTAACTACATAAAAAACGTCTTCTAAAATTATATTCCTAATCAAAAATTACTATTTAAAAACAGTAACATCTCTGAATTTTTAACTGTAAGTCTATTACGTCTTTCAGTTGTTGTGTATCCCGCTTTAGAAAATGTCCGTTCGCACGGAAAAGAAGTTGAAGGAACACATAATATCAACAATACAAGATTAAATAAGTTAGGAAACATCATTTTCCTCTCATTCCACCATAATAAAGAATCCGACTTTCTTACTGTTATAGGCTCATTTAAAAACCTATCTAACTCAATAATCGCTTCACTAGTAGTAGTTTTTTTTTTTGATGAAGTTACCACCTTAAAAAAATTAAATACTTGATTAAATAACACAATAAATAAATAAACTTTTTTGTTGTTATACTTGAGAGTCAAACTATTTCCAAATGTCTACGGCTTCAGTTTCACTATGAATTTTTTCGTTCGCGTGGTCCTGTTGTTCTATATCTGTTTGGTGTAATTCTTTCTGTTGCTTTGCAAAATAAATCCAGCTACTCGTTGTACAATCTTTTCATAAGTACGTTGATATGTAAAATGATTAACAAAACCTTTTTTTTTTAAACGCGTATCTAAAAGAGTAGCTTCGGTAAGAACTGGCTAATACCTTGAATTTTTTTTTCGGCTTTGGTGATCATTTTAGCAAGAATTGTATGAATTACTTCGGGTACCTTAATATCATTAAATTTATCTTTAACATGAGACAATAATACATTTGTTAAAATTAATACTTTGGATATTGACACACCTCTTTCATTACTCAATTCAATTGTAATTTCTTTAAGGGGTTTAAAAATATCACAGTAGTATTGCATTATATCACAGTCTTCATAAGATATATTTTCAATATTACCTAAAATTGGTACTGTAGATATTTTTGTGTCTTTTATACGAATACATCTCTCAAACATATCGTACGTAAAATTCCACCTTGTAGTTATGTCTTGAATGAGTTTTAAATCCGCATAACCCATTTGTTTTTGCATATTTTTTAATTTACTGTAAGCCTGACAACTACGTTTAAAATGTTCAACTATGCGTTTAACTTTTTTATGGACAATTTGTAACCGCTTTGAGCAATAGTATTAATACTTTGAGCTAAGCAAGGTATATGGCACCAATTTTTTATCATATTTATGGCAGCTGTAATATTAGCGGCGCTGTCACTTACTGCAATTATAACTTTTTCAGTTATTTCCCATTCTTTAAAACAATTATTTAAAAAAATTGACAAATTATTTGCCGTATGTGATTTTTCAAAATAATAACACCCTAGTAAAAAAAACTTTAAAGTGCATTCATTTTTGTCAATATAATGAATAGTTAATGTAACAAAACTATCATTTTTAAGGGATGTCCACCCATCAGTTGTAAATGCAATATAATTCAAATTAATTAAATTCGTTTTAATTTTTTCTTTAGCTTTTGCATACAATTGTGGCAAAATTGATTTAGATAAAATTTTTCGTGAATGTAATTTAGAGCTAGGGTTCAAAAAATTAATTAATTTTTAAAATTCAATATTCTCTACAAGGCTTAATAGTTAAAATTCTCTTTGCAACCATTATCCCTAATTGTTCGCCTATAAGATTTCGCCTATTAGAAAAAGAAAGATGTCGATTAATAAAAGAATATACACTTGTATGTGTAGGGCAATTCTTTGATATATTATACAAAGTGATCAAAATCTGGTAAGACACTCATTTTCTCAGAAAAAATTGAGAATTTTAAATTTTATTATACAGAAAAATTATCAAGTTCAAAAAACTCTACAATAATATATAGTCAAATCATTATTTTTTTTGTCCCTTCAAGGATAAAAACCCTTATTTATAATTTTCTTAAATGGGAACCCTTATTTTTAACTTTATA
>NW_026099573.1:45159037-45170903 GCF_025091365.1 Daktulosphaira vitifoliae
CCTTCAAGGATAAAAACCCTTATTTATAATTTTCTTAAATGGGAACCCTTATTTTTAACTTTATAATATGATAGAAAAAAACATTACAAAGAATTTTGTTCGTTACAGCTTGTTAAAGTTAAGTGATTTTATGCCAAATTTCTATTGTCATTTTATTAAATACAGATGTCATTATTAGCTTCGATGCGAAGCTGAGAAGGTATTGGTTTTACTAAAATGTGTTTATTTATTTATTTTGTTTTTTGTGTCTGTTACCACTTTTTCTCAGCTCTCACCGAACCGATTTCTTTCAATGATACGCCAAAAGAACACAAATCGTGTCTAGTCAAAGACATTACCCTCAAAAATTGAAAAAAAATCCCTCGTTCCCCGTAAATGGGGGAAACCTCCAAAAAAATTACAAATTTAAAAATCGCTAATTTTCGAAATTTTTTCAATTTTTTTTACTAAAAACTGCCGTAACTTTTTTAAAAATAAACATATCAATATAATTCTTTTTTTTATAGATGCATGATGTCATTACCTATCATTTGGTATATTTGTAAATCTGACCCTTAACCTGCCCACAGGGGGGGATTTAAAATGACAACTTTTTCACAACAAATTTACTTTTTCAACTTAACTTTTGAAAGTGTTTCGAAAGGTCTGACACTTTTATATATATCTTAAATTAAAGCTAATGTAATATACTTTATTGTGAAAAAAAAAAATTTCGGACTTTATTTTATCTTCATGGTGAAAATGGCTACCGAATGCTATTTTTGTGTGAAAATTTTCGATTTTGTATTTTACATTTTTAACTTTATTATGCTATAACTTTTTGAAAAATGTATGGATCATTACAATTTATTAATGAGAAGTAGTATTTATATAGATCTTTCATTCGGCATACTTTTTTTTTAAATCGGATCATTTCCCTTAATACAGGGGGATTCAAAACATGAAAATGCATATAGAAAGTAGAACTTTTTCAACTTAACTTCTGAAAGTGTTCCAGAAGGTCTGACATTTTTATATATATTTTAAATTGAAGCTTATGTAATATCCTTTAATTTGAAAAAAAAAAATTTGACCTCTGGACTTGTCTTCATGGTGAAAACGGCTACCGAATGCTATTTTTGTGTGAAAATTTTCGATTTTATAATTTACATTTTTTACTTTAAAGTGCTATAACTTTTTAAAAAATGTATGGATCAATACAATTTTTTCATGAGAAGTAGTATTTATATACATCTTTCATTGGATATACTTTTTTTTTAAATCAGACTATTTCCCTATATATGGGGGGGCTTCAAATATAAAAAATGCATATAGAAAGTAGAACTTTTTCAACTTAACTTTTGAAAATGTTCCGGAAGGTCTGACACTTTTATATATATCTTAAATTGAAGCTTATGTAATATCCTTTAATTTGAAAAAAAAAAATTTGACCTCTGGACTTGTCTTCGTGGTGAAAGTTGACATCAAAGTTAATAAAAAATTACGATTTTTGTAAAATAATTTTTTTTTATATTTTTAACTTAATAATGCTCTAACTTTTTCTAAAATGAACATATCAATATAAATTTTTTTTATATATATACTTGATGTCTTTACTTATCATTTGGTATATTTGTAAATCTGACGCTTAACCTGCCCACAGGGAGGGATTTAAAATGACAACTTTTTCACAAAAAATTTACTTTTTCAACATAACTTTTGAAAATATTCCGGAAGGTCTGACACTTTCATATATATCTTAAATTAAAGCTAATGTAATATACTTTAATTTGAAAAAAAAAATTTACCTCTGGACTTGTCTTCACGGCGAAAATGGCTACCGAATGCTATTTTCGTGTGAAAATTCTCAATTTTATTATTTATATAATATTTAACTTTATAATGCTATAACTTATTGAAAAGTTTATGGATCCACACAATTTTTTTATGAGAAATAATATTTTTTAATAAACCCTTTTTCATTCGACATACTTTATCTTAATCGAGATATTAATAAGGAACCAGCAGATCAAGTAGCTTTTGAAATAAAACACCAATTTTTTGTAAATTAAACACTATCTAAAGATTTGCATCGAAGCGTTTATTTTTGATAGTGATTTTAATCACTGTCAGATATCATTATACTTGATCCAACTATACCACGTCACAACTGTGCCGCGACCCCCCTGTGCTGGGTTTTTTTTTTTTTAAGATAATTAAAAAACCAAGAGATAGCACTAGTTTTCTACTACTGTAAGAAGAGGGCAGCTTAGTCAACGGTTGGCCAAATAGACAGTTACTGTAGGTCGTAGTTACACAATCCCGAACAAGTAACTACTCAAGTACTTTTTGATCACTACTGTAATTATTTGGCGATCAATTGTATTTTGTACCGATGGAACGATAGTGTAACGACCAAGTGTAATCGGTCCTACTCGTTTCCATCACTAGTTCTCAGTATTTATTAATCTATTGTGCGCGTAAGATGGATTATTTCAATGATATATTGGATAAATCGAATTTACTCGTTGAAATCGATCCAAAGGATAGAGTTTTCAAACTAGTTATTAAATTATTGAAAAATTATCGATATTTGCATTATTTTGCGGAACGTCTAGGCGATAAAGTCAACGGTACCGGTAGAGACTTTTTACATTACAAAGGTTGTGATTTATCGGATACGGGAAAGGAATCGGATTGCTCAGTTGTGAAACAAATATATTACGAGTTTTTGGATTCAATCGAAACAATTTAAAAGACGGCGAATGCGATTCGCAAAGACAATAAGCCCTATTGGATCTTCAGACTTAAATCAAAATGGCTACACCAAGGTGTAAACTTAATAAAATTAACGACTTGATCGATTCATCAATATATAGAATTTCATAAATATCTCCCGTATACATTGGTCTGGACCCGGACGATTAATTTTGGTCAAAAGTCAAATTGGTAAACAATCATCAAGAACTTATCACTGTCGATTTACTACATAAAATGTATTATGTTGTGTTTTTAGTATGAAAGACAACATCGAATAGTCAAACAGAAAATAAGTCTTTATTGAGAAACAATATAATTGTGAATGGTGTGTGTGCCGGTAATCGCACTCGCGAGTAGTGGACAATTCCCACTACTAATTTATTTAATATTTATAGATACGTAACACCTCTTTCCTTATAAAATTTTCATTTTCATGAATTTTCATGAATAAAATTTTAATTATCGTTATCGTTCTCGTGATTGCTATTATTATAATCGATTTTAATTGTCGAATGAAAATCAGCTTAATTTTTGTCCGAATTAATGTACTTATTATCAAAGTTAAATGATGATAAACCATATGCCCATCGTTGTAAACGTTTTGCTGCGTATATTGGAATACCTTTTTTATCGCCGAATATGCATATTAATGGTAGTGGTCCTAAGTGTGATCCTTGTGGGATGTCTGATAATATGTGAAAATCAGCAGAAATATGAAAAGATAGTTTTACTGCCTGAGAAGGTTGTCTGATGGAATTTTTAATTGGCCTCTTGATATATGATTAGTCCAACACTTTTTTTCTCCTGCAACTAAATCTATCAAATCTGGATATTTATTTGAGAACCGATTAGCTACATAACCTGCCACAAATTCTACGCATTCTCCCTCTATTTGATCAAATGGTTCTTCAATGTCCAGCTAAAAAAAAAATGTAAGTATTTGTTGTTTTATGGTTCATTAAACATTTTAAGCTTATATATACTTCAAATTGTTCTAGAAGTTAAAATTTGATTTTGGAATATCTGTTTCCTTTACATAAATACTGCTGTTTTCTGAAACAGTATCATTACAGATATCTTTGAAAAATTCTGAACTATTAAATAACTCTGATGTATTGGTATTTTCAGTGGATACTAAGTGAGAATGCTTACCTAATATGTACTACCTAAAACTAGAAAATGTATTGAATTATAAGTGATATCTTGTAATCTTACTTAACTTAAAAACAAATAAATTCTAACCAGTATTTAAAATACAATGCAGTTATATTGTAGCTTGCATTTCCGGCTATTCCTTTTAGGAAACTAAAAAAATTTTCTAATATATCTTGATTAAGTTTTCGAGTCATGATATATTCATGACCGTATAAGTTTCTTACATCTAATAATAAATTTTTTAAATATAAATTGGTAACCAAAATTCCTACAGAGAAGTTTGAATTGGTATAGCGTGAAAATAATATCTGTATATTTTTATAGTCTAAAATTTGAATAAACAATTTAAAAACGACATAAGTATTTTACCCTTTTGAAAAGGTAGTGAAGTCGTCTTTTTAAAAACTCTCATTGATTTGATAAAACTATTCATTTTATTAAGTAAATAATTTTGAATTGTTTCGTCTAAGCCATAACTTTTTACTCCTTTATCAAATTTATGTTGAGTATTTAGTAGGTCAAACCAGTCATTGATATGTAAAACAATTTCTGAGCCTGTTTTAGAACAGGCTATTTTTAGCCATGCATAAATTTATATAGAAATCCAAAATATAAAAAATACTAAATAAATATTTAATTTACTTCTTTCCAGTTATATTTCTCAAATAATTTTTTTTCTCCACCATATTCAATAGCTTTAGATAATGAATTAGATAATAACTGTGCTGCTAACTTAATCTTCATTCGGCCTGTCCCTTTAACTAATAGATGTTTATTGTTCAATTTATAAGCCAATTTAAAATCGTGGCTAGAGTTCAACGTAACTAACTCTTCAAAAATATTTTTCCCTATAAATTTTCCATAGGAATGTATAAAACCTCTAAAATAATTATTTAGTTGTTAATTATTTAATAAGTATTATTATAGAGATTTTTTTATAAACAAATTCAATACTTGTCAATTAAATGCTTTCTTGCTAATTTTAAAAGATATAAGCATCTGCGAAAACATGGATGTTTTGGTTTGAAATAGGATATTTAAAAGGAGTATTATCTATAAATACATCTAAAGTTTTTCATAACCCCATGTTTGATGAACCAATATCATTTATCATCGCTTTGACTTTAAATCCAGAAAAATGCAATTGTAGAATAATTTGGTATAACAGTCTTAGTCATTAGAGTATCGTAATCATACCTAATTGGTTGTTTCCAATTACCTACTAACCCTATACATTCGATAATTTGATTAAAATAAGTATAGGATTACACTTCTTATATAAACATTAAGTTATCATATTTATTTTATGCACCTGAAGCTATAAGTGTTTGGACACACTTTTGAGGTCCAATAACCCATTCATTTTTTTTGTCAAAACAAATTCTACTAGAAATATACGTTTCATCAAAACAATTTACATTTAATTTGTCAGCTATGCTCATAAATTATCCTCCTCGCGGTCAACCACCGAGCGGTAAACACTCTCTCTAGTTTTTGACGTCCTACGTGAATTTTCTCTATCCGCCGTCGTCACGTGTTGCACATTAAAAATTACTTTTATACATCTATTATTATTTAATTGATGTTTCAAAACTCTAATTTACCAAAATAACTAATTTATGAAAATAAATTTGAATTTTATTAAATAGTATAGTGAAAATTAGACGTTTAACTTTGATTATTGTACTATAATAAATTTTGAAAATATTACTTTAGTTGTATTTTTATGTTATTTTGCTCCTTTGTAAAAAAAATTGTATGCACTGTTTGACAAATTTATATTAAATGATTTAATTTATAAAATTTAATTTATATTAAATAATTTTTATTAAATGGATATGCTTATTTTTATACGTAGATGAATTATTATTTAAAGATTTCTATGTTAAAAATAAAAATGTTTCCTATTTGATAGCCATTAAAATTACTTTTCGGTTTTAATTTACATATAGAATTACTAAACCAATAAAAATAATTAATTTAAATAAAAACAATAAATTAATTTTCCATATTGTATATAGAGGAGTTTACTCCTTTATTTCAAATAAAAATATGTCAATTTAAATAAAATTGTAGTAATTAATAATATTATTAAAAAAACAATATAAAACTTAATTTTCTACCCTGAAAAAATGTATTAAAATGCTATTTTTTAAAAGGAGATTTATTTTTCTTTTTAAAATAATTATAAAAAAATAAACATTTAATTTTACTAGTCTCATCATATTTTTCTATTAATGTAAATGTATTGTTAAATTAATGATAAAATAATAAATTTTATGTATTATTTACATGTATATATTGATTATATTTAATTATTAAATTATGTTTTAATTATAAAAAAAGAATGTATGTTTTTCATTTTGTATCAATGCATATGTTATTTAAATATGTATACAGTTAATGCTTCTATTACTACTGTCCGAACTTATATTCATTTATTATATTTATTTAAATATTTTTAAAGTGCCCAAGTTTGTGCAGATGCATTGTTGGAAAATGCAATAACGTAGAAATAATATTCGTTTTAGGAGGTAATAAACCCACCTATTTCCCCAACATTTATCTAAGTTTCCAAATCTATTAATATAAATTTGTATTGGCTGAATATTTGTTTAGATTATATAATAAGAATTGATCATTAGTTACTATTATTATTTTTAATTAAAAATAAATTTAAATTAACATTTTTAGTATATTTTTAGATTAATTTAAATAATTTATAAATCCATATAATTTTAGTTTCTAATTATTATTATTTAATTGTTTTAATAATTGACTCTTGATATGATTTATATATTTTTCTAAAAAGTAAATTATGTAATAGAAATCCATATTAAATTTTGTAGTAATTTTTGATTTAGGATTATATTTTAATGTTCTAATAGTGTATTTTAGACTTTTATCAAATTTTCAGTATAATATTTTTCTGAAAATTATTTTTAAGATTTTTTTCCTGTTTTATTATTGAACAATTTTTCATATTAATTTATAAAAAGAGCTATAATGTTGATCTATTTTTAACTATCAAAAATTCACATATGTGACATATTTTTACAGAACAAAATATTATTTTATTTGAAAACAATACTAAATTTATTGCTTTTGTAACTATCACGAATAAAAATCATAATGATAATTATTGTTCATTGTATGTAGTTGGTAAATTTTTAAAAGAATTAAAAATTTAATCAACATATTTAGAGGTTATCTTTATTGAATTCAGTTTTTTCTGAAATAACTTATTGACAAATCCTGTTTCCGTACTATACTGTCAATTGTGTTATTTTGGGCTGATGGTAAAACTTGGTACAGTTGAATATCTATTATCTATTATCATTTAAGAAATATTAATCTACAGTACTAGTAAAATGTTTATAAATATTTTTAAGAAACATAACTGCCCCGAGTTTGTATGTATAATCGACTGAACAGTAATCTATTTTTTGAGTTTAGTCCAATTATTTTAGTGGTTCAATTTTTATTGTTAAAAGATTAAATTAATAAATACTGATAAATGTGGATTGTATACAAGTACTTCCTTGTAGAGGTTGATGAGTGCAATCAACCTCAATAAAAAATATAATCTGTGTATCTATTAAAGTCATTATATGGAAAAAAGTTATTATAATTTACAGATGACTTTATAAAAATATGACCCCCATTTTTCAATAAACAATGATTTTTTCATAAAAATGTACAAATTAAATTTTGATTTACTTTTATAAATCATCAAAAATATTAAGTTCATTGTAAAAAACAATTATTTCTAAGGGTAACTATCGAAAATTAAATGTGATTATATTATTTTTTTTTACCATTAAACGAAGAACTATGTTTTATTACTTTTTGAGATACAAGGATTTTAAGATAAAGAAAAAGTTAGAAACGACGTAGTGTTTAGAAACGCTCTGTTTTTAGTATAACTCATAGAATTCTTGTATGATGATCACCTCTTTCGCCAATAAATTAAAATTACATGAACTCAAAATGTAATAATATAAAACTAGTTATCTACCAGTCAAAATTTTATTTAGTCTATTCTTTATTTAATATTAGGTTTCTGTTTGAAACTTTAGAAAGTTACTCCTAAATTATAACCTTAAAATAATTTTTTCTTACAATAAACTTAGTATAAATAAAAATAAATCAAATTTTAGTTTGTATATTTATATGAAAAAATAATTTTTAACAAAAAAATTAGGGTTATCATTTTTATAAAATCACACTATATATATATAATATTTTCTTTTACATTTGTTCACGAGTATATAAACAGATGTAGCCATTGCTAAATTGAATTTTTTTTTAATAAAAGAGTATTAAATTTTATTTTTTAGCTTGGCTATAATTTATTTTTTTTCTGTTTGTTCGTCATAACGTTACGAAGTTATAAATAAAAAATGTATTCTAGTTGAAGTTGCCTTAATAACAATTGTTTAAAAGTATTTATTTTCGTCTAATACTAATAGATTTGTTTGATTAAATGTGATTTGTTACATTACGTTAATACATTATTATTATAATTATTAGTTATATTATAACTTAACAGAATTTATTTATAACTCCACAAAGGCTGATTACATCAATAAATAAAAATAAGGAGAGTAGATTATTTGAAGCGTAGCAAGAATATTTTTTTGGTCTTTAAAACAGAAGTAACCCCATGTTTGAAGCACTATTTATGCCAATTATTTCTAAACTAGTTGATAAAAATATTTAAAATTCGTCTTCCCTATAAAATTGACTTGAAACGTCGCTAATTTTATATAGAGTTGTGGATAGTACTTACAGTAGTAGTTAATTAAGTATATTAATAAAATAACAAAATAAGAATTTAAATTAAAAAATAAGACAAATAAATATTATATCATTGGTAATAGGGGTTACTTAACAATTAATCATCGCTAGACACAAATATAACAAAACATAATTAAATAAATACAATCAAACAAAGAATATATTTTAACTACATATTATTTTGCTGACTGGTATTCTAGATAATTAGAGGGTTAAATTTCAGTCTTGAAATTGATTGACTCACGCACAAGATAGTGCAAATTGAAAGTCGATTGTACAATGTACATACGATATACATAAGGCATAAAATTACTAGGAAAATTAAATGAACGCCCCAGTTTAAGACTTTAAACAACTCAAGACATTTAATTTTGCACTATAATAACCTGAAAAAGGATTTTCACATTTCCTTTAATGTGGAATTAAATTTTAAAAATGTACTCTTTAAAAAAATAATTTACCTACATTAAATGTATTTATAAACATTAAGAGTAAAATAATAGAAAACTTAGATATCAAAACTCAAAATTTAGATATTTTGTGTCGTTGTTGTTTTGAACTGGAGCGTTGAAATGAATAACGTAAGGTGCTTTGAATCACAAGGGTAATTAATCAGTAAAAACTGATATTTTAAAATGTCAGTCAATGTCGTTGTATAGATTTCATGATCATATTAATTACTTGTATAGGGTTAATGATAATATATTTTTATCTTTGTGCAATGTGATTACTAATTTGGGTATTGTTTTCGATCATGAATTAAATTTTCATGCTTAGCTAGACAAAATGTGTTGCAAAGCTTTTAAGACGTTAGGTTTTATAAGGCGAATTTGTAATGATTTTAAATTAGTATCTTCTTTAAAGACTTTGTATTGTTCTTTAATGAGGTCAATTTTAGAATATAGCTCGATTGTTTGGGATCCAGTTACTGCGTGTGATATGATGCAAGTTGACACGGTACCGTATATTTTGCGATACGTTTAATACACGGTCACCTCGTCTTTTCCATCAGCCTCCTTATTACAACGCAAGCCCAGCCTGATTATAGTTCCCCCGCTATCTAGCTAGGGTGCAAAGTTCATCTACTGGAGCGCGGTCAACCACCGAGCGCCGGCGGTAAACACTCTCTAGTTTTCTCTATCCGCCGTCGTCACGTGTTGTACATTAAAAATTACTTTTATACATCTAAATTAAAATCTTAAGTTGTATTATCTCTTTCATTTAAATCGTAATATATATATTGGTTTATTTAAATTTCTCTTGTTTTCTTTTGCTCTCGGCCAGTGCCATTGTAGTGATACTTTAGACATTTTTGTGCGTATTTGTGTTACATATATTATATTTAAGAAACAAACTTTTATTGGTACTCGAAGTACCCGAGTCAAAGTTGAACGAGTGCAACGTAAATTTTTAAACTTTGTGGCATATAAATTAAAAATTGATCACCCATCCCATGACTATACACCAATAATGCATCAACTCGGTTTGCTTACGTTAGCTGACAGCAAACATGAAATTAATCTAACTTTCCTCAGGCGTCATATTGATGGTCATATAGACTCCCCTGAACTATTAGAGCTAATCAAATTTAAAGTTTCATATTTTCACGCGCATCATTTAATTCTTTTTTCTGTATCTAAATGTAATACCAACTACCTAAAAAACCAGCCATTTTATAGAATGATGAGTATTGCTAATAAGGACCCGTCAACTTTATTATATTATTAATTGTTGTATGTTTGTATTTTATATTATAATTGTACATAAAATTTAAGTTTATTATACTGAAATTTGGGCATGTACCGTATTAAGAAAATAAAATTTAAAAAATAATTTTCTATTTCACTTTTTAAACTAATTTCGAGAGGTTTAACTTCAAGTTCTTGAAAAAGGTTAACTTTATAATTGAGTAGGTAAAATACATGCTGTATATATGTAATTTAATAATAATATTATATGAGTATACTTTTTTTTTAAATTTACTTTATAGGTAAAGGAATAGCAATTTGTTTAAATTTTCCTATCCTTATTTATTGAATGAATTACATAATTATCATTTGTAAAATGCAATGAACAAACAACAGCTAAATGAAATTAAACAAGCTCATAATTAACAGCATATAAAATGATGAAATAATAGTGTAATTAATTAAGAATTCTGAAAAAAATATGATAATGTTAATTAAGACTTACTTATTTTTACCAGAATCAAAATTTATTGGTTTTTTATTTATTTAGCCAAATCTTAATTGTTTTTCCCAGAATTTTCTTCAGACCGGATCTTTTGGAAATCGATATAAGGTTATTTTTTAATTTTTATTAACGATTTTTTTAAACTGTCACTAACACAACCAAGAAACTCACAAAAAGGTATTTTGTCATCAAAAATATAAATTTTAGTAAAAATATGAGTGAATTATCTCAAGTTTTCAATATATATTAAGACATTTTAAATAAACGCTGTTCATTTTATTTAGTGTACCCGGGGTATAATCATTTCATATTAAATAATTTGCAAATTGAATAATATTCAATATATTTATACTACAATATAAACAAATATATTATATTTGTTTATATTGTAGTATAAATATATATCACAATAGATTGATATCAATCAATAATAGTAAAAGGTACTGATATCATAAAAAACAAAATATTAAAGTTGCTGTCAAGTATTTGATTTAAAGAATTGTATTTTGGCGGGAAAACAACGGCCAATGAAATAACGCGAACCACTACTATGGGGGAGAAGGGCGGGATGCGTCAAACCGTCCAAAACTCGTTTATTGCTGACATACCTACCTTATTAGTCATGATCGCGATTATATGCAATGCATGCTTCAGACTAATTATAAACGCTTTCGGTGACATTGTAACAGATAAGATTTGCTGCACGCCTGTTGCGCTCATTAATCTCACTGATAACAAATTCATAGTCAGATTCTTTTTTTATATATTGTGACGTTGAGTTTTTAAGTGCATCAACTTCCGTTAGTAATTGTTTTATTTAACCGGTTTGTAGTATTGATTTAAAAGCTTTGAAATCAAGGTCGCGTTCGTCCATGGACATAAGAGTTGCATTTATTGTATTATTAAACATTTTTATTAGCTTCGATGCGAAGCGGAGAAGGTATTAATTTTACTATGAAGTGTTTTTTTTTTTTTTTTT
>NW_026099573.1:45171052-45189062 GCF_025091365.1 Daktulosphaira vitifoliae
GTATCTAGTTGAAGACATTACCCTTAAAAATTGAAAAAAATTCCCTCGTTCCCCGCAAATGGGGGAAATATCCAAAAAAATTACAAATTTAAAAATCGCTAATTTTCGAAATTTTTTCACTTTTTTTTCTAAAAATTTCCACAACTTTTTGAAAAATCAACAAATCAACATAGTTTTTTTTTATACTAAAACCTTAGATATCTACGTTTCATTTGATATCATTTTTTTGAAAATCTATCACTTAACCTGCTCATTGGGGGGAATTTATAATAGTAACTTTTTTACAAAAATTCACTTTTTCAACTTAATTATTGAAAATGTTCCGGAAATACTGCGTCCTTTAAACATATATCAAATTAAAGCTTATTTAAATAACTATAAAATGAAAAAAAAAAATTTGTCCCGACGACCTATCTTCTATACGCAAATGGCTGCCGTAGTTAAAAAAACACTATTTTTGTGTTAAAATTTTCGATTTTCGATTTTAAATTTTCAACTTAAAAATGCTATAACTTTTTGAAAAATGTATATATCAGCACAAATTTTTTTTTCTAAATACATTATAAGTACATCTTTCATTTGACATACTTTTTATTAANAATTTTTTTTTATACTAAAACCTTAGATATTTACCTTTCATTTGATATCATTTTTTTGAAAATCTATCACTTAACCTGCTCATTGGGGGGGATTTAAAATGGCAACTTTTTTACAAAAATTAATTTTTTCAACTTAATTTTTGAAAATGTTCCGGAAAGACTGCGTCCTTTAAACATATATCAAATTAAAGCTTATTTTATGTACTACAAAATGAAAAAAAAAAATTTGTCCCGACACTTTTTTTTCTACATTTAAACGGCTGCCGTAGTTAAAAAAACACTATTTTTGTGTTAAAATTTTCGATTTTCGATTTTAAATTTTCAACTTAAAAATGCTATAACTTTTTGAAAAATGTATATATCAGCACAAATTTTTTTTTTCTAAATACATTATAAGTACATCTTTCATTTGACATACTTTTTATTAAAATTGGACAATTTCCCCTTATATAGGGGGCGTTCAAAACTTAAAATATTGTAAAAAACATAGATCTTTTTCAACTGAACTTTTGAAAATGTTCCGGAAATACTGCGTCCTTTAAACATATATCAAATCAAAGGTTATGTTATATACTATCAAATGAAAAAAAAAAATTTGTCCCGACATCTTATCTTCTATGTGCAAATGGCTGTCGAAAATTTAAAAAAAAATGTAATGTTTGCGATAAAAATTACCTTTTATCGGGATGTTTTTTGTACTTAAAACTGCCATAACTTTTTCAAAAATGAACAAATAAAAATAATATTTTTTTGTATTGAAACCTTAGATATTTCCCTTTCATTTGATATAATTTTTTTTGAAAATCTACCACTTATTCTGTTCACTGGGGGGATTTAAAATAGTAACTTTTTTATAAACAATAACTTTTTCAACTTAATTTTTGAAAATGTTCCGGAAATACTGCGTCCTTTAAACATATATAAAATTAAAGCTTATTTTATGTACTACAAAATGAAAAAAAAAATTTGTCCCGACGACCTATCTTCTATACGCAAATGACTGCCGTATTCAAAAATATGCTATTTTTGTATTAAAATTATGGGTTTTGTATTTTATTTTAATAGAAGTTGATGTTGATTTTGCAATTATCCATCAACTTTTTTAAAATTAAATACTATCTACAGATTTGCATCGAAGCGTTTCTTATTATAGTGATTTTAATCACTGTCAGATTAAATCTATACTGGATCCAACTATGCAATGTCTCCACTATGCCGTGACCCCACTGTGCTACCGTTTTTTTTTTTAAATTATTGAAGATTTTTAATATATATATATTCATAAAGGAAAAAATAAAAGAAAAAGAAAAAGAGCGGTGCTAGATACAAAAATTAAAAAGGGGGTTTCATGTTGATACTTGTGGCGGCCGAATGTTCTAGAACGTTCGACCGCCGCCGCCTCTAGAAGATTCTTCGGCGGTCGATTGTTCTGGAACATTCTACCGCCTATATAAGAAGTGGGACCGTTGCTCCTAGTTATCAATCATCAAACCACAGTGTCCAGTGATCAGTCATCAGTTATCATTTTCATAAATTGTTCATTTTGTTCGTTGTTCATTGTTTATAGTTAATCAGTTTAAATTATTATTTGTTATACTGTAAATTTACTGTTGTAATAAATCATATTTCCCACAATTGGTGACCTCGACGTGATCTGAAGAAACGCTCAACACCCGGATTCTGAAGCCACTATCAAAATGGAAAACGTCAACACCAACGCCGTCGCCAACGCCAACGTGAACGCAATAGGTGTCCGCATCCCGCCATTCAACCCAGAGGACCCTACATTGTGGTTTGCCGTCGTGGAGCGAAGCTTCGGGGTATCCAAGATCGTCCAAGAGGATACCAAATTCGGCTACATCATCGGTGCACTCGACCAAAAATACCAAACCGAGGTCCGCGACATCATTCTCAACCCGCCAGCAGCCGAGCCTTACACACATCTGAAAAAAGAGCTGATCAAACGGCTGAGCACCTCTCAGGAACGGAAAACACTACAGCTGTTGGAGAAGGAAACTCTGGGCGATCGCAAGCCCTCACAATTTTTAAGGTATTTAAGTGACCTTGCAGGTACATCTGTTCCGGACTCGATGCTGAAGACCATCTGGATCAGCCGACTTCCACAAGCGATGCAGGTGGCCCTGGCTGCTCAGAGGGACGCCGAGCTAGAAAAATTGTCGGAGCTGGCCGATGTGATAGCTGACGCGACTCTCCCTCATCCGCAAATCGCTGAGGCCGTCAGCTTAGCCAGCATTAACGCACAAATCGACGCGTTGCTCAACGTTAAAATGGCCCAGCTGACGTTCACTCTGCGGGAAGAAATATCAGCACTCGCCCAACGCAACACTCCTCGCAGAGGTCGGAACCGATCCTTTCATCGCGGCCAGTCACGCTCACGCTCGTCATCCCGTTCCCACTCTTCACGTCAATCCGAGAAGGAATACTGCTGGTACCATCACACATATGGAAGGGAAGCGAAGAAATGCAGCCAACCTTGCCAATTCAACCAGGGAAACGAGAAGGGCAGTCATTAAACGCGGCAACAGATGACAAGAGCCCGAAAACAAGCCGCCTCTTCATAACCGACACCAACTCCCAACTCCGATTCTTGATCGACACAGGTGCTGACGTATGTGTTTTTCCTCGCTCACGCACTGCAACTCGCACCCTTCGATCTTCATACACACTCAGCGCTGCAAACGGCTCAGACATCGCCACCTACGGAGGAATCAACCTAACCTTGAACCTCGGTCTACGGCGAGAATTTCCCTGGCGCTTCATCATCGCAGATGTGTCGAAACCTATACTCGGGGCGGACTTTCTACAACATTATGGACTCCTTGTTGACCTGCGACACCGGCGCCTTGTCGACCCAAACACCACGATTTCCTCACCAGGCACGCCTGCGGCTGAATGTGAGGTGCCACAAATCAAGGTGCTCAACGGCGAGTCGCGTTACCACCAGTTACTAAAAAAATACCCTGGTCTGACGCGACCTAGCGGCCTGCCAACCGAGGTGAAGCACAACACGGTCCATCACATTCGCACCACTCCAGGGCAGCCTGTTTCATGCAAACCCAGGCGACTTGCACCAAATAAGTACGCCATCGCCAAGAAGGAGTTCGAGACCATGGTGAAGATGGGTGTTGCTCGACCTTCCGACAGCAGCTGGTCCTCGGCGCTTCACCTAGCGCACAAAAGGGACGACGAATGGCGACCCTGTGGCGACTACAGGTCTTTGAACGCACGGACCATTCCAGACCGGTATCCAATTCCGCACATCGAAGATTTCTCCCAACGGCTCGCGCGGAAGAAGATCTTTTCGAAAATTGATCTGGTACGCGCCTACCATCAGATCCCTGTGGCAGCCGACGACATCAAGAAAACTGCCATTACAACACCATTCGGCCTTTTCGAATTTCCACTGATGAGTTTTGGACTTCGAAACGCAGCCCAAACCTTCCAGCGTTTTCTCGACGAAGTTCTGAGGGATCTTGACTTCGTATACGTCTACATAGACGACATCATGATAGCCTCCGAGACGGAAGAAGAACACGAAGAACATCTCCGCCTAGTCTTCGAGCGACTCGAAAAATACGGCCTCGTGATAAACGTCACTAAAAGCGTTTTCGGGGTAGACGAGATCGAGTTTCTAGGTTACACCGTCAACTCCACGGGTGTCAAACCGCCAGTATCGAAAGTCCAGGACATCAGCAACTACAAGCAGCCACAAACCGTCAAGTCCCTACGTAGGTTCCTAGGCATGATTAATTTCTACAGGCGATTTCTTTCCAATGCTGCCGATCTCCAAGCACCTCTGCACACCTACTTGCAAGGGAAAGACGCCAAAGGACAGAAACCGATTCCATGGACTCCTGACGGCATCCAAGCCTTCGAAAACTGCAAGAAAGCTCTGGCTACCGCGACTCTCCTGTCGCATCCGGATCCAAAACTACCCTTGGGACTCTTCACCGACGCATCGGATCTCACAATTGGCGCAGTTCTACAACAACTCACCGACCAAGGATGGCAACCACTAGCATTCTTCTCACGCAAGTTACAACCAGCCCAAACCAAGTACAGCGCTTTTGACAGAGAACTTCTCGCCATCTACCAGTCGATTCGTCAATTTCGGCATCATCTCGAAGGTCGAAGTTTCACGGTTTTCACAGACCAGAAACCTTTGACTTTTGCCTTCCGCCAGAAACCTGAAAAATGTTCACCACGTCAATTCCGTTACTTGGATTTCATTGGCCAGTTCACCACAGACATCCGCCATATTTCTGGAAAAGACAACGTCGTCGCTGATGCAATGTCCCGGATAGACGCTGTTTCAGAGGGTATCAACTTCGACGATCTTGCTCAGGCCCAGCAAAACGACGAAGAACTCCATCGTCTCCTGAAATCCAACTCACCCTTGAAGTTGAAACAAATATGTATCCCTGGAACATCAAAAATGCTTTTCTGCGATTTGTCCACAGATAAAGCACGCCCGTTTGTCACTCACTCCTTCCGCAAGCAGGTATTTAAATCCCTGCACGGATTATCACATCCTGGGTCACGTGCAACAGTCAAACTCATCGCTGAAAGATTCGTCTGGCCTTCAATCAATAAGGACGTTAGAACTTGGACCCGAGAATGTATCCCTTGCCAACGAAGCAAAGTGCACAGGCATGTCCACGCACCACTTGGCGAATTCCAACTCGCAAGTTCCCGCTTTGAACACATCAACGTCGATATCGTCGGTCCACTTCCCTTCAACCAAGGCTACCGCTACCTAATGACCTGCATCGATCGTTTCTCCAGATGGCCAGAAGCCTACCCTTTAGAAGACATCACGGCAGACACCGTTTCGAAGGTCATCTTCAGGGAGTGGATTTCACGATTTGGTGTCCCAGAACGGTTAACAACCGACCAAGGCCGACAGTTTGATGGTGAGCTTTATAATGCGCTCCTTAAGCTTATCGGTTCAAAACACATAAGAACGACCGCTCGACACCCTCAATCCAATGGCATCATCGAACGCTTCCATCGGCAACTCAAATCAGCCCTACGCTGCCACGAAAGCGTAGACTGGGTCGAACGTGTACCCATCGTCCTAATGGGCATCCGAGCTGCATGGAAAGAAGACCTTCAGGCAACCTCAGCAGAGCTGGTTTTCGGAGAATCCATACGTCTGCCAGGAGAGTTCGTGAACCCGAAACAAACGACAGGAGACTCCGACCCAGCTGTCTACGTCAACCGCCTTCGCCGACACTTCAACGAGCTGAAGCCTCAACCAACTTCATGGCATGGAGATAAGCCAACTTTCATTTTTAAAGATTTGGCCTCATCATCCCACGTTCTGGCCTACCGCAATGCACCTAAAGGTCCGCTGGAGAACCCCTACGAAGGTCCATTCCCAGTCATATCACGGCACCCTCGCTATTACGTCATCAAAATACGTAACCGAGAAGTAGCTGTATCGTTTGATCGACTGAAACCAGCATACGTGACCAGGGACAGCCCCGATGACCTACAAGGGCACGAAGATCGACCACAAGACCAGCAACCAGAAAACCAGCAACCAGCCGACGACTCATTTCCAGAGGACAGTCACTCCGACAACAACCGTACAACACGTTCAGGAAGAAGAGTGCGCTTCACACAGTTTTATCAAGCGGGATAGAAACAGTTTACTCATTGAATCGTAATTTCATTACTGGAAGGGGGGTGATGTGGCGGCCGAATGTTCTAGAACGTTCGACCGCCGCCGCCTCTAGAAGATTCTTCGGCGGTCGATTGTTCTGGAACATTCTACCGCCTATATAAGAAGTGGGACCGTTGCTCCTAGTTATCAATCATCAATCATCAGTGTCCAGTGATCAGTCATCAGTTATCATTTTCATTAATTGTTCATTTTTGTCGTTGTTCATTGTTTATAGTTAATCAGTTTAAATTATTATTTGTTATACTGTAAATTTACTGTTGTAATAAAGCTTATTTCCCACATACTTGTTGTTGTTTGTTGATTGTTTTGAGGAGTGACGGCCCACCCCCGGCCATAGTTATGTCTCACATCATCATCATCATCTCGACGTTTTTTTTAAATAAAAAAAAAACGAAGGACAAAAAAAAATACAGTCTGGTTGACACCACAAGTCGACGGCAGATCAACTCGACGTTTTATTTTAAAAAAACGGAGGACAAAAACACAACGACACCACTTGGTTGACAGCAGAACCACTTGACGTTTTATTTTAATAAAAAAAACGGAGGACAAAAATAATTACAAAAAAATACAAACAGACAACTTGTCGCCTCGATAGTATGGTTGGAAAAAAAAAATTTGTTGTAGCAGCTTTTGTGTAGTGGCCGGTGATCGTGACGCCTTGTGATGGTGGTACCAATTTTGACACGTCCATTGGGGGGAAATACAACAATATATATGTTAAGTAAGTTAATCATAGACAAAATTAAGAATTATTGGCTGCTGTAATCAAAAATTGAACTATTTTTGTGTTAAAATTATCAATTTCATATTTTTTTTTGTCTTTATACAGGTTAAAAGAATCAAAGGGTGATTCTTATATCTGCGCAAAAATGAGACGAAACACTTATTGAAAACATGTGCGTGGAGTTTTATTAATTTATTTCATACACAATTACTACATTAAAAATAAACGAAATACATTTATATATTATTTATGTATATAATGTTTAAAAAATGATAACAGTTGATTCACATAAAAACCACAAACATATTAAAGTATATATTTATGTAATTATAAATAAAAATAATAAATATATATTAAATATAAATTAATAATAAATATATATTAAAAATAATCGTTATAAGCTGTTAGATCAATGACTATCAATCATTATTAAATAACAATTCGTAATTGTTAAAATAATTGTACTCTGCAAACAATGTTTGACCAAATAATTTTAGAGCCACTCTGCGTTCCTCTTGATTAAAATTTTCGGACGGTGGATAATATTCCTTAAATGTTGAATCGACTATACTATCATAAAAATCATTCAATTGAATTAAATTATCGATTTGTTCTTTTTTTATCCGAAAAGTTTTATATTGAGGATTTTAATTATTGTATAATTCAAAAATCGCAATGTAAGTGGTTTGAAGTGTCTTTTCAAAAAATTTTTTAGTTTCATCCGGATCTGAATGTTTTTCAGTATCGTTATAATAATTATTCAGATCAGACAATAACTTAATTATATACCAATTATTTACAGGCACTTCATTGAAGTAATAATTTACAGCTTCTACGGCATTCAACATTAATTCTACAAATTTTATCGAAGATTCAAACTTACTCAGTAACTCACCACATTTTAAGAATAAATAGAAGTATTTCAATGCTGTGACATTTATTCCAAAATCAATTACATCTGTTTGGGATTTATCGAAATCACCAAGGAGTTCAAACCATCAGTAGTAAGTATTCTTTCATTTTTTATGTTATAATCATCTTTCAATATCGAATATAATAAAAAGAGGANTTTTATGTTATAATCATCTTTCAATATCGAATATAATAAAAAGAGGAAACGGCTTTCCTCTTGTCGTCTATGTATGAATAGGAGTTCGTTAACAGTTCAGTCCTGTTCCTAACATTAACCAAATACAAATCAATCGATAAGAATATCATATGATTATTTAGATTTTGTTCATTTTTATTTTGGTGAACAATTTTACTAGTTTTAACAAATATCATGAAATAGTTGTATTAAAATATTAATATGTAATACCTAATGTTAAATTTAATGCATAAAAAAATGAATTAAATACAGAATATTAATTTGTAATTATTATTTAATTTTTCAAAAATTATAAATTCTAGTTTTGTACCAATGCGCAAATAGTGTTTATTGTTGGACAAAAATATTTTAGATTATATTAAAATAAGCTTACTCCCAAAAAATATATTGTATTTTTGTATATAGTTTTATCGTTAACTCATGTAGATCATTTAATTTAAAAAATTTATTAAATAAAAGTTTTATGATAAAATCCTGAAGGAAGATTATAAAAATTTCAAATTATATTTTATACATTTGAGACAACACAACCATAGATTTTCGGTAAAAATTATCTTTGATAACTTTTTATTCGGTAAATAATTTGCGTGACTTTTTAGCTTCGGTGCGCAGCTAGACTTAAAAAAAAAAAACATTTACGTCAGAAAGCATTTTTTTCGATAACAGTGGATATTTTGAAACGCTCACGGGCAAAAGTCGAAATTTTTTGTCGCATTTAATGAATTTAACAATTAGGATTTATTTCTCACACAATTACTAACTTTATACAAATATTAACATGATTAATAAATATACATTAAAAATAAACGAAATATATTTAGTAATTATTTGTAGAATATTTAAAAAATGTTTACAATTGACTCACTTAACAGCAACGAACATTTTAAACATATATTTATATAATTATTAAAAAAAATTTTTATTATTAATAATCATTATTAAATAACAATTTTAATTGTTATTTAATTTTTAATTTTAATATTGTACTCTGCAAAAAATGATAGACCAAATAAGTTTAGAGCCATTCTGCGTTCCTCTTGATTAAAATTTTTGGACGGTGGAAAATATTCCTTAAATGTTGAATCGACTATACTATCATAAAAATCATTAGATTTAATAAAATTTTCGATTTGTTCATCTTTTACCAAATTAGATGGATTTTGATATTTGTATAATTCAAAAATCGCTTTGTAAGTGGTTTGAAGTATGTCTTCAAAAATCTCTTTAGTTGTTTCTGGATTTAAATGTTTTTTAGTATTGTTATAATAATCTTTCAGACTAGGCAATAACTTCTTTATATACGAATTATTTACCCCATTGATTTAAAAATTAGAAGTTATTGTTATAATGGATTTTATCATTATGTTTACAAAATTTTTCGGTGATTCAAAGTCACTCACTAACTTACTATATTGCAAGAAAAAATACAAGTATTTCAATGCTCTGACTTGCATTAAAAAATAGATTACAGTGGCTTCGGATGTATTGGAATCACCTAAGAGTTCAAAAACACTTGGAATAATTATTGTTTCATTTTTTATGTTATCAATATTTCCGTATTTACTTGTTGAATTTATATATCGATTGATTGTTAGAATAATACAAATGCACAATGTAATTCTCATTTTAATTACTATGTATCACTATACTGTTGTAAAAACTTATTTCAATGATCTTACAAAATAGAAACACGTCACTTATATCAAAAGTTGATCACCTGTATAAATATATATTATATATATCTAAGCTTGGCTTCTAATTTAAACGATTATAATTTATTTAGTCAAAAAACTAAAATGAAAGATATATGTAATTCTGACACGGCCCGCGTTGCTTCGTTATACGCGATGCACCGCGACTCGTGCCACCTTTATCAGCCGTCGCCCTATTTTATGAGTATTTGACTGACCAACATCGGGTGTTATAAGCTACGGTGAAAAGTCTAGCAAGTGCCCGCAAATGATACGGGAGTCTTCTTCCTGTTGTCAAAGAGACAACGTCGACCAAACGATCCGCACCCACGCACCGTTGCCTACAACGCTACTAACCCTCGCCTAAGGATCACGTCGGACATCGCGTCATCGACGCCAGCGAAAGTGCTGCGATATTATGCGAAAACTATTATTATTATGTTCATCTTTTCGGTTTGTTTTATTTTTGTCAAAGTAATCTGTTGTCGCTCATTTAATAAACGGCCCACGGGTCTCTACCTTCAAAACCAGTGTGCGCCCAAATTTTGCAAAAGTAGTATCAAATCAAATAGTATCATTTTAGTATTTAAATAGTAAATATTCTACGCAAACTGATTTATTATCCGCCACAGGTTTTTTACTCAAATAATATTTTATTAACTGTTCGGGTGAACGCTCAAGTTGGTCATACTGATAGTGTATCAGCTGGTGATAACACTCCACTCATCGGACGCTTGGCCGTTATGGTTTTGTAATTCACTCTCTCGAGATCCGTCGCCTTTTAACTTTGTTTTTGTTAAACGCGTTTTTTTTCTCGCTCTCGTCAAACTAATTTTGTTACTCATAACATAAAACTGTTATACCTTTCTTTCTTGTGTTATTACTAAGATTTTTTGTCATTTGTTTTTTTTTTTCGTAAAAACGATTGTTACCAAAGCCAAACAAACCAAAACATCTTTCTACGTATTACAGACCAATAAGTTTATTACCAGTATTAGGTAAACATTTTGAAAAAATATTACTCAGAAGACTACGCCCTATTCTATCATCACATAATATTGTACCAGATAGTCAGTTTGGGTTTCGCAACAGACATTCAACAATACATCAAATGCACCGATTAACTGATGAAATTGCAACAACACTTGAAAATAAACATTATTGTACCGGTCTATTTTTGGATGTAGCACAGGCCTTCGATAGGGTCTGGCACGAAGGATTACTATTCAAATTAAAACACTATTTACCAGCTCCATATTTTCTCATAATAAAATCATATTTGGAAAACAGACACTTTGTCGTTCGCCAAGGAAATGAATTCTCATCATACCAAAAAATAAATGCAGTTGTACCTTAAGGAAGTGATTTATCCCCAGACCTTTATAATACATTCACTGCCGATATCCCTCAAACGGATAAAACAATTTTAGCCACATACGCAGACGATACAGCTGTATTATCAATTAATAATGATCCAATCGCAGCCAGTCTTTCACTACAATATCATGCCAACCTTATTGACTTATGGGCAAAAAAATGGCGAGTAAAAATCAATGAAGATAAATCTGCTCAAATCACCTTCACTCTAAATTTCAAACCCCAAGAATGTCCTCAAATTATTATGAACAATATTCCCATACCTATAAAAGAAGAGATCAAATACCTAGGAATTACGCTTGACAAACGATTGACGTGGGGCCCCCATCTAAAAGAAAAAAAGTAAGAAATAGACTACACCTTCTACGTCCTCTCCTTACTTCGAAACTCCAACTCAAAACAAAACTTTTACTGTACAAATCTATAATACGCCCAGTTTGGTCTTATGGAATCCAAATCTGAGGTCCTTTAAAATCATCAAATATAAGGCCAATTCAATCGTTTCAATCAATAGCACTCAGACTTATTACCAAATGCCCATGGTACATAAAAAACATAAATTTACTTAAAGACCTACAAATACAAAACGTAAAAGAACTTGCAGTAACGAACGATTTCATCAAAATTTATTATCACATGGAAACCCGCTAATAGAGATCTACTAAATAACTAAAGACTAACTTAAACAGCATGCTAGAGGTATGACTAACGAGTCATTTCCCAATCATCATAGTTCATGTTATTTTAATTATAAATTTAAATCAAATTTACTTATTGTACCATTTTGTTGTATAGATTGTAAATATTCTGAATAAAAAAAAAAAAAACGATTGTTAGCTGTTTATACCGGCAGTGCAATATAAAATCAAATTTGTATACTACTAATTGGTAATAATTTCAATATTTTAATCTAATATTTGTTATCTATATACCTTGTTGTTCGCACATTAGCTCACATTGACTATAGGGCACAGTGTCTTTTTGTATTAAAACTTTGGATATATTAACTCTATGCTTGATTGTAATAATAAAATCATTTTAATTAAACCACTCTCAGGAGACTGTTAATGTGCGAACCCTTTGTTTCAATTGTCCAGTAAGATTAAATTTACAATTTAGTTAAGTTCAAAGTGCAGTTAAGTTTCTAGTAATTTTATGTTTACTTATAATATGGTTTTGGCTTGGAACTAGATATATTTGCTCATTGTTGTCGCACATGATTTTACAGTTATTCATGTTGTAGTACACAGCAAATCCAATCCATAAGTCCAAATAATTTAAAATAATTAAATAGTTGAGCTGCTCATTCAATATTGTATCTGAGTTGACTGTCTATTGTTTAATGAAATTAGTTGCTTGTTACATTATTATTACAATTTAATATAATCGACCACTGGTCATTATACGATTAAAATTAATTCTGTCCTTTGTTTATTTAACTCTAAGTTCTTGTCCAGTTGTTGTTATTGACTCATAATTTGTTAAGAATTGTTTTCATCTATTTAGTTTCAATTACCTCTCTTGAACAATTTTATTTCTTGTCCATTATTTAATTTTGTTAACGCTAAAGACATTTGTACATCTTTTTTTGCCCAATCTCTACTAGCTACTTAATTTAATTTGTTAATATAATTGTACCATATAATTGAATCTAAGTCTGTACTAACTAGTACTTTTTTAATTGCTCATTGCAATAAATTTACTTTGTTCATTGAATCATTTGTTTTCACTGAACATCCACCCTCACTTTACCTCTTTAGCACATATACAGTCCACTATCACAAGTCATGTATAATAAGTGACTAACTGAATAAAGGTCACAGGTAAGGTAGTTAGTGCACTGGAGTTAGCTAGCTTGCACACTGTACAAAATTTATTTACTTTTACTTGCATGATACTTGACTTTATAATTTTATTTAGCTTATTTGTTCCTAGTCCTCCCTCTCCCTTCACTCCCTGCACCTTCCTCTACAAACAAATCAGATAATTATACTTAAAAAAAATCAACCGACCGAACGGCTTTCCTCTTGTCGTCTATGTATGAATAGGAGTTCGTTAACAGTTCAGTCCTGTTCCTAACATTAACCAAATACAAATCAATCGATAAGAATATCATATGATTATTTAGATTTTGTTCATTTTTATTTTGGTGAACAATTTTACTAGTTTTAACAAATATCATGAAATAGTTGTATTAAAATATTAATATGTAATTCTTAATGTTAAATTTAATGCATAAAAAAATGAATTAAATACAGAATATTAATTTGTAATTATTATTTAATTTTTCAAAAATGATAAATTCTAGTTTTATCTACCAAAGCGAAAATTGGCTGATGTAAAACCATCCTAATAATTAAAAAATAGTGTTTATTGTTGAACAAATATATTTTAGATTAGATTAAAATAAGCCACCCCCAAAAAATATATCCTATATCTTTAAAGTTCGGTGAACGACGAGTTTGGTTTAGACTTACGTATTATAACGAAAAAAGTTGGCAGATACGGAGATCGATCAATGAAAATTTATAAATTAAGAGCCACACTAATGTTTATATATATTAGCCTAAATGATTAACATTGTTTATAGATAATGTATTAATATCTTACCAGAACAAGTATTATGTATTTGATTTTTACCCAAATATAATATTCATTATAAATAATAAAGCAAAAATCGTCTAAGGAATGTTTCCCTTTTAGGTATTCAAAATAACTATTTATTAACATATGTTTCAAATCAGTCCCTTACAATTCATTAAGAACGCCCATATTAAAGTTTCACAAGAAACCAATCGCAAATTATTATACAGAACCTCAAGAATTTCACTAGAGAACGGTGGTATACTTCCTCAATACCTTAAAGAGGTCATTTTTATTACTTTTAGGGGGATTTTTTATGCTTTTAGTCGATATTTTCTTATATGGAAATATTTTGTCCCTATGACAGTATGTTTATGTATATATATATTAGTCTAATTGATGATCATTGTTTTTAGATGATTTATTAATATCTTACCAGAACAAGTATTATGTATTTCATTCTTACCCAAATATTTTCATAGAATTTTAATAATATTTATTTTACTTTATTTTAATTTTATTTAAAAGACTCAAATTTTTTTAAGTGCGTATTTTATGTACGACGTATGTTCTCAAAGTAATAAAAGTGCGTATTGTTGATCAATATCTAATAATCACACAAATCGAATTAATCGAAATGAACGCAAGATCCTACAAGCAATTGTTTACACTGAACTAAAAAGTTACTATTAGATTAATTCAGACAAATACGAAAGGAAATAAAGGTAAGTGCGAATATTTATTTGCATGTTTTACTTTTTAAAAATCTACATTATAAACAAGAATAAAAAAAGGTGAGGTAGGGATATTTTATTATTCAATAACTCAATAGAGTTCAACCCCAAGAGACCCAAAACAAACTAAATACATATGCCTATCCCAATCAGTCATTATTTATTATGTCGATTCTTTTGTTTATTACAATTTTTATAGTATATAGTGACTTAATTATTACACTTATAATAATAATGAATCAATCCATGTCAAATCATCCAGAAGTCATTGCACAACCTCCTTATTTTTTCTTAAATTTTCAGGGTTTATTTTTTATGCTACATTTAGATTAAAACAATTTTTTTTTATGACCTTCCCTTTTGTTTTGGCTCTTTTAATGTAAAAAATGATAAAAATTGTCAAAACGTTAAAGAACACACAGATTATTTTATATTAACTTAATCGAATTAAAATTTTAGAATTTAACTTATTATAACTTAAAGATTTAAAGATTGTGCGAGATTTCAAACTTCAATGAATTTTTAATTATGGCGCTTTTCTGTTTAAATTGGTGTTTTTGAGCCCAATTAAAGCCATTAGAAGCTGAGGATATATTAAATAACGTCGATATTAGTATAATATAAGTTTTACCACATTAGTAAGCAATTTTTTAATTCTTAAGCAATATAATAATATCATATAAAGGGTAATGCAGGGTAAGGAGATTAATAATGGTGGGAAAAATAGAATATAAAGGGAAACATGAAAAGTAAAAGGGATTTACGTTTTGACGAAGAAACGTGGAGTTACGGATCTGGTCTTTGCCCGTTTGGCTGCGCTACAGTGTCGGTGTGATCGGGCTCTACGGGGCTACGAAACGTCTGCACGAGCGCAGTTTCCCTAGCTCGGGGAATCGGGCGTATCTTCAGGATGCGGATAGAGGGACTGGCTATGAGAGCAACCCCCTCAAACCATATAATACTATGAAAATGGAATCGAACGGAGTCAAGATTACTGCATTAGGGGATTCGGATGCCACAGTGCCGGCGGTTGGTGGGGGGCGTACCCACCAGGTGTCGTCATCAATCGAATACGCACCAAATGCAGGTTGGGTTTATTTATTTTTATTCTATTGTCTTGTCTGTGATATTTTATTATTTATTCAGCCTATATGAACATTTTATTTTTTATTTTTTGTTGTATTAAAAATGTTAATTAATTTAATTTATTCCTATATGCAAATTCTAGAGTAGATACTGTATCATATATTCACTTTTATGGAACTAAGTTATTACAGCATAAAAAGTACGAAATTGTATATATTTAATGCATAATAAACCAAACTATAACGATATTTATTGTTTTTTTATTTATTTTATACGCAGATAAATTATACGTGGAGATATAATAATTTTGTTATTTCTACTGCAATGCCTATGTCTTAGCCATAGTCGTAGAGTGGTGGGGCTAGAAGGTCTTAGCAAAATTGTAAACCAATTACAATATTGACCGCCAAAAATTTAGAAAAAAATATATGCATTGTTATATGGAATTAATTTTTGTGAGGGAAAAAAAATCAATTAGTACCCCTCCACCAAAAACCTTTTGACCACCCTACGAATATGTTATTAATATTAACCACTGACGCTATCTGAAAGTAGAAGACAAATATTGATCCAACTATACTTAGGGCCATATTTATATATTAACAGATTATAATTGAATATAGAAATAGAGTTGACACCTTAAATTGAGGAATTCGTGGAGATGGGTTGAAGCTTAGGAGTCTTAATGTGTATTCTTACATGTGTGTAACAATATGGATAGGTTGGGTTGGGTATAATTATTATTGGATATACATTATAATTTTTAGGTATACATGAGAGAGTTGCACAACGTACAAAAAAATAGATAATCATTAAAACTAACCAGCTCTTCACCTTGCCTAAATATTTAAATGCTTATATTTCAAAAATAAATATTAAAAATTGGTAGTCAACCCGTCAACAATTAATGTAATTATTTTTCCATCTAATTGCATAAAAATAATTATATATTTCCATTTAACTATGGCAAGTTCACCCTAAAATCTATCATTCGAAATGTTTTTCATAATAAACTTAATATTTATGATGTTTCATAAAAATTAATAAAATTTTATCCAATACTTTTTTAGAAAAAAAAAACATCATATAATAAAAATATTAGGAGTGGTATTCCTAATAAAACATTCTGTGTATTTAAATTTAATACTTAAAAAATACAAGTATATGTACAAAATAAAATTAAAAGATTCATTATTAAGAATATTAAAGGGAGGAATTTAGGTAACTGTATTTTAAATCTTAGATTTTAATTCTTAAAACTAGGAAAACTATACGTGGTCACTTTTGATAACCTTAAACTATAAGTATTATATATTGATTTTACTAATAATAAGTACATTTTAAGAGCATAATTTACCGATTTTAATAATTATAATTTTTTTGGAGACTTCCAATATACTGGGAAAGAGGAAATTTTTTCAATTTTTAAGGGCAATGTCTTCAACTAGATACAATTCGTGATCTTTAATAGTATTGATCATCTGGATGCTTCGCCTAAAAGACCTGGTGGTCTATTTTTGAATCGTCAAACCGATTCTATTGTTTTAGTTATACGGCCTTCTAGGTAATGTTCGATGAACGTTTATGTATCACAATTGTTTGCAATTTATTGTAATAATATAAATAAATATTTTGAATTTTTAATATTTGATTTTTAATATTAAAATATTTATTTTTAATTAATATATTTCTTATTTATAACAATAATTTATTACCTACACATACATTTATAAATTATTAATTTAATTCACTTGATGTGAATTTAGTTTAAGTAATTTACCAAAATGGTATAAATAATTTAAATACACAAATTCTAAAAAACAATGTACGTACAATTGCATACAAGTTAAATTAAAAATTATTAATGCACTATTAACAACAATACTTAAATTTCCGAAGTAAAATGCTATGTATATTTTATAATATAATTTAAATTAATTTATATTATTAATTAGTATAATAATTAAATAAATTCGATGTAAATTTAAAATAATGTTTTAGGTAAAAATGTTTAAATATGTAAGCATAAGGGTCAAATATTTCTATTATTATAAATGACCACCATATAATAATTAATACAAGATAATAATTTTAATCACTGTCAGATATTATCTATACTTGTCCCAACTATCCTACGTCTAAACTATGCCACGACCTCACTGTACTACCGTTCTTAAATTTTTTTAATTATTAGGATGGTTGTACTCGCCCGATTTTGGCTTATGTATAAAACTAGAATTTATAATTTTTGAAAAATTAAATAATAATTACAAATTAATATTCTGTTTTTAATTCATTTTTCTATGCATTAAATTTAACTCTAAGTATTATATTTTAAATAGTATTAAATTTTTAAATAGTTATATTTTTAATATAACTATTTCGTGATATTTTT
>NW_026099573.1:45189162-45198228 GCF_025091365.1 Daktulosphaira vitifoliae
CAGATATCATCTATACTTATCTCATCTATGCCACGTCTATACTGTGCCTCGACCCCACTGTGCTACCGTTTTTTTTTATTTGTTGTGTTAAAATTAAACATATATCAAATCAAAAGTTATGTTATATACTATCAAATGAAAAAAAAAAAAATTTGTCCCGACATCTTATCTTCTATGTGCAAATGGCTGTCGAAAATTTAAAAAAAAATGTAATGTTTGCGATAAAAATTACCTTTTATCGGGATTATTTTTGTACATAAAACTGCCATAACTTTTTCAAAAATGAACAAATAAAAATAATATTTTTTTGTATTGAAACCTTAGATATTTCCCTTTCATTTGATATAATTTTTTTTGAAAATCTAACACTTATTCTGCTCAATGGGAGGATTTAAAATAGTAAATTTTTTACAAAAACTAACTTTTTCAACTTAATTTTTGAAAATGTTCCGAAAATACAGCGTCCTTTAAACATATATAAAATTTAAGATTATTTTATGTACTACAAAATGAAAAAAAAAAATTTGTCCCGACGACCTATCTTCTATACGCAAATGGCTGCCGTATTCAAAAAAACACTATTTTTGTGTTAAAATTTTCGATTTTCGATTTTNGCGCGACCCCACTGTGCTACCATTGTTTTTTTAAAAATGAATAAATAAATAAAAAAATTTTTAATAGATGTTTTAGGTATTCACCTATTATTTTATATATTTTTTTATAAATTTGATCCTTTATCTGCCCACAGGAGGGGTTTCAAAATGGTGACTTTTTTACAAAAAATTAACTTTTTCAACTTAACTTTTGAAAATATTCCGGAAAGACTGACACTTTTATATATACCTTAAATTAAAGCTTAAATAATATACTCTAATTTGAATAAAATATTGTGATCTCTGGACTTGTCTTCGTTTTGAAAACGGATATCAAAGTTAAATAAAAACGAACGATTTTTGTGAAGAAATTCTCGATTTTATATTTTATATTATTTAATTTATATAACTTTTGGGAAAATGTATGGATCAATATTATTATTTTTTTATAATAAATTTTTATATAACACTTTCAACACACTTTTTTTGTAAATCGGATCATACTCCTTTATACAAGGGAGTCGAAACTTTAAACATGAAAACTTCCATAACTTTTTAAAAATGACAACTTTTTCATAAAAAATTAACTTTTTCAACTTAATTTTTGAAAGTGTTCCGGAAGGTCTGATACTTTTATATATATCTTAAATTAAAGATAATGTAATGTACTTTATTATAAAAAAAATTCGGACTTTATTTTGTCTAATTTTATCACGGTGAAAATGGCTACCAAATGCTAATTTTGTGTGAAAATTCTTGATTTTATTTTTTATATTTTTAACTTTAAAATGCTATAACTTTTTAAAAAATATATGGATCAATACAATTTTTTCATGAGAAGTAGTATTTATATATATCTTTATAAATATCTTTTATTTGACATACTTTATCTTAATCAGGATATTAATAAGGAAATAGCAGATCATGTAGCTTTTGGAATAATCCACCATTTTTTTAAAATTAAACAATATCTAAAGATTTGCATCGAAGGGTTTTTTTTTATAGTGATTTTAATCACTGTCAGATATTATTATACTTGATCAACTATGCACGTCACCACTGTGCTGCGACCCCTCTGTACTGGGTTTTTTTAGTTTTGAAAATGTTCTTTCACACGTAACTTGAGTGCACGGAAATCGGGTCCCTAAGGATCTCATGCAGCGGGCAGCGTCTCCATGATTTTTCTGACTTGACATGCTGAAAATTAAAATAGCCAATTAGCACTTCATACATCACCTTCCGTGGGTGGCGCGTAAACAAATAATCGGTCGACTCGTTCTCATATGGATGAGTGCGCGGATAATGTTCGTCTTGCCGACCAGTGCTGCACATCCGTGGTAGCGACGCTTGTCCGTACGACCGTCTCAGGTTGCGGGCTTCTTGTGCTTCGATGCCAGCGAGGCGCTCGTGAAGTGTTGCGTCGTGTCGCGTCGGGTTTGTCGCTCCCGATGGACCGAAGTAACGCGAAGCTCGTCCGATCGTCGACTAACGTTTCGTTCAACGTTACTTTGACGAATAGTCGGTTGGACAGCAACGTGTGGAGACTGCAGCATATTTTGACTGATTCGCTCAAGCATGTTTGAAATCTGTCGCTGTTCCATTGACATACGCGACAGCGACCTTTCTAATTCAGTCATCCGTGCCTCGATCCGCGCGTTATTCGAAATGTCACGACTTGTTCTGCCGCGTGCGCTATCGAGCGGGCAACGTATACGTCCTCAACGTACGACGCGCCTAATTGTCCGCTTGCGCGCGTAATTTCCCACAGTTGTTCGGCATCAGATTCGTCGTCTGATGTGCGTAGCGCGAGGTTCACCGGATGTTCCTCCTGTAAAGGTGCTACGCCGGGCCGCTGATTGATCGCGTCAAGTTCGCTGACACGGTCCGTGGAGTTGTCTAAAACCCCCACTTCGGGTTCGCGGACCGGAATTTCGCTATCAAGCGGCGTACGGGGTGGTAATACTTCGGTAGCTGGATTCCTCCCTTCGTATGTTTTCCTCCAGCATAATTAGCATGTTAACTGAAAAATGGAAATTAATTTATAATATTTTAATATTTTGTACTTTTTTTTTTAGACAACGTAATATTTAAAACATATATATTACTTTTTTCTGCATGTGTTCAAACAATAGGGGTAAAAAATGTTGAGTTAATATACATGAATAATACACAAGGGTTTACAAATACAGGTAGCTAATTGGTTTTTTATAACATCAATATTAGCAGGTACACAGCATTGTTATTATCAATGGTAGTAAGGCACATTGTTGTGAGTTTATAAATACACTAACTGACAATACAGAAAGTATATCTATTGATAAAGAATCCGTGACTATGACAGCAATGTCATAAAAATTCAATTAGCTTTAATAAAAGCTACATGTATTTATATTCCCTTATATATTATACATACAGGGTGTTCAGTATAAGGGATGAACTTAAAGTGTTACATAATTAATAATTCAAGAATAATGTGTAACTAAAGATAATCGAAAATAAAAATGTTTAATTTATTATTATTCTGTAAGTAATTGAGTGGGTAATGATAAAAAAATCACTCTGTATACAATGTATTTTATGGTTGCATTTTTCAAGTGAATTTTACTAAATAATGTGATTTTTGTTTATATTACTCAATTATCTCAAAAAAAGTCTCACTGCATTTAACGAGATCATAAACAAATATTATGTATCATTGATATGCTGTAAGCTGCATTGAAATAATTTGGAAACTATTAGATAATAGTTCTATTTAAAATAATTTTTAATATTTAACTAAAAATTTTTGTTTGTAAATTTCAATCATTTTTTTAAACTAATTTATGTTTTGTATAACAACATAATTAATTGTAATAATATTTATTATAATAAATATATTTTTATTAATAAAAATATATATATTAAATGTTTTTTTATGTTCCTAAGTCAATTAGGAAATCTTACTCAAACTGCAGGGCCTTAGTTCCCCTATTTCCGATTATAGCTACTTCTACGAATAATTGATTTGTTTAATAAATTTATTTAATTATTAACGATTAATTAACGATTTTATTTCAAAATTATATTTTAGGTAAATGTGTTTGTCTAAAAGGCAAGTGTAAGGGTCAAACCTTTCTTTTGTTATTTATGACCGTCCGTTCGATCGACCGTTCGACTCACCGTTCACTAACGGATGGTTTCTATTATCCGTTGTGAAATATCGTTTTTTATTGTTCTGAACGATCGTCCGTTCGATGTTTCATACGTTCCGAAGGTGTTCACGAACAACGTTCGCCATATAAACCTATATAAAATAAAATCTGAACGTATACGTTCTTGAACGGACGAATCAAAAATAGACACCCAGATAAGGTGTACGTCGTAAACGGAACAGAACGCAATATCAGTATCCATACACGGCGGTGGCCTTATCTCGGTGTCAAAGGCGAGGAGACAACCGATTGTCATATTAATAGCTGAACGGCTGATATCGAGAAAGACACAGGTGAGCGTCAGCCTAGAGCAAAAGGCTGTGCCGTGTCAATTTGATTCACAAATTGTATCTGAATCATTTTTTTCCTAATGCGTAGACATTTATGATGTAAGTAAATTGAATATTTTTTTAAGGTAAGAACACTTTTAAATCATCAAACATTTTGTGTTATTTTTATTTATGTTGTTCAAAACTATAAATAATTTTTAAAAACTGAATACAAAATATTTGCTTAACCAAAAGTTACTAAAGATGTCAGTACCGATGGGACATCTTCTTTATATATTATAATTAATTTTACTTTTGATTCAGAAAAAATGGTAACTATGTCTTTATCTGAAAACCCAGGGTTAACGTTGAAATCTGTGAATTCAACATCCTTCATAAATGATAACTTTTTAAGTTTTGGATCAGAACAGGCTTTTTCCAGCATTCTTTGTTCTTTTAAGCGCCGTTTTTCTGAACCACTTATTAATTTAGTACTCATTTTAGTTAGAAATAAAATTTACAAAAATAACAAAAATTGGTATAAATAACTTTTATATTACACTTCACTGATGTGTAGTATTCATAGCAGACTAACGGGTTAACGCTAGCACGCGTGTTAGCCAGTATATTTTTATTATATTATATTAATGAATAAGAATGAACCGATAATAATAGGTAGTTATCAGTAATACGACCTTTATATAGACCTAAACTCGCCTAAACAAAGAAAACCTATTGAATTTACAGATTGTAAATAATTGTCAGATATCGACCACCAAAGCAATAAGGGAAGACCGATTTCAAAATGCATAGTATGTAATTCAGAAATAAAATATGTAGACTTAGTGTTGACAAGATAACAAATAACATAATGGTGACTGACTGTTTTTCTTAGAAAAAATATTCGTTTGTTTTTTAAATCTAAAATCAATAAGGAGTCCTTATCTAAAACTAGAATTTATCATTTTTGAAAAATTAAATAATAGTTACAAATTTATATTCTGTATTTAATTCATTTTTTTATGCATTAAATTTAACATTAAGTATTACATATTAATATTTTAATACAACTATTTCATGATATTTGTTAAAACTAGTAAAATTGTTCACCTAAATAAAAATGAATAAAATCTAAATAGTCATATGATATTTTTATCGATTGATTTGTATTTGGTTAATAAAATATTATTTGAGTAAAAACCCCGTGGCAGATAATAAATCAGTTTGCGTAAAATATTAACTATTTAAATACTAAAACTATACTATTCGATTTATATATATTGTGATGGTGTCACGTTTTAATAATCGTGAGAATTATTTTAATAAAATACAGACAGCACATCCGCTGCCTGAGACTGATGAATTAACAAATAATATTTATTGCCAAATCGGCAATAGTTCTAATTATTATAAAAACCCAATAGACCTGACCATCGTTGTCAGTCGACTCCAGTGCCTTGTGTCATTCATCAGTCTCAGTACTCGGTTGTCGCTGTCCGGCTTACTGTTTAAAGTAAAGTCTTTGTTTATTCCTTTTCTAACCTATATACTCTTTTCCTCGACATTTCANAACTCTTTTCCTCGACATTTCAGAATACTTGTGTCTTGCACTTCGTCTGCACCTTATACTCGGCTACCCCGTTCTCTCTTTGAAGTACTTGTGTCTTGCACTTCGTCTGCACCTCATACCTAGGTGTTACTCTTATTCTCCCTTCCTATAACAACAGCCTTTCGACACCCACAGCTAACCCGGAGTGTCAGCCGAGCACGGTGACTGCTGTACGACAACACGCACGTGAATACCTAGACAGCAGGCACCACCTCCTCATATTCATCTTCGTACACNCAGCCACCACATCCATCATCCTACTGCTCTCTTCTTGTTCGTTTCATTTTACTGTGTTACGACAATATCTTTTATTTTAGTTTTTTTATTAAATAAATTATAATCGTTTAAATCAGAAGCCAAGCTTAGATATATATATATAATATATATTTGTACAGGTGATCAACTTTTGATATAAGTGACATGTTTCTATTCTGTAAGTTCATAGTACAGTATAGTGATACACAGTAATTAAAATGAGACTAATATTGTGCATATGTATATTTCTAACAATCAGTCGATATATAAATTCATCAAGTTTTTTACAAGATGATGAAGTTTACATAAAGAATGAAAGAATACTTACTGCTGATGGTTTTCAACTCCTAAGTGATTTCGAGCCAACCAATAATAGTTCAAGAGTAATCACTTTTGGAATGAATGTCAGAGCATTAAAATATTTGTATTTATTCTTAAAATATGGTAAGTTAGTTAGTGAGTTTGAATCTCCGATAAAATTTGTAGAAATAATGTTAAAAGCTGTAAATGCTGTAGAATCATACTTTAAACAAAAGGATGTAAATAATTTGTATATTCAGAAATTATTACCTGATCTGAATAATTATTATAAAGATACTGAAAAACATTCAGATCCGGATGAAACTAAAATGTTTTTTAAAAAGATACTTAAAACCAATAAAAAAATTATTATTGAAGTATACAAAGATAAAAATCCATTTTTTATCTTGTTTTCTATAAAAAAAAAACGAATCAAAAATTTTATCAAATCTAATGATTTTTATGATAGTATAGTCGATTCAACAATTAAGGAATATTTTCCACCGTCCAAAAATTTTAATCAAGAGAAACGCAGAATGGCTTTAAACTTATTTGGTCTAAAATTTTTTGCAGAGTACAATTATTTAAACGAATACAAATTGTTAAATTATTAAATAACAATTTAATAATGATTGTTAGTCATTGATCTAACAGCATATAATGATTATTAGCATTTTTTAATAATTACATAAATATATACTATAATATGTTTGTTATTTTTATGTGAATAATCTGTTAACATTTTAGCTTCGATGCCAAGCGGAGAAGGTATTAATTTTACTATGATGTGTTTTTTTTTTTTTTTTTTATGTCTGTTGCCACTTTTTCTCAGCTCTCACTGGATCGATTTCTTTTATAAATACGTCAAAAGATCACAAATCGTATCTAGTTGAAGACATTACCCTTAAAAATTGAAAAAAATTCCCTCGTTCCCCGCAAATGGGGGAAATATCCAAAAAAATTACAAATTTAGAAATCGCTAATTTTCGAAATTTTTTCACTTTTTTTTCTTAAAACTTCCATAACTTTTTGAAAAATCAACAAATCAACATAATTTTTTTTTATACTAAAACCTTAGATATTTACCTTTCATTTGATATCATTTTTTTGAAAATCTATCCCTTAACCTGCTCATTGGGGGGGATTTAAAATAGCAACTTTTTTACAAAAATNCACTTAACCTGCTCATTGGGGGGGACTTAAAATGGCAACTTTTTTACAAAAATTAATTTTTTCAACTTAATTTTTGAAAATATTCCGGAAATACTGCGTCCTTCAAACATATATCAAATTAAAGCTTATTTTATGTACTACAAAATGAAAAAAAAAAATTTGTCCCGACACTTTTTTTTCTACATTTAAACGGCTGCCGTAGTTAAAAAAACACTATTTTTGTGTTAAAATTTTCGATTTTCGATTTTAAATTTTCAACTTAAAAATGCTATAACTTTTTGAAAAATGTATATATCAGCACAAATTTTTTTTTTCTAAATACATTATAAGTACATCTTTCATTTGACATACTTTTTATTAAAATTGGACAATTTCCCCTTATATAGGGGGCGTTCAAAACTTAAAATATTGTAAAAAACATAGATCTTTTTCAACTGAACTTTTGAAAATGTTCCGGAAATACTGCGTCCTTTAAACATATATCAAATCAAAGGTTATGTTATATACTATCAAATGAAAAAAAAAAATTTGTCCCGACATCTTATCTTCTATGTGCAAATGGCTGTCGAAAATTTAAAAAAAAATGTAATGTTTGCGATAAAAATTACATTTTATCGGGATGTTTTTTGTACTTAAAACTGCCATAACTTTTTCAAAAATGAACAAATAAAAATAATATTTTTTTGTATTGAAACCTTAGATATTTCCCTTTCATTTGATATAATTTTTTTTGAAAATCTAACACTTATTCTGCTCACTGGGAGGATTTAAAATAGTAACTTTTTTACAAAAAATAACTTTTTCAACTTAAATTTTGAAAATGATCCGGAAATACTGCGTCCTTTAAACGTATATAAAATTAAAGCTTATTTTATGTACTATAAAATGAAAAAAAAAAATTTGTCCCGACGATCTATCTTCTATACGCAAATGGCTACCATATTGAAAAATATGCTATTTTTGTATGAAAATTATGGGTTTTGTATTTTATTTTAATAGAAGTTGATGTTGCTTTTGCAATTATCCATCAATTTTTTAAAATTAAACACTATCTACAGATTTGCATAGAAGCGTTTCTTATGATAGTGATTTTAATCACTGTCAGATTAAATCTATACTGGACCCAACTATGCAATATCTCCACTATGCCGCGACCCCACTGTGCTACCGTTTTTTTTTAAATATTATATACATAAATAATATATAAATGTATTTTGTTAATTTTTATTGTATATTTATTAATGAGGTTAATATTTTTTCGAATATTTTCTTTCGTCGAACGTATACGTTCATTGAACGGACACGATCGTCGAAATACGTTCTACGAACGGACACGTTCCTCGAACGGTCACGTTCCTTGAAATACGTTCCTCGAACGGACACGTTCCTCAAAATATGTTCAACGAACGGACACGTTCCTCGAACGGATTCTATTGTTCCATTAGGTATACGGCCTTTTAGGTATTGTTCGATGAACATTTATGTTTTACGATTGTTTGCAATTTATTGTAATAACAAAAATAAATATTTTGAAAATTAAATTCATACAGCTTGATTTTTAATATTTTAATATTTATTTTTAATTAATATAATACTTTTTAATAACAATAATTTATTACTAATACATACATTTATAATTTGCTAATTTAATTTATTTGATGTGAATTTATTTTAAG
>NW_026099573.1:45198595-45201473 GCF_025091365.1 Daktulosphaira vitifoliae
TGATAAAGAATCCGTGACTATGACAGCAATGTCATAAAAATCCAATTAGCTTTAATAAAAGCTACATGTATTTATATTCCCTTATATATTATACATACAGGGTGTTCAGTATAAGGGATGAACTTAAAGTGTTACATAATTAATAATTCAAGAATAATGTGTAACTAAAGATAATCGAAAATAAAAATGTTTAATTTATTATTATTCTGTAAGTAATTGAGTGGGTAATGATAAAAAAATCACTCTGTATACAATGTATTTTATGGTTGCATTTTTCAAGTGAATTTTACTAAATAATGTGATTTTTGTTTATATTACTCAATTATCTCAAAAAAAGTCTCACTGCATTTAACGAGATCATAAACAAATATTATGTATCATTGATATGCTGTAAGCTGCATTGAAATAATTTGGAAACTATTAGATAATAGTTCTATTTAAAATAATTTTTAATATTTAACTAAAAATTTTTGTTTGTAAATTTCAATCATTTTTTTAAACTAATTTATGTTTTGTATAACAACATAATTAATTGTAATAATATTTATTATAATAAATATATTTTTATTAATAAAATTATATATATTAAATGTTTTTTTATGTTCCTAAGTCAATTAGGAAATCTTACTCAAACTGCAGGGCCTTAGTTCCCCTATTTCCGATTATAGCTACTTCTACGAATAATTGATTTGTTTAATAAATTTATTTAATTATTAACGATTAATTAACGATTTTATTTCAAAATTATATTTTAGGTAAATGTGTTTGTCTAAAAGGCAAGTGTAAGGGTCAAACCTTTCTTTTGTTATTTATGACCGTCCGTTCGATCGACCGTTCGACTCACCGTTCACTAACGGATGGTTTCTATTATCCGTTGTGAAATATCGTTTTTTATTGTTCTGAACGATCGTCCGTTCGATGTTTCATACGTTCCGAAGGTGTTCACGAACAACGTTCGCCATATAAACCTATATAAAATAAAATCTGAACGTATACGTTCTTGAACGGACGAATCAAAAATAGACACCCAGATAAGGTGTACGTCGTAAACGGAACAGAACGCAATATCAGTATCCATACACGACGGCGGCCTTATCTCGGTGTCAAAGGCGAGGAGACAACCGATTGTCATATTAATAGCTGGACGGCTGATATCGAGAGAGACACAGGTGAGCGTCAGCCTAGAGCAAAAGGCTGTGCCGTGTCAATTTGATTCACGAATTGTATCTGAATCATTCTTTTCCTAATGCATAGACATTTATGATGTAAGTAAATTGAATATTTTTTTGAGGTAAGAACACTTTTAAATCATCAAACATTTTGTGTTATTTTTATTTATGTTGTTCAAAACTATAAATAATTTTTAAAAACTGAATACAAAATATTTGCTTAACCAAAAGTTACTAAAGATGTCAGTACCGATGGGACATCTTCTTTATATATTATAATTAATTTTACTTTTGATTCAGAAAAAATGGTAACTATGTCTTTATCTGAAAACCCAGGGTTAACGTTGAAATCTGTGAATTCAACATCCTTCATAAATGATAACTTTTTAAGTTTTGGATCAGAACAGGCTTTTTCCAGCATTCTTTGTTCTTTTAAGCGCCGTTTTTCTGAACCACTTATTAATTTAGTACTCATTTTAGTTAGAAATAAAATTTACAAAAATAACAAAAATTGGTATAAATAACTTTTATATTACACTTCACTGATGTGTAGTATTCATAGCAGACTAACGGGTTAACGCTAGCACGCGTGTTAGCCAGTATATTTTTATTATATTATATTAATGAATAAGAATGAAACGATAATAATAGGTAGTTATCAGTAATAGGACCTTTATATAGACCTAAACTCGTCTAAACAAAGAAAACCTATTGAATTTACAGATTGTAAATAATTGTCAGATATCGACCACCAAAGCAATAAGGGAAGACCGATTTCAAAATGCATAGTATGTAATTCAGAAATAAAATATGTAGACTTAGTGTTGACAAGATAACAAATAACATAATGGTGACTGACTGTATTTTTAAAATAAGAGGATGACATCTAGGAGCCTAGTCCGCGATTGCAGACTCGCGGTCCAAGCCAGTTCGACCTGCTCTCAATTGAAAAAATAATGATCCTAACTTCAACTGATTAGAAGTCAAATAGCATTTTATCATAAAACTTTTATTTAATAAATTGATTAAATTAAATGATCTACAAAAAATATTTGTTCAACAATAAACACTATTTTTTAATTATTAGGATGGTTTTACATCAGCCAATTTTCGCTTTGGTAGATAATACTAGAATTTATCATTTTTGAAAAATTAAATAATAGTTACAAATTTACATTCTGTATTTAATATATTTTTTTATGCATTAAATTTAACATTAAGTATTACATATTAATATTTTAATATAACTATTTAATGATATTTGTTAAAACTAGTAAAATTGTTCACCTAAATAAAAATGAACAAAATCTAAATAGTCATATGATATTTTTATCGATTGATTTGTATTTGGTTAATAAAATTTATTTGAGAAAAAAACATGTGATAGAAAATAAATAAAAAATCATAAGTTTGCATAGAATATTTCCTATTTAAATTCTAAAATAACACTATTTGATATACGTATATCTTTTATTTCAGTATTTTTGTTAAATAAATTATAATTGTTTAAATTAGAAAGTAATATTAGATATATTTGTACAGGTAATCAAATTTTGATATGAGTAACAGTTTCTATTCTATAAGTTCATAGTACACTATAGTGATACATAGAAATTAAAATGAGACTGTTCGGTCGTGACGAAACAGTTTGGTGAGTGAGCGCCGATTTTTTATTCTCTTCAACAAGAGCGATAAAAAAAAAAAAAAAA
>NW_026099573.1:45203076-45205191 GCF_025091365.1 Daktulosphaira vitifoliae
TTGAAGATGTTAGTGGTTTTATTCTATTTTATATTGGTTCTCGAGCTTTGGATATAGAGACAAGGAGATTATTTGAGGCGAGCATTTTACAATCTAATGCACCTACTTTAGAAAATCTTTTGGACTTCGTGTCACAAAGAGTTCATATTTTGGAAAATATCGGTACTATTGATAATACAACTGAAACCGCAGTCAAGGTCACGGGAAAAAGGGGCCAGTCCAACATTACTACTCAAGCGTCTTATGCAGTGTCCGTGGCGTCACACAGATCTAATAAATGTGTATGTTGCCACCAAGAACATTCTATTTATCGGTGTTACACTTTCAAGAGGAAAACGGTTTCGGAGAGAAAAAAGTTTGTTATAAATAACGGATTATGTTTTATTTGCCTTAGGAGCGGGCATACGGCCAGTTCATGTGCCAGTGAATACAATTGTAAACATTGCTTTGGAAAACATAATATATTGCTACATGAAGAAAAAGGCAATTCTTCTCAGGTTGACGATGTTAGAGGCGAGGAAGAAGAGACAAGTCCATTATCAACGTCAGACCAAGTAGCCGATACTTCTCAAGTGTTTTCAGGTTTGGCTCGCTCAGGGACCAACGTACTCGGCACAGCGGTAATTCGCATCAGTGATACGGCGGGAGAACCACATGCTGTACGCGTGTTGCTCGATAGCGGTTCTCAGGTGTCTGCGATCACCTCAGATTGCGCAAATAAACTCGGTTTGAAAATATTTAAAGGGTGCAGAGAGGTTGTTGGTTTAGCTCAACAACCAGTCGCTCAATCACTAGGGGAAGGAACCTGTACTTTCGTTCCTTTAGTAGCGCAAGAACCGAGTTTCATAGCATCGAAAATTTTAGCATTACCACAAATAACTAAACTTATGCCTCATGCTAAATTACCTAATACGGTACAAGAGCGTTATAAGCATTTAACCTTAGCTGATCCACGGTTTGATGATCCGTTATCAGTTGATATGTTGATCGGTAGTGATTTGTATCCACTTTTATTACCACAAACAGTGGATATAATACATAGTCCGGGTTTGCCTTCGGCCATGAGTACCCATTTGGGTTGGGTTATTTTCGGTTCGTTGAAAGAGTCATCTGAGTCGTCATTTAAATCGGAACTAGCGATTGAAGACTTAACAAGAACATTTTTTATTGTTGAAGAACCATCTGTAAATATAGCACCCACAACCGAGGAAAGGTTTAGCCAGAAGTTAACCGGTGATATCACTGTTCCGCGACGCAGAACAAGAAAACATTGCGTTAACTCATTATTTCGTAAGAATATGTTAGATGAATTAACGGAGCGGTCGGTGTTACGACATGGAAAAAAGAATTTATTTGATCACAGTTCATATAGTATGATAATTACGGACAGTGAACAAAATATTGAAAGACAATTAGAAAATTTAGCGCGAGACAGGCGTAAACGAAAACGACGCACAGTAGTCAATCGCGTCGTATAACTCGGTACAAAACCAATCTTTTAATTATCTCTTTCCTTTCCTTCTTCCCATAAGCATTAGACGGCGCTACTTATTATTTGCATTAATTTTATAAATTTTTTTTCATTGTTGATTTTAGCTTATGTTTTGTTTAATTTTCATTTTCTTTTTTTTTTTTTTAATAATTTTCTCATTATATGAAGTTGTGATTGATAAATAATTTATTAATATGTATTAATTTATTTTACTTAATATCAAAAGGATAAGGTTTTAAAAATAGGTTTTTTTTTGTTTTAATTGTAAAGATATTTTTTTGTTGTTTAAAAAAAAAAATATGTTCTGACCGAGAAAGTCACTCCAGTGGAATTTTGAAAGCAAAGCTTTCAAACGGCGGGAGTATGTTCGGTCGTGACGAAACAGTTTGGTGAGTGAGCGCCGATTTTTTATTCTCTTCAACAAGAGCGATAAAAAAAAAAAAAATAATAATAAAAAAAAAAAAAAAAAAAAAAAAAAAAAATTTAAAGCCCATAAAAAACTTTTTTTTTATTTTTTTTAAAAAAAAGGCACAAAATTTATAATACATGTTAAATATATAAAAATACCTACATTCCGCTCTAAAACAAAAATGTGTCATGGAATCGACCTGATTAAAAAAATG
>NW_026099573.1:45205290-45206638 GCF_025091365.1 Daktulosphaira vitifoliae
AAAAATGAAAGAATACTTACTATTGATGGTTTTGAACTCATAGGCGATTGCGGTAAATCCCAAATGAATGTAATCGATTTTGGAATAAATGTCAGAGCATTGAAATACTTCTATTTATTCTTAAAATATGGAGAATTACTGAGTAAGTTTGAATCTCTGATAAAATTTGTAAAACTAATGTTGAAAGCTGTAGAAGCTGTAAATTCTTACTTCGAAGAAGTGCCTGTAAATAATTGGTATATAAAGAAGTTATTCTGTGATCTGAATAATTATTATAACGATACTGAAAAACATTCAGATCCGGATGAAACAAAAAAGTTTTTTGAAAAGATACTTCAAACCACTTACAATGCGATTTTTGAATTATACAAAAATACAAATCCATATTCTATCTGTTTTTCTATAGAAAAAGAACAAATTGAAAATTTAATTCAATCGAATAATTTTTATGATAGTATAATCGATTCAACATTTAAGAAATATTATCCACCGTCCGAAAATTTTAATCATGAGGAACGCAGAATGGCTCTAAAATTATTTGGTCTAAAATTTTTTACAGAGTACAATTATTTAGACGATTACAATTGGTTATTTGATAATTATTATCAATAATATATATATTTTTTTTAATAATTACACAAATATATACTATAATATGTTTGTTATTTTTATGTTAATAAACTGTTAACATTTTTTAAATATTATATACATAAATAATATATAAATGTATATATTTATTTATTTTTAATGTATATTTATTAATCACGTTAATATTTGTATTAAGTTTGTAATTGTGTAAGAAATAAATTAATAAAACTCCATACGCATGTGTTTCAATAAGTGTTTCGTCTCATTTCTGCGCAGATATAATAATCACCCTTTGATTCTTTTAACCTGTGTAAAGACAAAAAATAATATGAAATTGATAATTTGAACACAAAAATAGTACACATTTTGACTAAAGCAGCCAATTTCACATAAAAGATAGTTTCATAAAAGTAAAATTGAAAAAGATTTTCAAAAACATTAATAATTAAAAGGAAAATATCAAAGGTTAACATACCACATGTGCAAGTTTGTAGTTAAGCGCGTAATAAATCCATTATAACTTACATTATTATTTTTTTGCTTCGATGCGAAGCTGAGAAGGTATTATTTTTACTAAGATGTGTTTATTTTTTTTTGTGTCTGTTGCCACTTTTTCTCAGCTCTCACTGGACTGATTTCTTTCAAAAATACGTCAAAAGATCACAAATCGTATCTAGTTGAAGACATTACCCTTAAAAATTGAAAAAAATTCCCTCGTTCCCCGCAAATGGGGGAAATATCCAAAAAAATTACAAATTTA
>NW_026099573.1:45206838-45225176 GCF_025091365.1 Daktulosphaira vitifoliae
TACCTATCATTTGGTATATTTTTTCATAAATTTAACCCTTAACCTGCCCACAAGGGGGGATTCAAAATGACAACTTTTACAGAAAAAATTTACTTTTTCAACTTAACTTTTGAAAATGTTCCGAAAGGTCTGCCACTTTTATATATATCTTTAATTAAAGCTAATGTAATGTAATTTATTATGCAAAAAAAAAATTTCGGACTTTATTTTGTCTTCACGGTGAAAATGGCTACCANCCTTAAATTAAAGCTAATGTAATGTAATTTATTATGCAAAAAAAAAATTTCGGACTTTATTTTGTCTTCACGGTGAAAATGCCTACCAAATGCTATTTTTGTGTGTAAATTCTCGATTTTATTTTTTACATTTTTAACTTTATAATGATATAATTTATTGAAAAGTGTATGGATCAACACAATCTTTTTATGAGAAATAATATTTTTTAATAATCCCTTTTTCATTTGACATGCTTTATCTTAATCAGGATATTAATAAGGAACTAGCAGATCATGTAGCTTTTGGAATAATATACCAATTTTTTTAAAATAAACACTATCTAAAGATTTGCATCGAAGCGTTTTTTTTTTTTGATAGTGATTTTAATCACTGTCAGATACCATAATACTTGATCCAACTATGCCATGTCACTACTGTGCTGCGACCCTCCTGTACTGGGTTTTTTAGATATTCTTTTAGATATTTAAAAGACGTCAAATGAAATCTATTTAATTTTGATTTTACCGTTTGTCGCATTTTTAATGCATTGTTTAAAAACCTAAATTGACATATAATCAATGTAAAAAAAAAATTTTACTGATCCATATATTTAAAAAAAATTATATTGATCAATACATCTTCAATAAGTTATAACATTATAAAGTTAAAAATAAAACCAGCACAGGGGGATCACGACAGAGAGGTGACGTGGCATAGTTGGATCAAGTATAATGATATCTGACAGTGATTAAAATCACTATCAAAAAAAGAATCAACAAAAACAGCAAGTTGGAAAAGCTGCATTTTTACAAGCAGTTGCCAGAGTATTTAAAATAAAAAATTTGAATAAGCTAGCTAATTTTTAATTTAAAATAAATTGAATTAGGGTAAAAATGGTGGAAGAAATCTTCAAAGTCCCGATTCAAATTATAGCAGAATCATGTATGATGGAAATATTTCACCTTCTTCTGTTAAAACTGCTCAGCATTCCTTTTCTTTTCAAGTAATCATTTTCTATATATTATCTTGAAAATAGCTAAAAGAAATTTTAATGATATTTATTAACTATTAGGACAATGGCTTAGAAAGTAAATGGTCGGACCGTATGAGTAGTCCATTTCAAGATGAACATAAAACTCCAGACCTAGATCATATTAATATTGAAGAATACAATGCTCTTTCTGAGTAAGTAAATGTTGTTTTAAATTAAAAAAAAAAAACCCAGTACAGGGGGGTCGCGGCACAGTGGTGACGTGGCATAGTTGGATTAAGTATAATGCAGATATCATTATTATATCACAGTGATTAAAATAAATATCAAAAAAAAAAAACTCTTCGATGCAAATCATTAGATAGTGTTTAATTTTAAAAAATTGGTGGATTATTCCAAAAGCTACATGATCTGCTAGTTCCTTATTAATTTCCTGATTAAGATAAAGTATGTCAAATGAAAAAGGGATTATTAAAAAATATTATTTCTCATAAAAAAATTGTGTTGATCCATACACTTTTGAATATGTCATAGCATTATAAAGTTAAAAATTTTAAAAATAAAANGAATAAGTCATAGCATTATAAAGTTAAAAATTTTAAAAATAAAATCGAGAATTTTCACATAAAAATAGCATTCAATAGCCATTTTCACCATGAAGACAAAATAAAGTCCAAAATTTTTTTTTTTCGATAATAGAGTATATTACATTAGCTTTAATTTAAATGTCTATAAAAGTGTCAGTATTTCCGGAACACTTTCAAAAGTTAATTTTTTGTGAAAAAGTTGTCATTTTGAATCCCCCCTGTGTGCTGGTAAAGGGTTAAATTTATAAAAAATATATACCAAATGATAGGTAAAGACATCAAGCATCTATATAGCGTTTTTTAACTACGGCAGCCGTTTGCATGCAGAAGATAAAGTGTCAGGACAAATTTATTTTTTCAATTTATAGTACATGACATAAGCTTTAATTTGATATATGTTTAAAAGACGCAGTATTTCCGGAACATTTTCAAAAATTAAGTTGAAAACTTTAGTTTTTGTACATAAAAAATATCTAAGGTTTTAGTATAAAAAAAAAATTATGTTGATTTGTTGATTTTTAAAAAAGTTATGGAAGTTTTAAGAAAAAAAAAGTGAAAAAAATGACAAAATTTGTCAATTTTTAAATTTGTAATTTTTTTGGATATTTCCCCCATTTGCGGGGAACGAGGGAAATTTTTTCAATTTTTAAGGGTAATGTCTTCGACTAGATACGATTTGTGATCTTTTGACGTATCGTTGAAAGAAATCCGTTCGGTGAGAGCTGAGTAAAAGTGGTAACAGACACAAAAAAAAAAAACATCATAGTAAAAATAATACCTTCTCAGCTTCGCATCGAAGCTAACATTAATATTTTTTTTTAAATAGAATACATTCAAATTACCAAGAACTGCAAGCTGATCTTCAAAGTCTTACCAACCAACAAAATCAACTTCAACATAATAGTTTGCAAGCAGAAATGATGCAGCATTATCCAGGGATACAGGCAGTTCATCAAGTCTATCAAAACTCTCATTCAATACAGCAGCCACAAAATTATATGATCAATCGTCAACAAATAACAAATGGACAAATAATTCAACATTTAGATCATAACAATTCAGAAAATATAGGTAGTCNGCATTTAGACCATAACAATTCAGAAAATATAGGTAGTCATCAATGGCGCAGCTTAATGAATCATAGTCAACCACCAATAAATATGTATAATAATTACAATCAATCTCAATTCCAACATCAGCAGCAATATATTAATCAGATACCACATATAGCTTCTAATACAATACCTAACACCAATGTTTATTCATCAGTAAATAACCATTATGTGACTCAAGAATCTTTTGATCAAATGGGTACAATTAAACAAGAACCTCAGTCACAACAATTTTTTTTGCATAACATTCATCAAGAGTTTCAACAAAAAATTCGAAAAAGTTGGGAAATATCATCAACAACACAACCTCGAACTTTTACTCAAGAACCTCAAAATATTTGGAATGGCAGGTAGTTAATTAATTAATTATAATCAATTTATTCAATTTGTTTTTACTGTAATAGAAATAAATAAATTATAATATTCATTACATTTTTAGTCGAACAGTGCCAAAGTCATCACAGCCATCTTCTCTAAGTAGTTCTCCTCGTCAAAAGTCTGAATTTACAATGTTTAGTAGATCTGGTGTGAAAACAAGTCCTTCTTCACCAGTTCCTCCGCCTCGTCGTAATTCAAATCATGTAGTTAACCATGCACCATTACCCACCCCATCTATTGATGATATGCAACCACAGAGTATTTCTTTTATAGGTAAATCAAAAAATATATATACTTTTTAAGAGTTTTAATTTAAATAACTTTTTTATTAAAGCCGGTAACATACACTAAAGAAAAACCACGATCTTTGTGAAAGCCTTAATAGAATTCAAATTACTTCTGGACATAAGACCTATAGAATACCATCTTTTGACGTATCGTTGAAAGAAGTCCGTTCGGTGAGAGCTGAGAAAAAGTGGTAACAGACACAAAAAAAAAACACATCATAGTAAAACGAATACCTTCTCAACTTCGCATCGAAGCTAATAGAAGTTAATTTTACTCTCTTATAAAGTTTGTATTATGACGACATGTTCAAATGTCTAATTTATGTTTTAGATATATAAAATTTATATGTAAGACATGTAAGTACACTTAGAAGAGATATTGAGATTTTGTTATTATTTTTGCTATTCTTTTTTTTTCTGAGATTATAATGTTGGTCATGACACCATTGACTTTTTACCAATCATAGGAATAAATAAATATATAATAAATAAATAAATAATCATAGCAATAAATCATAGGAAAATTATTTCCATATGATAGTTTTTATTAAATAGAAATCTATATGTCCCATAGCGTGCGCTACTATGTATGATGAAAGTGTGATGTAGATTATTAATGCATGCCTTTTAATTAAAGTATCTAAATTAAATGCATTCGTTTTATGTTATTTTTCTTGAAAAACATCAAATACGAAAAATAACGACCGATTATGGTTTAATTTGACTTCTGTATAATTACTTAACAAATGTGTGTAGCTACTCGAGAAACGTTTCATTATACATGTAGAGAAAATACATTCAAATTCGGATGAAACTAAAATATTTTTTAAAAACATACTTAAATCCACTTACAATGCGATTTTTGAAATATATTAAAGTGAAAATCCAGGTTTTGGGGTTAATGAAGAACAAATCGAAAGTTTTATTAAATCGAATTTTTATGAGAGTATAGTCGATTTAAAATTTATGAAATATTTTCCAACGTCCGAAAATTTAGTTTACCTGATTACAGAAGCGAATTCAAAATAGCAACTTTTTCACAAAATTCAATTTTTTCAAGATAACTTTTGAAAATATTCCGGAAGTACTGTGTCCTTTAAACATATGTTAAACTAAAGCTCATATTACGTTCTATAAATTAAAAAAATCGGTAGCACAGTATGGACATGGAAAAATTGGGACAAGTATAGATGATACTAAATTAAATACTATATATACTCTTTTTATCTGACATACTTTTATTTTTAAATCGGACAATTTTCCCTTTATACAGAGGGCGTTCAAATCTTGAGAAATACATATAAAAAGCAGAACTTTTTTCCGAATTTTCCAGAAATACTGCATTCTTTAAGTACATGTTAAATTAAAGCTTATGATACGTTCTATAAGTTAAAAAAAGAATGTGTCCGACGACTTATCTTCTATTTGCAAAAGGCCGTCAAAATTGAACAAATAATGTAATTTTTGTAGAAAGAATCAACTTCTATCGTTATGTTATTTTGTAACTCAAAGCAGCCATAGCTTTTTAGAAAACGAACGTACCAAAATATGCTTTTTATATAACCGCCTTACGTTTATTTCTCTTTCTTTTTGATATCAATTTTTTGAAAATTTCACCCTTAACTATTCCACAGAGTGGATTTAAAATAACAATTTTTTTACGAAATATTAACTTTTCATTTTAGAATAATCCACCAATTTCTTAAAATTAAACACTATCAATGTATTTGCATTGAAGCGTTTCTTAAGATAGTAATTTTAATGACTGTCAGATATCATCTATACTGTGCCAAGTCCACACTGTCTGGCGACCCCACTTTGCCACCATTCTTAAAATTATATAATTATAAGAATGATTGAACATCTACCGAATTCGACTATGTATAAAACTAAAATGTATAATTTTTGAAAAATTAAATAATAGTTACAAATTTATATTCAGTGTTCAATTCTTTTTTTGTGCATCAAATTTAACATTATGTATTATATATTAATACTACGCTTCGCCTAACTGGGACCCTACAAGTTTCATGAGTCTTCGGCGCGTAAGCCTCTTTGGGCCATCCTCGTTCAAAATTTTCCGACCTTCACCGATAAATTTTTCTGGAGTCTCGTGACCGAATAGTTTCGTTGAAAAATAAAAATGTTGAAAGCCCGAGCACGCTAATTAATTTTAAGTGAATCGTTTTTTTCATTGTTCTATTAAATAATAAGATAATAGGATATGTACTGTATTATTGGCATACAAAACAATTAAAATTATAAATTTTAAACGCTCGCAGTTAGTCGGACTCGGATTTTCGGATCTAGGCACTTCCTCGCCTCGTGCAGATAGCCTTGGTATATTTGCGAATCGAAAAAAAAATTGTCTTTAAGTCGTAAATTGTCGTAAAAATTTTGGGCGTCGCGCCCTGGCATCTCGAGCGTGTGAAAAAAAAGGTCGTTGAAAAATTAACAGATTGAACTGATTTTTGTATGATATCTTAGAAGTGTTATTAAACGGGTTTGGTGAAAATTTTAAACCTTAAGTCATAAAGTGTTTGCATCTGCGAGCGTTTTTCTCAAAAAATGTCGAAATTTTAAAAAGCTCGCGGGCGAGCGGCAAACATTTTTCGACCTTTGTCATAATTTTCCCGAAGTCTCATCACCGAGTACTTTCGTTAGAAAAAAATGTTTGAAAATCCTATGTAGAGCACGCTATGTAATTTTCTCAGTAAAGCGTTGTTTTCCTTGTTCTATTATATTATTAAATTAACATTTTAATATGATATTTGTTAAAACTAATAAATATTATTTGAGTAAAAAACCTGTGGTAGAAAATACATCAAAATTCATCTGTTTGCATAGAATATTTACTATTTAAATATTAAAATGATACTATTTGATTTACATATATCTTTAATTTTAGTTTTTTTACTAAATAAGTTATAATTGTTTAAAGCAGAAACTAATCTTAGATATATACATTTGTACAGGTGATCAACTTTGATATGAGTAACGCGTTTGTATTGTGTAAGATCGTATTATATGAAAGTTCATATTACATTTAAGTGATATATAGTAATTAAAATGAGAATAATATTGTGCATATGTATTATTTTAACAATCAGTCGATATATACATTTATCATCTGTAATGATAAATTATGAAACATTGAAAAATGAAACAATAATTACTGATCAAGGTTGGACCAGCTTTGCTAATATCCAGAATGCCGATCATGATATAATCGTTTTTGCGGCACAAGTCAGAGCGTTGAAGTATTTATATTTATTAACACAATATGGCGAGTTAATGAGCGATTATGAATCTCCGGTACTAGTATTAGGCATCATACGAAACTCCTTAGAAACTATAAATTTTAATTTTAACAAACAAAAGATAAACATATCTCATATAGAAAATAGCTTATCGTATGCACTCAATAATTATATGAACGACATTGAAAAACATTCAAATATGGTTGAAACTAAAAAGATTTTTAAAAAAATACTTAGAATGATTTACAATTTGATTTTTAAACTATACATAGAAATAATTCCTGGTTCTTATTTAAATAAAAACGCTGTCGTAGATTTAATTAAATCTAATACATTTTATGACAGTGTAGTCGATTTATCATTAAAAATATTCTTTCCACCTTCCAAAGAATTTATTAAAGATGAACGTGAACTAGCTACATCTATAATTGCTTTCAATATAATCAAAGAGTACCATTTAAGAATTGTTTTATAATAATCTAATGGGTTATAATGATATATAATAATAATTATATATATATATATTATAATACAGATATATACTATAATATGTGAGTATTTCAAAAATTAAATTTGATACAAAATAAAATACAATGCTGTTTTTAAGTGAATCACTTGTAAATATTTTTTAAATATTAATAATAAATTATTAATATTTAAAGTTATTTAGTTCCAAAAAGATTTTAAAATAAAAAAATGATTTTAAATTAATAATTAATAAAAAAACTTCGTTTACTATTTATTGGATATTTATATATTAATCGCTTTTAATTTATATAAAGTTTGTAATTCTGTAAAAAATAAATCATAATTGTTATCTTTTATTCGTAAACTTTCATTTTTAATAAAATTAAAAAATCATAAGAGTTGTTATATTATTTCAAGGTCATTGTTTGTATTACGTAGGTTACATTACCGTATACAAAATTTTAGAAAACAAAATTTACCATTTTAAATTATAAAAAAAAAACCCAGCACAGGGGGGTCGCGGCACAGTGATGACGTGACTTAGTTGGATCAAATATAATGATATCTGACAGTGATTAAAATCACAATCATAAAAAACGCTTCGATGCAAATCATTAAATAGTGTTTAATTTTAAAAAATTGGTTTATTATTCCAAAAGCTACATGATCTACTATTTCCTTATTTATATCCTGATTAAGAAAAATATGTCGAATGAAAATGGAATATAAAAATTATTTCTCATAAAAAAACTGTGTTGGTCCATACAATTTTCAATAACTTATAGCATTATAAAGTTAAAAATGTAAAAAATAAAATCGAGAATTTTCACACAAAAATAGCATTCGGTAGCCATTTTCACCATGAAGACAAAATAAAGTCCAAAATTTTTTTTTTTTTTCCATAATAAAGTATATTACATATGTCAGTATTTCTGGAACACTTTCAAAAGTTAAGTTGAAAAAGTTAATTTTTTGTGAAAAAGTTGTCATTTTGAATCCCTCCCTGTGAGCAGAAAGGGTCATATTTATTAAAAAAATATATCAAATGATAGGTAAAGACATTATGTATCTATACAAAAAAATTATATTGATTTGTTCATTTTTGAAAAAGTTATGGCAGTTTTAAGAAAAAAAATTTGAAAAAATTTCGAAAATTAGCGATTTTTAATTTAGTAATTTTTTTGGAGGTTTCCCCCATTTACGGGGAACGAGGAAATTTTTTTCAATTTTTGAGGGTAGTGTCTTGAACTAGTTACGATTTGTGATCTTTTGACGTATCGTTGAAAGAAAAAGATGAGAGCTGAGAAATAGTTGTAACAGACACAAAAAAAAAATAAAAATACCTTCTCAGCTTCCGATTGAAGCTAAAATAATATTAATTTTATAAAGGACTAATTCATTTACTTAGATTTTTATATACATTGTTAATGATTACTATCATTAACTCCGAAAAAAATAGTTTATCATGATTAATTTTTTCTTCCAAATGATAATTTTAATTTTAAAATTACTGCTAAAAGTTTCTTAATGTATGTAATATTTTTAACTTAAAAACATCTGTATTACAACTATTTAAATCACGGTTAATGATTAATATTATAAACACTGTGAAAATTATTTTATATGAGTTGCATGTTTATTTTTATCTCGGTTTATAATTGTTTGCATTATAAACTCCGTTAATAGTATTGCTTTTATTTGAAAGACCATTCTTACTGTAAATCAAATACCCTTAATAGATATGTACTATAAGCACTATTAGAATTACTTATAGATTAATTAAAATATTCTAGTTACAAGTTTTCATTTCTACAATATAATTTTATATTATTTTTATCTTTTTGTAGATGTGGATGTTAAAAATTTAAAAATAAATAATTCTAACTTCAGTAGTATTAAACATTTTAAAAGATTTTTATTATTAAATAAAATAACAGTTCTAATTAATGTAACCCGAAATATATACATTTATAAAAACTCCTATTCTCCAAAAATCTTCTACCACACGTTCAACCATTTTTTCTTGGGTTATCCACGAGGTATTTTTCCTATTCATCACTGTTTTATTTATATCGCGCTCTTTTTTCAGCATAACGTATACTAGTTATTGAATCCTTTGTTCTCTTACGGAGCTTATAACTGATGCATTTCTATTTCTTCCAGTAATTTTTAGTTAAATTTTCTTTTCCACGCCTCTTTTTTACTGTGATACATCGACCTACATATTATTCTCCAAATTATATTTTCAGAAGTCCTGAATTTTTTTTTTTTTTTTAGTAATGCTCGTTATATTATTCAAGCTCTCTCGGTGTATACTATCATAAGCCTTCTTGAAATCAACAAACGTTTGCCATATATATATGATAAAAAAATATGTAATATACAAAAAAAAATGGAATAGGTAAGGAATAGCGGCTGGCTGTCGTGAAAAGGTAAACACCAATCAGTTATCGTTTAGTACGGTAAACAATAGGGAGAAAAATAAAACGGATAATACAAATAATAAACTTTATAGTAATATCGAGTTTTCAACAGAACCACTGAATTTTAACCATGTTAAAAACAAATTTTTTGTATTTCTTAACAATACTAATAAACATTTTACTAGTGATTTAGATTAATACGGCCAAAACGATTATAGATATTTACTTAACCCAAGTTTAACAACCACTCCAAGTTGGTCCATTTGATAGTACTTATCCCTATCGAAAACTTACTTCTAAACAATAATAATTACTCAAAAGATGAAAATGTTTGTGTACTAAAAATAGGCAAATAAATGTCTTTAAAATAAAAATTATCTTTTTATTCACTTTTAAGCAACATAATAATTATTATCCGGTTATAGTACACAATTATTTATTTTAACAATGAAATATTTTATCTTTACAACAGGTAGTCAAATTTTTACTTTGTTAACATTTCAGTACAATTTATTTTCTCGTTTTATAAGTGTTTATATTGTCGGACAAGGTGTGATAATTCACTAGCACAGTAGGTGTTAAATGATCATAAAATATTTACTCTTACTTAATTATTGATATTTGTTAAATCGAGTATATTCAATAGATTTTGAAAGTCATTGGAGCGTAACTGCAGATGTAAAAAATCTCCTAATTTTGTTAAAGTGATGAGAAACTGACAAATTGAAGCTTGTATTCACTGTAAAAAATTATCTAAAAATTTTTTTACTTCAGTAAAATATTTTTAATATACATGTTAATTTTAAATATAAGTAGTGTAATTATGACATAAAATATCAGCATTAAATAATAGCATTTTTATCACTATTTATCAAAATTTTCACTTTCATTGTATACGTTGGAAAATTTCAATTCATATATGTAAAATTCAAACATTTTTTTAAAGGTGTTCTTACAGGTAATAACAAAATAAATAAAAATAAATAGAATTCAGTAAAGTGGAGTTCAGGTATTTCATATTAGTATTAATTGATATCTGAGATTTCGTATAATTTTTCTTTTTTTATCTTAATGTACATTGTATTAGCTTTAATTTAATATAGGTTTGAAGGAGGTAGGTGTTTTGAAACATAAAAAATTGAAAATAAAAAAATTTGATTGAATGATTACTCTTTCTCTCAATATTTTGGCAAATGAAAAGGTTTTCAAAAACAATATGTAGAAGATCAGATATTTCTTAAAATATTACCATATTACATGTATTTGAGGTTTTTAACATGTACATCATATCAATTGTAAGGGAAAATTTGAATAAGTAGTGATAAACATGTTATATATGTGTTCAAATTTTTGATACTTTATGTCAAAATTACATTATTTGTAAAATAAAGTGTATATTAAAAATAATATACGGACATATGGGTATTTTTGGATCATTTCTTATAGTGTAGATGAACTTTCGCTTTTCAAAAAAACTTAAAAATATGCTAATTTTATTGAAAGTTGTATGATATTAGGCTTTAATTCCTAATAACTTCTAAAAATCGAGATTTCGGATTTTTTTCATCTTAAAGTACATTGTAGTAGCTTTAATTTACGGTAGTTTTAAAGAAAATTGTTTTTGAGAGCATTATTAAAAAAATAAAAAAATTTTGCAATAATCCATCCAGTTTTTTTCATTAATAAGTGAAAAGTAAAAATATCGACTTTTTAAAAACTGTGATTGTTTAGAGATATTTGCCTTTATTACTGGTACTGTGGGGAATTTTTCAAAACTATAGCATTATGACTTCAACTAAATATGTTTTGTGATCTTTTGACGTATAATTGAGCAAAATCAGTCTAATATGAAACAGGAGTATATAGATACGAAAAAAAACACAGCAAAGTAAATCAATAGCTACTCAGCTACACAACTAAGCTAAAATGGAAACTATAGGATACTTTAGATTAAAAATATATAAAAGCTTAGAGCTTACCTATGATTATAGTAATTGAATTATTACTAATAGATTTATTGAGAAATAAAAATTACATGTAAGTTGTGATAAGACTTCATGGTATGAATTCATAATTAATAGAATAACATGAATTGACAATTATCTTCTTAGCTTGTTAATTAATTTGATCAGTAATTCATTTATTTTCAGTTAGATTTTTTTTAAATATACTTGCAAATGTGCCCCTTAAATATTTGCTTAAAATAATTTAACTGAATATCATGTAAATATATACAATACCTAATGTAGTACATGTAATTAGTTTTCCTATTTCAGTATAAAAATAAAAAAAAATTGAAATGTTTGTAAATGACAAATGTTCACCATCAGGATTATATGCAAGAAAATATCCCAGGTTGTACTAAAATTATTGAAAACATTATAAGTTATTGGGACTTCTTCAAATACCCCTAATAATAATCGACATTTCCCTTAATAAAACAAATAGCAACTTTAATCGTTCGAAATAATTCAATAAATAAACGGTTTATTTTCCATCTTATCTATGGACTATATAATTATGCATTATATGTTATATACGACTCTGATACGTTTTTCAAATACATATTATTCTTCAGGATACTTCCCCTAGCAAAATATAAAAAATCTACCTCTGTATTTTGAAGTGTTACTTAATTTTCTGTTAGCAACAGTTGCTACAGAAATTATTAAATAAAAAAAATTCAAATTTATAATAATGTAATTTAAAATAATAGTTATATTATTAATAAATATAGGATTGTATGATTTGTTTTAGATTTTCAATGACTGTAACACAAAAAATCTCGGAATAACGTCTGTTGCCCCGTCTGCGAACGTTCCTGTTTCACTATCAGATATATGATTCATATTAACTTAAAAATAATCTAGAAAATGAATTAACATTAAACACAATATTAATTAGCAACTGATTCATAATTATTATTGCATTTAGTATTTATTTTTAATGACTATTTAATAGGTGTGTAGTCGCATTCAAGCTACTTTTGACTTGAATCTTATAATATTGAAACGTTGAATAATGAATAACGTTTATAAAGATAAAAAATGGAAACATTCAGTGTTTGTATCTTTTATTACTGTAATGAAAAACGCATTATCGTTTAACTATATTTATGGTTGGTATAATAAATTATAAATCATACATTAAATCTTTATTAATTAAAACTTTATATTTTAAATTACCAATAAAAATGAGAAAATTTAAAAAACATCAAATACAAATACTAGTACATATTTTGTTTTTTATTATTTCTTTAGTTTACCATTATTTTTTCTACTAACATAATGAAACTATTTCTTTGGGCATTAATATTTTCATAAAAAGTACCCATATGTTATCACAAAATTTTTTTACAAAAAAAAAAAAACTGACTATTATTATTGTATTATGTAAATATAATATCGCACTTGGTATATTTATTCATGAAATTTTATTTTAGTTTGCACTGTGAATAATATTTTTAAAAATACAATTATAACATAGACGTTATTACGAACATATTTATTTCATATTCTAACATTATAACTAGGTGCACATATTGTAATTTTGTACATGGAAATTTTCATGAAGCCTAAGAAAATTAGTTACAAAAACCTTATAAAATGAAAAGTTTGAATGTCTTTTTATTCGCATTGTAATGTTATTACTTACGACTAGAGTAATAAATGATACTTGATGATGTCCAAATACATATCACCTATTCGACATCAGTGAATCGATAAATTTTTACAAACTATCTAATTTTGATTTATAACTATGCTATGAAAACAAAAAATGTTTTTATTTAAACTTGCATAACTAAAAAATAATTATACACTCGTCCAAAATAAATTTATTTGTTTTTAGTGCATTTAATTCAGTAACAAAATAAGACAAATTCTTATGAATAATTAACCAGAAAAGCTAAATTTGTAATAATTTTAAGAATAATAATTTTTTTTACCAAAAATTTTGATATATAAAATCCTTTGTCTAAAAACAGTTTTTATTATGTCTAATTTCATAAAAAAAAGTCATATTAAATAAGTGAATATATTTGAAGATTCTAAATCAAAATAAAATTAAATTAAATTTAACTCATATCATATTTTCTTTAGACTAAGAGTCCTCTCCTCAAGCACCTCATATACACATGTATGTTATGCGTATTTTAACATTAGGCTAATGAAATTAAAAATTATAACTAGTTATCGTAACTACACAATGATTATTATTTTTAAGAAAAATATAAAATATTACGGGTAATAAAAATAAATTATCAACTTGTATCTAATGTTCTATTTATCAAATAAAAATATAATAAAATTAAATATCTATTAAAATAAAAATATCGATTTATGCTAAAGATTAGTTAATATTTTTGTTTTAATTGACAATTAAATAAGTAACTTATCAAAAATTCCTTCCGGTAGGATATAATGAGCATTTTTTTATCACATCTCTTTAGATTATGTAATAAACAACTAGTCGTTGTTGAATAATTCCTTAAACAACTTGTACAGGACTGTGTGACCAGCCATCGTTGTTTACTTAGGAAGTGAGTATATACACCTGTAGACGTGTGTCTAACACAATTTAAAACACATTATTATATATTGAAAAAAGATCAACCGTATTATTTGTTCTAATAAAAGATACAACACGTTTTTTAAATAAAACAACGGATAATATTGGTTCTTCGGTTTGCGCAAAGGTGTTCACCTCCCACGTAGTCATGTATACGTCTGCGGTGGCCGTCTCAGATCTCTTGGGCTCGATAGTCGGATAACCACAGGAGCGTGATTTGCACTTTTGCCAGTTCACAGGGACGGGCTCAGCGAGACTTGATTAATTTTCAATTGTGTTAAAACAGCAGGCTCGTCCTTTGTTTGATTAATTGTTTTTAAAGGACTTCAGCGCGTGGTATACATTCTATATACCCATAACAATATATTAATAGTTTAACGATTAATGTAGTAGGTGATAACCGGCATAACAAGTATAATAGGCAAGCCAAGTCCAAAGAAACCTAAGCGTCGATGAAGAGGCGTAGAGGAGTAGATTAGGAGGTGTTGGTAAGGGTCGTGATTCGGAGGGCGGGGTGCGGTGTGAGATGCGACGCGACCACAGCTTGTTAACAACGCGTCATTCTTATTGTCCTATTGGTGTGTAATCGGTTAGTGACTTGTAATTTTTTCGGTGCGTTTAAAAATTATTAATCAAACCGCAGTTATCGATTGTCGTTGAGGTGCCACACGCAACATTGATTTTGACAAAACCTATAGATTGTGATATGATATTTTGATAGGCATTAAGCACCCACTATTCATTAACATCACCACTATCACACACACTCCAACACATCACATTGTTATTTTCTATTATAGTATTTATATACACAAACAAGTCTATAGCTGTTCTTAATCGACTTTCTGTACTATAAAAAGTCACGTCATCTTTAAATTACACAAAAATCACTGATGTTGAAACTAGTTATACTTTTCGTATACCATACTTTATTACATTAGACAAAATATGTTTTTTATTTTGTATAAACAATCAAATTTACTCAAAGTATGTTTATATTACTTCAGTAATTTACGTTAAAAAGATAAAATTCTTTTAAAATTTTATAACTATTTTCATAATACTTTGTTAAAAAAAAAAGAATGAAATTTAATTCAATTAAATAAACATTCTTTATTCTCAATTTTGGTTTATAATCATTAAAAAGTGAATAGCACTTTCAGATCAGTTCCAGAGCAGACCAATTAAGACATTTGTGTTAAGCCCCACACTTCATTTTTTTAGTTTATATATTTTATTGAAGATTGGTTCAACATCATCAATGTAAATTATGTCATAATTATTTTTTCCTCTTACTAATTTTTAAAGAAGGTCCTGCTTTTATACTCCTTAAGTAAAATTCACGCTTTGGTTCTCACACTCGAAAAACCAAAAAAATCAATTATGTTGAATGCTTCGTGTGTATTTTTTTAAGTTGTTTTATTGTACAGTAATTTTTAAAAATTTCATTTAACAAGTATCGATCTAAAAATTCTTCTAGTGGCAAAAATAAACAATAGATTCATAATACAATTATAAATTTAATATTATAGTTCGAAAATAAAGGTGGCGCCCTCTATAAATTAAAGTCTCAAATTCTATTCTAAATCCAATAGTTATTGGAATAAAATAGTGATAGTTCATAAAAACATACTAGTAATTGATTTTATTTTAAATTTATTTAAACCAATAAAATAATATTTTGCAGAACCTATAGAGTGATCTGTGTTATGAGCTTGTATACAAGTTAATAATACACATAATTTATATGAATAGTAAAAAACAAAATGTGGTGCTTATGTCATTTTTAAAATGTTTGCATAAAAACAAAATCTATGTTATATTTTTTAAGCAATTTTAGGGCCAAAAAAATATACTTCTATTTCTGCTCTATAATATATAGAGCAGAAATAGATATTATTAGAATAAATATTATTGAACAGTCATTTTAATGTCTTTTTAGGTTACAATTTATAACACTACATATTACCTCTACCCACCTCTAAAATGTAATGCGTAAACAATGGATTCGTCGCCATTAATAATAATAATTTAATTTGTTACAAACTAGAAAACTTCAAAATTTTGCTATAATTGTTATTTTATTTATACTAAATTTAAAATGACAATTAAGAATTATGTAATAAAACAATTTTAAATTCCAAAAAGGTGAGTTGTTACCAATTGGTGATTTCCTTTAACGCTAATAATGCCATGTAATATAAATAATATGTTAAACAAATTTTGAACTAATTGTAAATCTTTCTTGTACAGATTATTTTTTTATCAAAAACAAAATTATAGCTGAAAGTGAAATGATTTTCCAGTGAAAGTTTAACAACCTTATAGCTGTTAAAAAAATTATTATGTTATTTCTTTGTTTTCAATGAACACTATTTTTAACGACGAAAAATATTTCTAATTCTTCCCATGTTTATAAAACAGTTCGTTTTACTTGAACAGTGTACTGTAAAATTAATACATTAATTAACACTTATCGACTTTAATTAAAATACTGGTACATAATTTGACACGGTAATACCGTCAATACTATGTGTATCAAAATATGGGTAGAATACTACAACTTAAATGAAGTAACACGGGATAAATGTCACTAGCCGAGTTAAAACTACATTTACGTGGAAAAAAGTAAAAATTGTTTACCTATGTCAACAAGTTAACATTACTTACAAAAAAATTCAAAACACAACTTTTTATATTTTGTATAATGTACATAATATCTTTCCATATTGGAAAGAAGGCTAAGACGGTGAATAGTGTAAGTACACATAAAACGTAAGAAACCGGAGAGAGCGTACACCGCTGTGATCAGCCGCGATCCAGTAGACATTGTACCATAATTAGACAGCTAGGAAACTAATCAGGTTGGACTCGCGATGTAATAAGGTGACTGATAAGAGAAACGAAGTATCCGTGTATTAAACCTATCGTAAAATATACGGTATCGTGTCAGATTACTTGTTTGAATTATTTTTTATTTAATGAAGATGACATGAAAAACAATAAGTATGCATGCCAAATTAGTTGCATATCTTCTCAAAGAACAGGCGTACAATAAAAATATAATTTTTACAGAATATAATAATTATCATTACGTACTATGTTCTTATTTAGATTTCTGTTCCCACTCGCTCCCTTTATGGTATAAACAAGTCGAGCTCGATGTCGGATCCTCCCCGACTCCTACTTATTTTTAAGACGTTAATATAATATATAATATTTACTATCTCAATGTTTATGCAACACTTTTACACCACATTAGATCAAATACCTTAGGACAAGAAAACGAAAAATATTTATAGGTAGGCCAATTGTCTATTGATGGCCACTTATTACACGGCGTTTCATCACTGTAAATGTTGAAACCATAAAACTACATTAAAGAATTAAAATGCAAGAGCAAAAATAATCTATTTTATGTTACTATGATAGTAAATGATGTACAAAACTAGCATAATTGCACATTATAGTAAAGTTTAAAACTATTTGACGTTTAAATGTGCGTGTAGAGAAGGGCATACTTGAATTAAAAAAATTAGTATACTATACGACGCGATGATAAGCTCCACATTAACGTGGGACTTGTGGAATTATGGAGGCGGTGTTGTTTTTATTACTAAAAATGAAATGTCTCTCAAATAGCTGTAAGGTCTTAACTAGGTATTAAATAAGACAAATATCCTAGTAATAAAAAGTCATCTAAATTAATTTAAATTATATATGAAATTATCCTTGTAATTATTACTTTAATTTAATATATAGCATTACATTTTTTCATTAAATTGTTAATATAAGTAAGATATATAATATATTATTTATTATATTAGATTTTTCACAATGCGCTTTAACATGTCATGTTATTTTAACATGTGACTAGTGATATAATAGAATTTCCGTGTAAAATTTTGTTGAGATATTTTACTGTCAATTGATTATTTGTGATAATGTGATTTGCACCAAGTGTTAAAAAGTTTCAGTATATTCTCTCAAGATACATGAACTTATGACTCAAAAACTGAAGGAACTTGTTTTTTTTTTTTTTTTAAA
>NW_026099573.1:45225208-45262717 GCF_025091365.1 Daktulosphaira vitifoliae
TTTTTTTTTTTTTTTTTAATCAGGGGTGGTCGTCTGACTATTTTTTTGTAGCTTTCAAAAATTAAAAACGTAGGTAATAAGTTATAAGTAATTTTTTTTTTTAATTAAACAATAATTTAGTGTAAAAAAGTTATCTAAATTATTTGGTGATCTCTTTATACAAATTTTCAATATGTAATGGCCTGTTTGAAAGTTTACTTGCTAAAAAAAATTACTTAAAAATTATGTCACTAGTTTTTATTATTTATCTATTATTATCTATTATTTTTTTAAATATTTTATAGCATAAACTAGAATGTAACTGATGGTTGTGATCCCTCGATTTGGTCTTGCATTATTACTTAATAGTTAATTTGATTGTTTTATTTTAGTATCAAATTAATTACATAAATAGTGGAATTTTTATTATTTTTGCCATTTAAGAATAAAAATGATTCTTTTTAATATAATTTTGAATTTAAAAAAAACATAAAATGATTCTTGTAGTAAACATTGATATTATCTATAAGTATCTTTATATTTCTAGATATTTGAAGCATGCTCTCTCGATAATTCAAGGGGTTATTCTTGTCTCGTCTTCATATATTTCTTCTCGTAAAATTTTGTTTGAAAAAAAATAGTTCTATATTATTAATTAATTCATTAAACAAAAATATCATGTTAATTAATATCCAATAATGAATATTTATTAGAATTACAACTTCTATCTTTTCTTTTTACTCCTCCGATACATCAATGTCCACTGAAAATGTGAGAGCTTCCGTAGAATGTTTATGGTAAAAAGACAATATGGAAAGTACCAATAAAACTACTAATAAATAATTCAGCAGTCTAAAATGCATATAATTGCTGTAGGTTATGCAGCATTGGTGATAGTCAGCTTTCTCAAATTTTTCTGTAACTTATACTATGCACTGACCATAATATATTTTTAACGGCGATGACTGTAAAATAGGCTTTTAGGAACAGATGCTGTCATGTTCAGCTCCGATTTACAATAGATAACATTATATGGGTCGTGCCCGCGTTAGACATCAAAACGTTTCCTTATAACGAACGCTTCACACACTCAATCCTTTATTTCATTACCTCCAGAGCAGCACCTCCGTGAACGATGCGCAACGTTACGATATATCTTCGAAAACGCCTTCGGGTAGTAACACTAGTGCCTGCTGTAACAGTTCACCACACCGTTGCATTTAACCGCAGTGCCTGTCGTTCCAGCGCCGTTGTCTGACTGATTGTGATAATACTACACACACTAACAAATTTGTACACACTTAGTTGTAACTGCATATCTGTCATATTTTCACACACATTTGTACACCGACACAATAGATAAATAATTATCTCATCGATATCTATAGACAAATGCATACTGCCGTCAAACGTCCGCTTACCATTATTGTTAATAAGTTACAAGTGTGTCCAGTGTCCGTCTCCGTTGTAGTTCCTCCAACGTTCTAAAGTTTTCGCGTGTTCTTATATTTTCATTCGGGTCTTATTTTTCTATCTCACTTAATATTCATTTATTTTGATTTCTTGTTATTAACAGTGAAAAAATTGTTGTACCTGTGTTTTAATTTATTTACTCACGTTATCACTTTTAACCGATAGTGTCTATTCGAAATGATCGATGTACAAATTACCTCTCATTATGTGTTGGTTTCGCGATAACTGTTTGAATACTTTCGTTTGATCCAATCATCTAAAAAATTGATATGGATTCAAACAATAGAGATGTTCTATCTCGGAATTTTGCTGGAAATCCGGATATCTGTCCACAGGTAAGTCATAATAAGTTAATAGTGTACTACTACTACTACTACTACAGTATCGTAAATAGGATACATTACATTTATTTGAGTATTAATGGGGTTTTCCTTGAGTTGTGAATCCATGCCCTAAGACACATAAAATTTCCTGGTTGTCTACTAGGAAATTCTAAGTTAAACAAGGTATATAAATTAGTTTTCACTTAGCAACATTAAGTAGTAGTACTATATACTAAAAAAGTTTGAATTTTCATAGTTTTTGGTTAGTGTTATCAATTGATTATTGATTGTATTCCTATGATTATCTGGGTAATGTATTTTCAAGTTACTTATTTATATTATTTCACATTTCAAAGAATGTTTGTCAAAGTTTCGATGAATTACTCTAAATTTGACTAAGCGTTTTCAACTGTAGAGTAATTATATTACTCTACATATTTTACTTTCAAAAGAGTCACTTAATTTTATCATAGTATATAATTTAGTTAATGTTTGGTTAACTTGAGTATATTATTTTGAACTCAATTTTTTAATAAAACTAGTGATAATGATAAAATAAAGAACTCACAAACATTTTGAAAAGAATATCTAAATCAAATTATGACTTATTACATTTTGTAATTTTTTTAAATATTTTGTTGTAATTTCATTTTATACTTACTAGTAGTTTTTAACTTTGATAAATAGCCAAGAAAGATTCATTAAATTTATTTATTGTTTTTTAATTGGTTATCTATCATAGTATTCTGTAAGTTTTAATATAAACTATTAATATTGTCAATAGTTTTGCAATATAGTTTAATTTTTATTAAAAAATAAATTTTTGTTTTTACATCCCTTTTAAAATTGTATATACAATGTATTATATAAGAAATAACCCATTTTCCAAAAAAAAAAAAAAGAAAATACAATTTAATTATTATATTTCCTTAAATTAAAAAATTAGATGTACTTAATTTTTAAAATTTACAATAATATTAGTATAAAAATAAATTCTAATTCTAAAATTTCTTTATAAAGCTAAAATCCATTGTGTTTGTAAAATCTTCCATTTTCTTTTATATGCTTATGTTATTTATAAGGCTTAAAGTTATTGCTTTAAAGGTTAATATAACAAACCAATTAAAGTAAAAGTTATGAATGTTCTATAAAATATTTTAATTAAAAGCTATTTTTGAAAAGTTTGATACAAAATTCTGTAATTATGTTTTTTATTCGTTCTATATTTATATCATTTAATTATGCTATAAACTGAAAACAATAATTTCCCTTGCCATTCATACATGTGATGTTTCATATTGTTTTTAGTTATTGCTGTTTAATAAATAATCCAAGAACTAACAATAGCTAGTCGAGTTTTACAGCATTTGAAGTGTTTACTACTAAACCTTAAAATAATTTTTTGCTGACCAAAATATTAATAAACAAAAAAAAAACAAAATTTCATCAAATCAAATTTTTTATGGGCGATTAAAAAAATTAAACAATGCTAATCAATTGAGGGTGGCATAATTTCCTAACACCTTTGTATACACTACTAGTTATGAGGGCATCTATTATTTTATTATTTTTTGATACATCAAAACTTCCGTACAGTAAATATTCTGGAAGACTGGATGGTTGTAACTAAATGGTCAATATATCAAATGGAAAAAAAAATTAATTGCATTCCTTCATGAATGATTTTAGTTAAAAATATAAGATATTTTTAAAAAAATATGAGTGTTAAAAAATTGTTAAAAGATTCTAAAAGTTATATTTCTTATATACATATATCTAAATTGCTTAAAAAAATTGCTTTGGAAAGGATAATTTGGCTATCAAAAAAGAGAATATATGAAGTCGGAAGACTCCCAGCAGTTAACAAATAGGGTCTCTATTTAGTCTTCTTCTTCTTCTTCCTTGCCTTAATCCCAACTACTTGGTGCTGGCCACCCATATCCTAAACTTCCACTTGACACAATTTCCCAAATCATCTACGCTCCCATCAGCTGTCTTCAAATCGCATTCAATAGCATCTCTCCATATCTTTTTTGGTCTTCCTCTATCTCTTCTTCCTTCAACATTCATTTCTACAACTGTTCTTACAGCTTCTGATTCTTCTCTCCTCATAACATGACCAAACCATGTAAGTCTATTTTTTCTCATCTTATTCACAATTGACTCTACACCTATACTCACTCTTATATGCTCGTTCCTTATCCTAATCTTTTCTAGTTACTCCACTCATCCATCTAAGCATTCTCATCTCTGCTCTACTTTCTTATCAACCGCCCAACACTCTGAACCATACATCATAGCTGGCCTTATTACGGTCTTGTGAAATTTACTTTTTAAAAGAGCCTCTATTTAGTATTTTATCAAATACGGACCAATAAATAGATTACTAACTGAAACAATAGAATAGCCTTTTTTATTTTGGAAAGTAAGTAATTTATTTGTTTGCTTAATTCAAAAAATAACCTTGGGTATAAGTTCATATAAGGAAATATTCTTCACTTCTATATGGAATTGAAAATTAATTGTATAAAATCTTTTAAAAAGATGTCCTTTATGAGACTAGAGATAATTTGAAGTCTTTATTTTGTCTTGATGTTAAATTTTAAATAATTTTTTACTTAACCATTTAAAAAGAACTACATACAGTAATGTATTATACACTGTGTTAATATATTGTTAGATTCTTGTCAAGTATATAAAATGAATTTTTTTCCATCTATATATTATTCATTAAAAGCATAACCTGACTTATAGACTTGTAAAGAAGAAAATTTTCATAGAGAAATTTGTATTAGTACAATGGTTAATTGAATTTAAAGAGTAGTATGTCAAATTTTATTTGTTTTTTTAGTAGAATTTTTTTAAGTTCTATATAATATATGAAATTCTATGAATTATTTATGTAGCCCAAGATTAAGGGGCAAATTCCTTAAACCCATCTCTGATAAAGTGACAGTACTTTTTTTTTAATTAATTTATTGTGCCCGTCAAGCAGCAGTAATTCCCTATTTTACTTTTTGAAATAGTTTTATTTTGTTATAAGACAATTTTTTTATATAAATAATATAAGTAAATCTTTTATTCAAATACTTTGTGATCTAATACTCAAATTTTTTTTTTAGTTATTAGTGTATTTATACACTATCAATTTCATAATTTGAATAACAATTTTCCTATACACAATTTCATAAAATATATTTTTTAATGTATTAAAATATATTTGGATTTTTTCATAAAAAGTATTGTGTTGTATCAAATTTTAAAATCTACTTATTGAAGGTATTAAATTTTGGTTTAATTTGACTTCAAAGTCCTTATTATTGATGGCTGGAGATAGTATTCAAATCTCCCCAAAGAAAAATTATGAAAATTACATTTTATATAGAAATATATTTATGGAATTAAGTTAATCGTAAACTTGAAAAAAACTAAATGAAATAATTAAATACATTGAAAATGTATATTGAATTATCATATTGCATATTTATTTCGCTATCTCTTTACATCAAGAAATAAGTATAATTTTTTTTGCTTTTAGATAGTTGATTAATTAAATTAAAAATTTTGATTATTTAGTTAATTGAACTAATGGTAATTACCACATACCTATAATCGTCTAAAATTATATTATTTCATTTAAAAATTTTGAATTTTAAAAAACAAAAAATTATGACCTGTGACGTTGTGAGGGGGAGAAATAAGGACAGTTGCCCCAGACCAAGCGATTCAAAATTATATTTAAGGCACTGAGATTCTAAAATGGTAATATTACTGAAGGTTCCACATAGTTGTAATTTATTTTACTCAACAACTCACTAAAATTTCCACCGTCACTGGATAAGATTTCAAATTCATCAATTGTTTCAATTTTTCCTCAAAATGAGAAATTTCCCCCCATTTAAACATCACTGGCCCTGATATAAATAGTGTGACATTAGTATATAATGAAAAACGAAGAATACTTTTTATAAAATCCTTTTATAATTATCAATGTATAAAACTAATACAGTAATTGAGTTGTGTTTTGTGTGCTAATTGAGGTTAATAGTGCATAGAACGTTTAATTAGTGAGCTTGTCAAAATATACATTGTTCGTAGGTAAAAAAGCTATTATGTAATAAAACAAATATAATATTAATAGCAGAACTATCTGTAATTGTGTATATGAAAATAAAGCGTAGGCAGTTAAATTGTGTTCTTTTAAAATATCCCTTAAATTTATCAGAAATTATTTCTTAGTAAATCAAAATGTAATTATTGTAGATTCTATTTATTCCGCACTTCTTTATACACGAATCATCTTTCTATTATTGGAATAAATATATAATTATTATTTAAATAAATGTTTATTGACGTTTATAATCTGACTCAACTTATGGTTTATTGTTATGACTGGTCACTTTACTTCACTTTTTAATGCATTGGATTTCAGATGAAACGCAATTATTTTTCAATTCCTTTTTCGGTAATACGTTATTACTGTCTTTTTTTTAGTTTTTTACTTAACTACACAATGATTTGCGTTTAAAAACAGAAATATATTCAACACTAATCGATTTCCAGGTTATTTATTAATATAAATTATTTTATTTCATTGAATGACCATTTTTCCCACTAAATCAAATGTATATTTTGTAACATGTTTTGGTTATCTATATTTATATTTTAAAGTATTGTACAATTCGTGTAGTATTTTATTATTATTTATTTTATCGAAAATCGTTGATGAGACGTGAATTAGGTTGGGTTTTCGTAATAATAAACTCATTATGATATTAAAATTTTTATTTATATAAGCACTTCTTAGATTCCTCTAGTTAAAAGAAATATGGTTTTAATACATTTTTTCCATGCCTTAATAACACATTTTCATTTAAAAGTTATAATTTTTAATTCCTAATGCTGAGGAAATTTTGTTGCCTTGCATAACATGAATTTATGTTACATTACTGTATTAAAAACCCAAGTAGGAGTATATATACATGCACACACACACACACACTTTAGTCGGAAGAAGGCGTTGGCAATGAAGTAGTTTTGTGGGGGCTCGTCAGAACTATACTTACCACACCTATGAGACATCGTATATTCATTGATTTAATATTCTCTTATAGTTGTGAAAATCTTCTATTTGTATGAAACAAACCTTTCTTTTCCAAACAAATAAATGTGAAATATATTACAAATTTCTTTTGCGAGTGTAAAAGGTATTGAAAGATTTTGATTAAAAAACAATTATACTAAAAGTATTAAAATATTTTTATAAAGCTATGTCTGAATTATTATTCTTCTATCATTTTTTTTCGTGTTTTTATTGTCCCTTAAAAGATAATTGATTGCATACTATCTATAAGTTAAAATTTAAATTATTATGTAATAGTATTACTTTTTTTAAGCTAAATATTTATATTTAAAATTAAAGATTTTTTTTCTTTAAAAGGAATAGTTTAAAAATTAATTTAGAGATATTAAAATAATATTATGTTTTTAAAAAATAAAAATGTGGTAAATATTTTTGTCTCGCCATATGATTTGTAGTATTAAGGTCAAGGAAATACAAATTGTCTCGATTCATTGAGTTTGCGCAAGGTTGCTCTTAAGTAATATTTTGCAAATAAAATAAGCGTGTAGGTAGAAAATGTATAGGGAGAAATGACTACAAGTCTACTGTCAGTTTGTAATAGTATCAGATAATTTGCGTTGTTACCAAAAACAGAGGTGACCACCGGTTTCTTTGATTTCCATTTCATATGTTTTGGTAATGTTATTAGGTTTTAACATAATATTGACTTATTTTGCGTGGACCTTTGACTATCATTTCTTTTTTTTTTTTATGAATTTAAGTCTAAAAACAAAATTTCTTTTCCAGAAGAATGATAAAAAACTACTATATGATATGTTAAGGTAATCTTAATGTTTATCTTTGAATGTTATAATGGGGCCTAGAATTATTATGTGCATTTATAAATTTTGTTTGAGTCACTTTATAAGTTGGCAAGTTTGTGCAACTTAGTCGTAGTACATATAATATTGTAGAAATACTTTTCGTTTTAATCCAAAACAATACAACTAAAATTTTCAAGTTAATTAATAATAATTTCATCAAAATAAGTCAATATTATGTTACAACTTAATAACATAACTAAAACATATGAAATGGAAATCAATTATTTCTAGTCTGTTTATTAAATATCAAATGTAAAGTAAGAACCAATTAAATATTTCCAATAAAAGAAAGTGTACAAACAAATTTACGAAGTTACCAAATCTCTTATTGTGTTTCTTAAAAAGACTGATATACTCGTTTAGCGATACCACCAGTTGCAATACTATATTTTTTAAAAATCTCACGAAAAATCATTCCAATAGTATTATTTAATATAAAATAACAGTACAATTTTCATAATTTCATAAAAATATTGCTCATATAATTTCTATACATGTCATTGAAGGTTGATGGGTACATGATCATTGATTATTTTTATTCGATGTTGTTGTTTAAAATCCAATGTCGAGACATCAACTCACTCAATAGCAAGACTATAGCGGCGGACACATTGTTGTTTACGTATCTTCAAGAAAATGTTACCTATCGAGTAATGAATGATCGACCACTTGCTTTAAAATTCGACGCAGTGTTGTATTACTCTTTGATGTGTTAACTGCACATATTAAGTAATTGAAATTTATTTATGATTGTTCGATAAGCACAACTAGAATGACATTTTTGGAGATGCTAAATTAATATTTTTTTTCCCATGGCAAAAATATTTTTATATAACAATACATATAATTTTCTATATTTTCTTTAACCAGCGAACTAAGCTGTACCTAGCTCCTAGTTGAGTCTATGATCTATCATAATGAATTTTTCGAGTTTTCTTGACTAATGTATGTGTTAATAAAAAAAAAATAGAAAAAAAAATATATATAATTACATTTTTCTTTTGTAAAATAGATTAAGTGAAAGGTTTCCTAATTTAAAAATTAGTTACTGGCATAGTATTGGAAGCTAATCAATAGTTGTCACAATTGTGGAAAACATGACAAAGTCAGTGAATTTGATCATTTTTCCTGGAATTTTAAAAAAAAAATTTTTTATTTTTACAAAGAACGTTTATTAGAAAAGCTATATGTACAATAAGTAAATATGTGAATAGGAATAAAATAGACAATGATATGGCGGTGAGGAGAAGCTCACATTAGAGCCACCTGAACATTAAATGTATGTTTACTACCTTTAAACGAGATATAGTAATTTTTTTAAAACTGGCTGAAATATCATAGAAAAATCAACGAAATATGACTATTTTAAATTTATATCAACCATTTAATGGGATGTACATTACTTATTAATCGTGTTATACACAAATTGTATTGATGAGTAATAAAAAGGGCAATTAAAACATTCATCGACATTTTTCGCAGGGTTGAAAAATCCTAGGTACTTCACTGGCATGACTAACTCTTTGATAATATACCTATAGTTAAATAATCCAGAATAAATTGCCTATCGGTAAGTTTTATGACATAATTTTAAAAACCAACAACAAATATACAGAAAAGGCGAAATAAAATAAACAGTTCTATAATACTAAACCCTGCATTTCATTTGAACTTGAAAAAATTATGTTCTAAAGCAATTCAAATAATACCCCATTATTCTATATGAAATTTAAAATAAATTATGTTAGCATGCATATATGGACTTACGTCTAGTGAAGGGTTAATTATTAATTGATATTTGCAAGCCTATCTAAAGATTTCCTTATTACAGAAACTATAATATGTAAATTAATGAAATTTACCTGGTTTTAAATTAGTATTCATTTTGATGCAAAAATCATAAAAGTCAAAAATGCTGAATTACTATTTTTATCGATTTTTTTCAACTCATGACCAATGATTATTTTATAATTTATTTGTGATTTATATTCTAAGGTTAACAATCTTTAAAAAAAAAATGCAATTGTTTTTTAACAAAATAATAGAAATTAGATTCTTGCTTTAAAATTTTTATTTAAAATATAATTGTTTTTAAATTTTGTTAATCTATTACTTTTATTTTAATTATTATACTTAAGACTCATCTTTTTTTCTTTTCTGCTTTATTATTTAAAATAATTATAAATTATAACTCTATTATTATTTTTTAAACCAATTATTCAAAATTTAGGAATTTTATTTTAACTCTTATTAATGAAAATAACTACATGCTATATTTTTCAATAACATTACCCCTTTTATAATGTTTATAATTAAAATTCTATTAACATAAGTAACATTTTGTAGTATTATTGAAAACTACAAACTCAATCTTAATAAACTTCTTGAAACAAATGCTCACTATGGTCCTTTGCATCCGTTCATTTTAACGTTTAATATCTTAAGCCACTTAAGAATTAAGTTATGTTATATTTTAAAAACAGTTAAAATATAAAATATATATAAAAATATACATTATATATTGATTTTTAATAAATATAATTAAATTATATTATTAGTTGAATTTTTTGTTTAAACAAAAAATTCGTTAGAAATGCTTTTAAAAACAATTTTCTTGTATATTGTTGAATATAAAAAATAATATTCTTATGTTTTCTTTGAACATGATTTTAATAATCATTAATCGGAAAAAATTTGACTTAATTTATAAGTAACGCTGAAAAATTATTCAATGATTTCCTACTGTTCTTTTTAAAAATCTTATGACCATAAGATACTACATAACTTATTTTAACTATTGTTCTAATAAATATTTTTTTATAGGTAAAATTTGTAAAATGTTTTTATAATATTCAGTATAATATATAATTTCAGTTGGTAACTTATCAATAGAGTTACTTTTATTTTATTTTTAAATTGCTCCATGAAAAGTGAATATTACGACCTTAACTAAAGAATATTATTTGACTTATCAGGTCAAAATTAAAGTTTACTTAGTGCTATAAAACACGCTATTTTCACAGAAAAAGTTAAATTATACTTTGAATTAATGATACTTTCAATAATCTTTTTGAGCCTTGATTCGTAGTTGAGTAGCTATTGATTTTACTATGCTGTACTTTTTTTTTTTGTGTGTTCGGTACACCCGCTCTTACTGAATCGATTTTACTCAACGATACGTCAAAAGATCACAAAACGTATCTAGTTGAAGCTATCAGGACCTAAACTTTAAAAAATTGGCCCCATTGAAGAGAAAAATTTAAAAGATAGATTTTTAAGTTTTACATTACAATGCACATACCTTTTTGAAAACTAGGCGGATTATTGTGAAATTTTTATTGATAATACTTCAAATATTTGCCTTTATAATGTGATATAAATAAACTAATTTTTTACGATTGAAGCAATATTTATTTATTTTATTGGAACACTAAAAATAATTACACTCATGGAAAGATATGCCAGGTGCATAGATATCACGTAATTGTACCCGCCCTTCTCTTTTGGATTATGTTTTTACCTGATACTCGGTTTGTAATCATTTTTTACTCTGTTTCAATATTTTCCCCGGCCTTACCTTAAAAAATTATGTCTCACGAAAATATTTTTAATCGTAGTAGACCAGTACTCTGTTATTATTATCTATCTACAATCATAGATATTACATAATTTAACATAAAGTTGTAATCTTCGAGTAGATATAAATTCTACATTTATTTACTTTCCGGGAATCACAATAATTATTTGTGTATACAGAATGAGTCATGAAGATATGACAAATCCAATAACTTTTGATCTAATTATAATTTTGTTGAATTTTTTTATGATTAGTGCACTCTTATACTACATTATATATTATCGCAGTGGTATTAACGTATGATTGGTTAGTAGAATTATTGTCCTTAACATTATATTATTAAGTTAAACTTGCAAAATAAGTAGCTTAGGTTATTTTTAAAATTAAATATTAACCAAATTTCTCTAAGTTTGTATTTGATTTCAAATTTGACTATAGAGTATGTTAGAGGTTGTACTTGCATTTAATATCGCCAATACCATATTTGGTAAGTTGTTATGTGTGTAATGGTAATAAATTACTATACATATATTTCCTTCCATTTATTATTCTTCAATAGCTAAATGTTATTCATGTTAAGAATAATGTTATATACTTGGTAGTACAAAATTACTACTTATGTTAATTAATGAAATATCAGGTGATGTGCCTGATTGGAAATTTGGCATTAGTACTTTTTTTTTAATGTATATATCTAAAAAATTTAGTTGATGAAAACTGCTCTTAATAAACATAGACGTAACTAAAAAAATGTTTATTATCTTTTAAAATTATTGAGAAGCTTATTTCAAGCTTTTAAGGATTTTTGGCTCCTCTTATTACGTTGACTGTTTAATTTTCAAGTAGTATAAACTATAATTATTACTTAATAAAACTTTTGTTACCAATGTTGATATGCGACTTATTTTAAAATACATCAGTGACAGGGTGATTAGGCGAGGTAATTGCGTTTTCAGTCAGAATGCGTATCACCATTATAACCGACAATACGAAGTTATTATATTTATCGTTACTTTCAACATATAATAAATATACTAAAATTAGTAATCAGAAGTCTGATTCGGGCACGGCGCCAGAATCATTTCCCTACGGGGCGGAAAGGGCAAGACAATTTTCTGGAGGTGTAATCATTTTACTTTTATTAATAAAAAACAATTATAACAATGAGTTTAATATTTATCAGTGAAATAAATGTTAAATATAAAATACAAATTTAATACATATAAGTAACATTATAAAATTAAAAATATAACATGTTATCTAAAAATTTGAATAGTTAATAGGTGATATCTAATCTGTGGTAATAATGTGAAACCGACTACTACAAGTACAACGGTAGAATATGAAAATAAAAAATAATCTATAATATCTAACAAGACTTTTGACAAGCTTTTGTCAATCAACAGTCTTTTTTTCCGAACCAAAATATTTCGGGGGGAGAAGGACAAAAATGTTATGCTATGAGTGGCGACTGTCCATTCTCGTCCCTCCTTGACGCCATTTCTTGTTTGAGGATCTGTATTATACAACTAAGTGTTTGATAAATATTTTACCTTTTTGATTAACTGTTAATTATCCTACTTAGTATGTATCTATTAAAAGAGACGTTAAAAATATATAAATAATACATTATTATTTGAAAAAAAAATAATAAGAATATTTTATACCTGAAAAAAAGTTATTATAACAAATTTTACATTTTTGTACAATTGTTAACACATTACTCATTTCTTGGGGTAAATTTGACATGTAATTTTTGTTGAAATTCTATTTCAAATTTAACTAATTACCTTTTTGATATAAAATGACATGAGGGAAATAGGATATAACAATAGCAAATAACTAGAATGAAGCATATATAATAAATTATTTAGTTAAGCAATTCGTCCACCTAACCCTATAATCTACAAATATATAGGTTATTAAATAGATCATAAAAGTTATTATTTACTAATGAATGGATTAAAATTTTTAGGCTAAGCAAAGGGCAACAATAAAATGGCTGCTGTCCAAAGCATACAACAACAGAATTCCAGACAATGTCATCGAGCCATTTTATAAAGATCATGATGTACGTAGTATTACTCAAATTAATTACTGTAGAAAATTTAATCATTATTGTTTATTAACATTTTTAAATAGAATCAAGAGCATTTAAAACCACCTATAGTGCACTCGCTAGCTAATGCTGAACTGTATTGTTTGGCTCTTGGAAACATATATTCTGACCCAAATTATCATAATCTCAATCATTGGGGTGTTATTCAAGCATTGAATAAAAAAGGAGTCACTGTGAATGATCCTTCAGTCACAGAAACTGTTCTTATTCAAACTACACCTTTAAAACTTGTAAGTTCTATGATATTTTATATTCTAATAAATAAAATTTAATTTAATTTAATAAATATAATCTCGAGACATTTCTAATTTTACAAAAAAATATATTTGATGAATTTTTACTCTCTTATATCATACAATAAATTTTAAGTTATATATTCTTAATTATAAATATATCAATACTGTTTTATAAAACAGAAAACTAAAAACCTGATAAATGAATAAAAGTAATTTCTACTTAACAGCAATATTTTGTATTTTGTATACATAACCTGTAAACATTAAATTTCATAACATTAAACATTTAATAACACTAATAAGAAATAATTCTGAAATCTATTTTTTTCCTTTTAATAAGCTATGTTTATTCGTGATAGTGATTTTTGGTAAATATTTGAAGCCAGTATTTTCATAAAGTATAAAATTAAAGTTAAATTAAAAATACGATTGAGAAGTAAACATTTGTGAGAAACAAACAAATAAAGCCATTTTAAGCAGTCTACTTAGCTCATTTAGAAATGAGTCATGTATTGGTATGTAGATATAGAGGTTCAATTCTGTTACATCAAAATATGGAGTTTTTCCCTTCCTCTCTAACAGAAGTCTATTATTTAAGCTAATAGCCTAATAGTTTTTTGAATATTTAAAGAAGATATTAAAGATAAATTTTATACTTAATATATGTTTTTTAATAAAGCAATAAATAGAAAATATGACATTGAACCACAAAGTGATTTAATTTTAAATTCTATGAATTTAAAATATCTATTTTTCTTATAAAATCATTATATTATTTTTTTATTTTCATAGAGCGCTCATATGGCAATAATGGAAGCTGTTATGACGTTATATGCCAAAGAAGTAGCAACTCCCAATAGAGTTATGGCTGCTATACAAAGACTGAATCATGTCCCTCAAAGAAAAACAATCGTTATGCCTGAAGATTATGAAAGAGCTATATTAGTTTGGGTTAATCGTACTGTTGAAGCACTACAACATCGCATTGAAAATTTACAAGTATTAAAATCTTTTTCTGTGTATATAAATAATAAATTTATTTTTCTCATTGATTATCTAATGTTGATAAATCATGAATGTCTTTGGAGAATATTTTCTTTGTATCTTACCAAATTCAAAAGAGAAGTTTATCTTTCTCTTATAAACTTTTTTTACTCATAAATAGTTGGAATTATTGAAGTGTGATATTAAAAAATATTGTATATTGATGTTGTAAATACTTTTAAAAAATGTAACTTAAATATTTCAGGGTTTTTGAGAAGTTAAAAGTGAAGTAAATAGATCTTTATTAATTAAAAACATAATTTTTTGAGAATCAAGGACCACACCATTTTTTTAGATTATAATGTTTTATGTGTATAACAATTTTATTTTTAAGCATATAAGAATATATTTTTCTTTGTTGACTAAAATTTTGTGGAAAATGTTTAAGTAAAAATAACTAAAATTAATATATTTTTTCTAATTAGGGAAATTCATCTGTTCCTGATATTACACCTGTAAATGATTTTCATGAAGTTAGTGATGGAGCTGCTATAGCAGCTTTAATATCATTTTATTGTCCAGATGAGTTACCTTGGCAACACATAACAAGTTCTAAAGCTCCAACATCATCAGACTGCATAAAAAATTTTAGCCTTATTAATGAATTTTGCGATAATAGTTTACCATTTAGTATTTTTCACATGAGACCACAAGATGTATATTACATTAGAGGGTATTTCAAAATTATTATAAAATATATTGTTTTTATTTTATTTTTATACATATTTGTATTATTTTTAGATCAATGAAAGTTAATTTAATCGCCTTTTTTGCTGACTTATTTAATGTATTGGAAATTCATCCTGCTAAATGTGTTAGTTTCAATCAAGGTAGCAGTGAATTAGCTGATGGTAAGTTATTCTTTTGAATAACAATTACATCAATTCTTGTGAACATCAGTCAAAAATTATGATTGAGCAATTAGAAATTATGTCCTATTTGTTGTATTTCATAAATTTGTATTATTGGAAAGGATAAAATTAATTTTAAATGTTTTTGAGATTACAACACTTTCTATATATCATTATAGTGTGATTCTAATAATTATAGTATCATTAAGCTTAAAATTGTTTTACAAATTTTTCATTACCTAATTTTGTGATTAAATAATTAAATATAATATTAGCTTATATTTGTTTTATAATTAATATTAATATTAAAAGTTCTCTTAAAATCAATTTTCTTATATAAAAATGGTTTACATTTTAATGTAAATTATTTATTTACTCTAAAACTACTTCCATAATTTTTAAAATGTACAATTAACGCAAAATTCCAACAATTTATCTAGACTAAATTTAAGTTATCTAAAAATCTAAAAAAGAAATTTAAAAATACTTGGTAAAAATATATTTTTTTATATTTTGATTTCATGATGGTGAAATCATAATATTACTTTATAAAGTATATAAAATATACAAATTATTTTGGTAGATAAAATTTCATTTTTGTATTTGAAGTTTCCAAAACTACTACAGAATTTTTTTTTTTTTGTTTACTCATAATAATAGCTTATCCAAGAAATAGTCAAGGTGTTGCACATAAACGCTTATTACCTCAAGCAATTTCTATTATACCTGATCTCCGAAGTAATTTGGACTCGCATTCGACAGGGTTTACAGGTACCATCTTAAAATTTCGAGTGCTACACACTATGTCACAATTTTTTTTAATGCTTCTTCTTTAAATTCAATTTCACTGCTAAGTGTTTGTGTTTTGTGTTGTCACTGAATTAATATATTTTATGATGTATTGTACTTTAATTTATTATTATTGAATAATGTAGGCATAAAATTCAATGTTTAAAATAATATTTATTTTGATCATTTTTGCTATTCATCATGTTTTGTTGTTTTAAGTATTAAAGTGGAAATTATCCATAACATGAATTTAAGTAACTTTTTTTAGTAATTATATTCAGTTAATCACTTATATTTTGGTATTCTTAAATTTTGCATAATATTTCAAGATCTTTATTTTGCATGTTACCATCTGTGTCTATGCTTATGTGTGGCTTATTTTTTGACTATGTTTTATATTTTTAGCAACAGAAATTTAATTCAAATGTGTATTAGATGAGGTTAATAAAGCAAATAGGTCATGGTATGATTTGTCTTAATTAATGTTATAATTCATTTACTCATAATTTTTGTTTATTTGTAGTTACAGTATTTAATTTATTTTCTAATTTTCTTTTTTTTTTAGATTATTCTTTTTACTGTGGCTCATTTTATTATCATAAAAATTCTAAATGACTAGTTGATAATAATTTTTAATTTATTAAAATTTAATGAGAACAATTTAAAGGTTTATATTTCCCTTATCATTTGGTGACTTGTATTTATAACTTTTAAATAAAATCTTATTAGAAGGGAAAGTAACAAACGAATGCATTGTGGTGCGGATATTTAAAGGTAAAGGTGACATACAGGAGTGTGGAAATTATAGGAGCATAAAGCTTATGAGTCATAGTATGAAAATTTGGGAAAGGGTAATAGATAAGAGAATAAAAAATGATACATCGGTATCTAAAAACCAGTTTGGATTTATGCCTGGTAAGTCAACAATGGAACCAGTATTTTGTGTGAGACAACTTATAAAAAATTTAGGGACAAGAAGAAAAAACTGTGTATGGTATTTAAAGATTTGGAGAAAGCGTATGACAGAGTACCGAGAGAGGTTTTAAATTAATGAGAAAAGAAGTTCTGAAAGGTACATTAATATAATAGAAGATATTTACGATGGCACTTGTACCAGGTTAAAAGGGGTAGGAGGAGTAACAGAAGGTTTTCGGGTAAGAGTAGGGTGCACCAAGGTTTTGTTTTAAGCACTTACTTATACTCCATAGTGATGGATGATTTTACTAGAGAAATAGTGTTAATAGGAGAAAATGGAGAGGAAATTAATCAAAGGCTAGAGGTGTGGAGATCAGCTCTTGAAGAAAAAGGTTTAAGAATAAGTAGAAGTAAAACAGAGTATGTTAGCTGTAAGATAAGTTATAGAAATGAATGTTGAAGTAAGAAGAGATAGAGGAAGACCAAAAAAGATATGGAGAGATGCTATTGAATGTGATTTGAGGACAGCTGATATGAGCGTAGATGATGTGGGAGATCATGTCAAGTGGAAGTTTGGGATAAGGGTGGCGGCCGACCTCAAGTACTTGGGATTAAGGCGAGTAAGAAAATTTGGTGACTTGTATTATAAAAATATGATATCATATTTTGATACTGTAAAACAATCAAGTTATTAATTTTCTTACTTTCAACTAAGTATTATAATTTTTATCATATTTTAATTTGTTACACGTAATTTTATTTTAATAAAACTAAAGTCACTCTTTTGATATCAGACTCGAAATAGAAATACAGAACTTGATTACAATTTTTATAATAAAGTGATAACTAATTTTTAATAAGCATTACGTTATTATCTTGATTATAACTAAATATAAGCTTTTAATAATGTACAAAAATATTTATTAATTATGAATCAAACAACATCAACTCTTTACTGAATTTATTAGTTTTCATCTAAGTTTTTATCAATTATATTCAATAAAATCATCACCATTAATTCGGGCAAGGAAAATTTTCATTAAAAATATTCTATACTTATAACCTATACTTAGTGTTTAAAGATTTTCATATTTCTATTCTTCTCTGATAGGCTTAGACCAATATTTGAAAAATAAAGTTAAAATTTGTACAAATTTGAAAATAATTTTGAAATTTAATCATAATACAATAATAAGAGATTATAAAATATATATAATTAACGTGGAATTATAATAATGAATATATTTAGTAGATCAAAAGTTATAGAATTTTTCAGAACTTGGTGTACAATATGTATTTTTATAAATTTAATGTGTATATAAATGACTTAAGTGATGAAATAATTAAGATTACTTTTTTTATTATTTAAAACCAATTTATGACTATTATCATGCTTGATTTAAAAATTACTTTAATCTTCATGTATTTCAATAATAATAAAAAGATTAATTATTCAATTGTTGGTTAAACATTTAATAATAATAATTTAATTAAAACAAATTTTTTTTTTTGTAAAATATATAGTTTATTAATGTATTTTTTTATTGAATAGTAATTACAATAGACGAGATAGTGAAATAGCTGTAACCTGTAGAATCAAAATAATATTGCTATATAATCATTAAGCATTTTTATAAAACTATTCACTGATTTCTGAATGTTTTGTGTTATAATTAGTATAATTTATGTATCAATATATTAAAGATTTAGTTTACAAATTTGTTCTACCATTTAATGACATTTATACACAGTTGTTAATGTATGATATTTTTATCTTTAGGCACAGCACACAATACCATTAAAAAAGTTTCCAATGTAGCATCACCATTAATAGAAGTAAAAAAGAATGGGCGGTACAGTACATTATTTTCACATCATTAATCAAATACTAGGTTATATATTCATAATTTTTTTATTTTGTTATTATTAATTTTTTTAGTGTCAATAATGAGGAACAATTTGTTGTGCATCGCAACCGATCAGTGCTTACATTAAATTCTATGTTGAATTCAAGTAATGGTGAAGCTAGTAATGATATGGCTGCTGGAAAGCCAACCCATTGGGAGGACACTAGAAAACAGAGTTATGCTGGTAGAAGATCAAGGAGAAATTCATTCTCTGAAGATTCACAGGTAAATACTATATAAATGTGTAAATAAGTTCTTTAAATTGTATTTTTTTCTTATGCATTTGTACTAATTAAATAATTAATCATTTTTAGTTAACTGTTGAAAATTTTGGTGGATCTCAGGATAACTTGCACTTTATTGGTCGAAATCCTGATAAAGAACCTGCAGTTCATGTAGTACATAGAGATAGCATTACTAATAAAATTACTAATTCATATAATCAAGAAAATGACAGTTCAGGTGTACAAAATTTACTACAGCATTCTAATACTAGTCCAGGTAAGAAAAAATAAGAATTAAAATTTTTAATTATTCATTTTTATTATCAAATACTAAAAATAATTTCAGCAATGTCACGGGTTTCAAGTGATGCATCTAATAATAGTCAAGGTCTCCAGCGAATGCTCTATGATAGTTTTGATGATGTTGAGTCAGTTATTCATCAACCAATGCCTACTCTTAAACGCAGTTTATCATATGTTGACACAACTCAATCAAATCATCCTTCTAGTACTACTACTTGGTTACAACAGAGTTCTTCGTCAGCAGCTCATAGTGAACATGGTAATATTTTATTATTTATTACTGGAATTTAAAATATTTTTCTAAATTATTCTATAATTTTTAGGTGATGACTCTGAAAGCGATGGTTCTATTATGAGTTCACAATTACTCAATTTAAAATTAAAACTTGAAGAAAAAAGACGACAGATTGAAAATGACAAACGTAAAATTAAATCATTAATGAATCAACAAAAACAGCAAGTTGGAAAGGCTGCATTTTTACAAGCAGTTGCTAGAGTATTTAAAATAAAAAATTTGAATAAGCTAGCTAATTTTTAATTTAAAATTAATTGAATTAGGGTAAAAATGGTGGAAGAAATCTTCAAAGTCCTGATTCAAATTATAGCAGAATCATGTATGATGGAAATATTTCACCTTCTTCTGTTAAAACTGCTCAGCATTCCTTTTCTTTTCAAGTAATCATTTTCCATATATTATCTTGAAAATAGCTAAAAGAAATTTTAATGATATCTATTAACTATTAGGACAATGGCTTAGAAAGTAAATGGTCGGACCGTATGAGTAGTCCATTTCAAGATGAACATAAAACTCCAGACCTAGATCATATTAATATTGAAGAATACAATGCTCTTTCTGAGTAAGTAAATGTTGTTTTAAATTTAAAAAAAAAAACCCAGTACAAGGGGGTCGCGGCACAACGGTGACGAGGCATAGTTGGATTAAGTATAATGATATCTGACTGTGATTAAAATCACTATCAAAAAAAAAACTCATCAATGCAAATCATTAGATAGTGTTTAATTTTAAAAAATTGATGCATTATTCCGAAAGCTACATGATCTGCTAGTTCCTTATTAATATCCAGATTAAGATAAAGTATGTCAAATGAAAAAGGAATTATTAAAAAATATTATTTCTCATAAAAAAATTGTGTTGATCCATACACTTTTCAATAAGTTATAGCATTATAAAGTTAAAAATTAAAAAAATAAAATCGAGAATTTTTACACAAAAATAGCATTCAATAGCCATTTTCACCATGAAGACAAAATAAAGTCCAAAATTTTTTTTTTTCCATAATAGAGTATATTACATTAGCTTTAATTTAAGATATATATAAAAGTGTCAGTATTTCCGGAACACTTTCAAAAGTTAATTTTTTGTGAAAAAGTTGTCATTTTGAATCCCCCCCTGTGGGCTGGTAAAGGGTTAAATTTATAAAAAAAATATACCAAATGATAGGTAAAGACATCAAGCATCTATATAGCGTTTTTTTAACTACGGCAGCCGTTTGCATGCAGAAGATAAAGTGTCGGGACAAATTTTTTTTTCATTTTATAGTACATGACATAAGCTTTAATTTGATATATGTTTAAAAGACGCAGTATTTCCGGAACATTTTCAAAAATTAAGTTGAAAAATTTAGTTTTTGTACATAAAAAATATCTAAGGTTTTAGTATAAAAAAAAAAATTATGTTGATTTGTTGATTTTTGAAAAATTTATGGAAGTTTTAAGTAAAAAAAATTGAAAAAATTTCGAAAATTAGCGATTTTAAAATTTGTAATTATTTTGGAGGTTTCCCCCATTTACGGGGAACGAGGGAAATTTTTTCAATTTTTAAGTGTAATATCTTCGAGTAGATACGATTTGTGATCTTTTGACGTATCATTGAAAGAAATCGGTTCGGTGAGAGCTGAGTAAAAGTGGTAACAGACACAAAAAAAAAAAAACACATCATAGTAAAAATAATACCTTCTCAGCTTCGCATCGAAGCTAACACTAATATTTTTTTTTAAATAGAATACATTCAAATTACCAAGAACTGCAAGCTGATCTTCAAAGTCTTACCAACCAACAAAGTCAACTTCAACATAATAGTTTGCAAGCAGAAATGATGCAGCATTATCCAGGGATGCAGGCAGTTCATCAAGTCTATCAAAACTCTCATTCAATACAGCAGCCACAAAATTATATGATCAATCGTCAACAAATAACAAATGGACAAATAATTCAACATTTAGATCATAACAATTCAGAAAATATAGGTAGTCATCAATGGCGCAGTTTAATGAATCATAGTCAACCACCAATAAATATGTATAATAATTACAATCAATCTCAATTCCAACATCAACAGCAATATATTAATCAGATACCACATATAGCTTCTAATACAATACCTAACACCAATGTTTATTCATCAGTAAATAACCATTATGTGACTCAAGAATCTTTTGATCAAATGGGTACAATTAAACAAGAACCTCAGTCACAACAATTTTTTTTGCATAACAATCATCAAGAGTCTCAACAAAAAATTCGAAAAAGTTGGGAAATATCATCAACAACACAACCTCAAACTTTTACTCAAGAACCTCAAAATATTTGGAATGGCAGGTAGTTAATTAATTAATTATAATCAATTTATTCAATTTGTTTTTACTGTAATAGAAATAAATAAATTATAATATTCATTACATTTTTAGTCGAACAGTGCCAAAGTCATCACAGCCATCTTCTCTAAGTAGTTCTCCTCGTCAAAAGTCTGAATTTACAATGTTTAGTAGATCTGGTGTGAAAACAAGTCCTTCTTCACCAGTTCCTCCGCCTCGTCGTAATTCAAATCATGTAGTTAACCATGCACCATTACCCACCCCATCTATTGATGATATGCAACCACAGAGTATTTCTTTTATAGGTAAATAAAAAAATATATATACTTTTTAAGAGTTTTAATTTAAATAACTTTTTTATTAAAGCCGGTAACAATACACCAAAGAAAAATCACGATCTTTGTGAAAGCCTTAATAGAATTCAAATTACTTCTGGACATAAGACCTATAGAATACCATCTCCCACCAAATTACATATGCCCATCAATCAAAATTCATTTAATGGAAATGATAATCAATCTTCATCTAAACCTAGTCAAGATACAAATACTAACACTGATAAAGGATTTTATGTATCATTTGAAGATGAAGATGCACCTAAAAGACCAAAACCTCCACTTAGAACCAAGAAAATTATGTCTAAGGTATATATTTTATAATGAGTAGTTCATAAATTTTTATAAGTTTATTTCTTACAAAGTAATTTATTTGACTTTATTCATTTTTCTATATTTTCTAGGAGCGAAATTTAACTCAAACTGTAAACAATTCTGTATCTTTAAGTAATTTAGACATTTCACCTAAACCTGTTACACTATCATCATTAAACAATCCTAAACCAAAAAGTTTGTCTACTCCTGCTAAAACTATATTAGAAACAACTGTTATTCAAAACTCAAATCATTATGTCAATCAACCTAAAACTTCTACTGGAATGGAATTAATAATTGAAAATTCTAAACCAGATCCAGTAAAAAAAAAAAAATTTATATTTTTATTAATTATATATAAACAGGAATTCCATATTGCAGGTAACTATTGATGAAATGGAAAAAAAGAAAGAGCGTATACTTCTTTTATCTTTACAAAGAAGGCAACAGCAAGAAGAAATGAAAAATAGAAAAGAAATAGAAGCTCAAAAGAAAAAAGAAGAAGAAAAAATTAAAGAAGAAATAAAGCAGCGAAAAAAAGAAGAAGAAAAACAAAGAAGAGCTATGATATTAGAACAACATAGAGTGAAAAAAGCAATTGAAGAAGCTGAAAGAGAAGTAAATAATATCAATAAAATATTAAATGTTGGTCTATAGTTACTTTTTATATAAGAAATCAATTTTAATTCATCCATTAATTTTTAAGAGTTCAACTTTGAAAAAATATTTATTATATTTCTCTTATAATGTACAAATTTAAATTAATATTTATGCTTAAAATGACTAAAAATATCATATTAAATTCAATATTTCTTTAAAAATTGCATGCTTCTTTTAAGGAACACATATTATTTTTAATTATAATGTATATTTTCACTTTTTATTTTTACACATATTCTATATATAAGATATAATAATTAGAGAACTGGAGAAGAGTTTTATAATTGCCAAATTTTTCTCTTTAAAAATTTTGATTTTCTTAGACCTTATTTTGATTTGTTGGTCAAAATTCATACAATTTTATATTACTAGGGCAAAATTATTGATAAAGAATTGTTAAATTCTTTGAAAATTAACAATAATCATTCAATGGGTGGTCCACCAAGATTACGAAGTAAAATGCAAAGTGGACGACCTCGGCCAAAAACAATACATGTTGATAGAAGTGATACTACAGATGGTACATTAACACCATCTCGCGGAAAAAAGGGATCAATTACAAATTTAGCTGGTTAGTAATTTTGTAAAGAAAGTTGTAAAAATATCTATAGTTGTATGTCAAAAAAACTAGTTCATAACAAAATAATAATTTTAAAGAGACAACAAAAATCTACTTTCATTTATTAACTTAATATTATTATTTTAAATGTTTCTAAAAACTTATGTTAAGAAAATTTTTTTTCTTAGTAAAAAAATTACTTATTTTAGAAAGAGGGAAAAAAATTATATGAGTGGATGTAATATATCACAGATTGATAATTTAATGTGAAAGAGAGAGAGTTTAAAGCAAGTAAAACATTGTAAAATTATCCCAGGCGAGATTTTAACTACACAACATAGACTGATGGCAATAAAGTTGTGGTAAGAGAGTATACAAAAAAAAAACACAAGTAGAGAATCAAGGAACCGTTGGTGATAATTGAAAGAGGAAGTTTTTAAAGACTGTAAAAGAGAGAACGGCTTGGAATGTCGAGGGAAACATAAATGATTTACTAGTTGTGTAAAGAATACTACAAAGGAGATTGTTGATGTTTAAGTAGAATGTCAGGAAACAAGGAAACCTGGTGATAGGATGAGGAATGTCAGAAAATCATAGAAAGTAAGAAAAAGCAGTTCAATGTATGGTAAAAGAGCAAAATGAGAGAAGATTGGATGGAGTACAAACACCTGTGCAAAGAAGCCTAGTCTATAGTAAGGTGAAATTTATGAGATATAATGAGTGATATAATAAATAAAGAAGTCTATATACTTGCAAAAGTTAGAAAAAAAAAGTCTGTGTTTGCGATAAGAGAATTTCAATGAGGCTAAAAGGTTCTCTGCAAAATCATTGCAGAGTTCAAAACGTTAACTCAAAACTGATGACATATATATATATATATATAAATATTCTAAATAAAGAAAAAATATTTTTATAATGTTAGTAATTGAGTGATCATGATAATTGAAATGATACACTTTGTATATAATAATATATTACAACCTAAACAATTAATAATCTGATTCTTGCATTTTTTTTAACTGCACAATAAATAAACCTTCCTTTTTTTTAATAATTTTTTTTTTACTGTGACAATAGCCTTGAACTCACCAATTAGGAGAGATTATTATCGTGGATCACAAGACTGCTTAGCTGAAACACGTCGCACATCATCATCTTCTCTTTATTCAGGTAAATTATTAATTTATCAGTAAAAAAATTTTAAACTCTTTATCATCAAGTGATAAAACTATGTATTAGCTATTATTATACAATATTTATTGTTTAGATGTTAATGATGACAGCAAACTTACTACTCCACGAACATTAGACCGGCATGGATCTTATAAAAGCTCTAGAGGTTAGTAAAACCTTTCATTGGAGTATATTTTTAATAGTCTATTTCACTGCTTATAACTATATGTGTTCATACAGTCTTTGTCAAAATCAATATTTTATTTTTCATTATTTAGGATTCTATAATGTATATAGTGTAAACAAGTTTTAACTTAATTAAATATTAGCTATAGGAAATATTCATAAGTATACATTTATTTACTATTATTTTAATAAAATATTAAATTAAAATAAACTTTAAATAAATTTAAAACAAATTTTTATTAAATATTCATAGATAACTCATACAAAAATATTCATAAAAATTTTTGAAAACTTAAATATTTTGTTGTTCTTAAAATTTAAAATCAGTCTATTTTAAAAGATTTTTGGTAGAAATTTGGTGGACATTTTTACAGATTCTTCTTTGGACCGAACAAAACGTAAAACAAATTTTGGATACTACAATAGTGCACCCCGTAAATCAAATTCTCTGATGAATTTGTATGGTAAGATGACTATGAAAAAAAAGTCGGTGAAGGTGCTAATTCACGCATGAAATTGTTTACAAATTAAAATATAGATATCAGTTTTCTGGTGGTGGAAATTAAATTATTAGGTTTTATTCAATACATTTGACCTAAATTTTATTTTAAAGTATAAATTAAGTTTTAAATACTGTTCTGATGTTTAAAACTTGTTATAGAGTTTGTAATGTTAGCACAATACAGAAGACACAAACATTTTTGTAAATATTCTAAATAATACATCAATCCATAAAAGCTTTAACACATTTTTATTAAAAATAGCTTAAATTACCTAATTATTTTATTATTTTATTCAGTGGAAGATTTTAAAGTAAAATATTAGTCGGCAAACTTAAACCAGGAGCCTCAATATCAAGAGCTCAAACTCTTAAATCTTAATCTTTATTTATTATCATAACTAGGAAGACTAACGCCTAAATTAAACTGCCATACTAAATAGAAAACTTGTTCTATTAACAATTACTCATTTAGATTTAAAAGCAAATATGCTTTGAGTTTAATTTCTTATATGTTATCATTCCACAAATTTTAATTCACATTTCATTTTTATTTTTCTTCTCGTTTAGAAATGGAGTAACAAAATTAAATTATATTTTTATTTTTACATTTTTATTATACACTGTGTTTTATTTTTAACTCCTTTATCATATTATTGAATGATTAATAGAGTATTTAAATATAGATAATATATAACATATAGTTCTATATAAATAGAGAGCTGACAGTATTCTAAATACATGTACTGGTATTTGTTATTAACTTCAATAATGATTTTTCTTTGATATACTGAAAATATTATTATTTGTGGTAAATACTTCAACATTTATCGATAATTATTGTTTTTATCAACATATACTGTTTTTTCAAATATTAATTATCATTTTATCAATTGTTATAATTTCATTAATGTTACCATTTTTAATGGATGTTAAGACATCAGACGCTACTCTCCAATTCAACCACCCGCACTTAATCCTGTGTTTTACATCCTCATCAATATCACCGCTCTTTTGCATAACTGAACCTAAATACTTAAAACTTTCCACCTCTCCAATCACGTCCTCGCCTATTGTCAATGATCTCCTCATTTCACCTACCTCGTGTTCTCTTTTGTCAAATTCGTTCTCTATATACTCTGTCTTACTTCTACTTATTCTTAAACCCATTTCTTCAAGAGCTGATCTCCACACCTCTAGCCTTTGATTAATTTCCTCCCCATTAACACTATTTCTCTAGTAATTTCATCCATCACTATAGAGTATAAGTAAGTGCTTAAAGCAGAACCTTGGTGCATCCTACTCTTACCCGAAAACCTTCTGATATTCCTCCTATGCTTTTTCATCAGCAACTTATGATAATTTTATATAATTTCATGATCATCATATTATTTGATTGTTATATTTTTGTTGATTTTCGACAAATTACCAATAATAAAATATGAAAATTTTTCTTTATTTTATAATTTATGAATTAAATTTAATTATCCAAAAAGACACATGCTAATTAATTCAATTTTTTTTTTTTTTTTTTTAAGCTTCTACAGGCCATTAAGGCCTTTCGCTGCTTCTACCAAACCCCTCCATCGGTCTCTATTGTCTGCATCCTCAATTCTTGCCGTTTCATCTACTTGAATTAAATCTTTCTTTATCCGATCCAGCCAACGCTGACGTGGTCTTCCTCTGGGGCGTGTTTTATTTAGTTTAGATACCAAAACTTGTCTCATTAGACTGTCCTTATCTCGCCATATGTGTCCGGCCCATTCCAATCTTTTTGATACAAGATATTTTTGGATATTTGGTCCGTTAAAGATTCTTTCAATATCTGCATTAGTTCTCCTTTCATATTGACCTGTTTCCGTATTATATATGGGACCATATATTCTTCTAAGAACCTTTCGCTCAAATGTTAGTAGCTTTGTCTCGTCCCCTTTAGTTGTTGACCACGTTTCACAACCATACATTACTATGGGCCGTAAGTAGGAAATATATAGCTTTCTCTTAGTTTCTCTGGAGAGAAGTTTAGAACTGAATATTTTGCTCATTGCATAATATCCTCGATTTGCCGCATTCAGCCTCAACCTTATTTCGTTATGCATATCATTCCTATTATTCAAATTAACCCCCAAGTATTTAAAGTCTTCTACTTGCTCAAATGTATATTCATCTACGGAGAGATTCTGTAAAATTCTTGGACGCCTGCTCATGATCATATATTTTGTCTTGCTCTCATTTATATTGAGGCCCATTCTTTTACTAGACTTAATTAATTTTTTTGTACTTTCTTCTACTTCGACTTGAGAGTCTCCAAGAATGACAATGTACATCTTTTCCTGCAATTTTTAGTAGTTCAGAATTTATGTTATCATCCCCTGGAGATTTATTATTCTTTAGTGATTTAATGATTATTTCAATCTCCTCGATACTTGGTGCTAGAAGTTCAGGTTCTGCTGTATGATACACTAATTCTTCGTACTTTTCATTATTGTTACTTCCGATGCGGTTATTTTTGTTATTTAGGAGTTCTTCGAAAAATTCTTGAAATTTGATTACAATCTCGCTAGGTTCTGAAATTATATTACCACTTTTGTCTGTGATGAAATTAATACGTGCTTTAAATCCTTCCTTAACCGACCTACACTTCTTGAAAAACAGTCTCGGTTCTTTCTTATATAATTCGATATCTTCTAAAACTTTTTTTTCCATTGAGCGTTTCTGTTGTCTAATTACTTTGTTGGCTACAGTTCTAAGCTTTGAGTATTCATTAATGTTTTCTGGTGTAGGATTCAGTATCATATTTTGTCTAGCTAAACTTCGCTTGTTAATCGCAACTTGGCACTCCAAGTTATACCAATGATTTTTATTTTGTTTAATGTGCTTACCTCGAAATCTCTCAGCAGCTTTTGTTAGAGATTCTTTTGTCTTTGACCACAATGTTATGTTATCCGATTCATGTTCTGCAAGATTATATTTTCTGAGATTTTCAGATATCTCTCTTTGGTATGTATCTATCTCCTTTGAATTCCTAATTTTTTCTATGTCAAGTTTGTTATTCTTTCCTGTATGTATCTTACTCCTCCATTTTACTGATAGCTTTAGTGCGAACGTTGCAACAACTAAATAATGGTCTGTATCTCCATCGGCTCCTCTGTAACTTCTAATGTTACGAATTGACGTTTTGTGCCTCTTGTCTATGATGACATGGTCAATTTGACTTTTTGTTTTCCCATCTGGAGCAGACCATGTATGTTTATAAATATTTTTTCTTGGGAAATAAGTGCTGCTAATTATGAGGTCTTTTGAAGAGCAAAAATCAACTATTTTGTGACCATTGTCATTTGTGGTAGCATGCCAGCTCTCTTTACCGATCGTTTGTCCAAAGGATGTTTCTCTACCAACTTGAGCATTTAAATCCCCAACAATTAACCTAATACAATTTTTAGGCAATGCGTCAAAAGTTCTTTCTAAAGTATCATAGAAACTATTTTTTTCCTCGTCGTCTGCATTTTCAGTCGGCGCATAGCAGTTCAATATTATTAAATCTAGTTTCTGGTGAGATATTCGTAGGTAGCAGATGCGTTCATTCACTGGCACAAATGTTTTAACTTGAGTCATCACTGCTTTATCAATCACAAAACCAACTCCTTTCTCGTGTCTACCAGTTTGTAGACCGCTGTAGAATATTATTGAGTTGCCACTTTGTATATTACCACTATTAAGCCATCGAACCTCCTGTATGGCTACTATGGGGATTTTGTATCTAGTGATTTCATCAATAATACATTTCAAGGCGCCTGGTTTAAATAAAGTTCTTATATTCCAAGTTCCAATCCGTAACTCCAAATTTTTCCGGTTCCTATTTCCATTCCGTGATCCATTTTTATCCACAATCCGAGGCTTTGGTTGAAGTTTCTTAACAAGAGTTTTGTTTTTAAAGAGGACGGGTTGTTAGCCCGTCGCTCAAACCCCCAACCTGGAGGACCAGTTTGAGCCAACTAACTAAAGTCAGCCCATAGCTCGGGGCCCCGGGTCCGCTAAGCCCGTAGCACTAAATACATAGTGCCCCCCTGGGGGAAATTCAATTAGTATTGCAAATATGTCAGAGTTACCTTTTGGAATAGAACATAAGTAATACTATATTTTCCTAAAATTAGTTTGCTTCTTAAAAATATTATAATGGAGTTAATAATATTAACTTAACCTATATTTTATATAAAATATTAATTAATAATTAAACAATTTTTTAATTACTATATAAATATTACAAATGAGTCAGTTGTCTTGCTGTAAAAAATAAACTTACATAATATATAAACATTATTTTCAAACTGGATTGGCATTATTAATATTATTATACAATTATACATTTAAAATCAATGTTAATATTGAAAAATTGATAAAAAAAAATTTCAAGCTATTACTTAACACTAGCAACTTTCATTAACTTTAAAATCTTATTTCATTTCTTTTGACTTATCAAAAATAATCAATCTATATTATTATCAATTTTAATCTATTAGCTTCTTTTAACACTATTTTAATGAATGTTTAATTCTAGGTGGATCAAGTTGTGATCAAGATAGTCTACTATACCGTTATGGTGATACAGATTCAGGATTAGGACGTGCTACACCACCTAGAAGAGCAATGTCACCATCAGGTCCGGGATCACTGCCTATACGTCGTAAATTTGATGATACTGCAAGTGAAGCTGGTAGTGACTATAGTGGTCCTCGGTATGAGTTGTAACAAATAATTTATTTCATAAATTTTTCTAATTTTTTATCGATTTTAGGCTTTACAAACAACCAGTGACTAAATCCAATCGAGGTATTATTTTAAACGCAGTTGAATATTGTGTTTTTCCGGGTGTAGTTAATCGAGAATCAAAAAAAAGGGTATTAGAAGAAATTAATAGATCTGAGGCCAGGCATTTCCTTGTACTATTTAGAGATACAGGTTGTCAATTTCGAGCACTTTATCTTTACTATCCAGAAACTGAAGAAGTGATGAAATTGTATGGTACTGGACCACGGGTGGTCACTGATCGTATGTTTGACAAGTTTTTCAAGTAAGGATTCATTTTTTTATTTACAATTGGGAAAAAAGGAAATATGGACTCTCGCTAATAGTATTAAGGCGTGGTCATTTAGAGTCACGTCAAAAAATATTGGGGAATGTAGTGAAAAATCTAAAATCTTTTCTTCCAAATATTCAAACTTGAACTTTTAATTTATTTTATATTGTATGATAAAACAACATAATTCAATTTTTATATTTATACAGGTATAATTCTGGTGGAAAATGTTTTTCCCAAGTGCATACAAAACATTTGACTGTCACAATCGATGCTTTCACTATACATAATAGCTTATGGCAAGGTAAAAAAGTAAATTACCCAAACAAAAAAGACATGACGCTAGTCGTTTGAAAAAAACAAACAATAAATGGGTTTTCGCCCTAGTTATGTAGAAGTAGTAATATTTATATATATTTATATATTTGGTTTATGCATATATATATAATATATATATATACATGAGAAATATATTTCTTAACAATTTTTGTTTAACAAGTCTTTAACTTTACACTCGGTTATAAGTATCTAGTATTAATATTTAATGTAATTAATATTAGTAATTATGATAACTAAAAAAAAATCTATTAATCCTCCTTGGATTAATGTTGTTAAAAAGTATTTTTTGTGTGCATTTGCAGCCTCATTTGTATTATTAATTGTTGTTTAATTAAGTTCAATTTATTTTTATTCTATATGTCCATTGTGATTTATTTAACTTATTCTTAAAAACATTAACCAATGTTTGCATGTATTTTACTTAAACTACAAATGAATCATTCTTGTTAATATTTATATTATTATGAATGTTGAAATAATATATTATACATAAAACATTTTAATTAATAAATCACTAAACAATTTCTTTTATCCCCCACCCTTTTTTTTTACTATCAACATTTAAATGTTTGAAAATCAACATTTTAACTTAAATTACAATACATTTTTATTTAAAAATTTAATTATGAATTTTAAATCTTATATCATACTTTTATAAAATCGAATATCATTACATAATGTCATGATACTCCATGTTGTATAATTTTTACCTACTGTTGCTTTATACTTTCTACAACATAACTTATGAAAAATATATTGTAATTAACTTTGAGCGAAACAGATCAATAAAAATAGGTGTTGACTTTGCTTATTACTCTAGCTTTTATAATTAAAGTTCAAATCAAGAACCTTATATTTCTAATATAAATTAATTTTGAAGAAAGTTGACAAATAAGCATTTAGTATGATTGTTACAAAATAGTAATTTTAAATAATTACTAAATAAGTAAAATTTGTATTGACCAAATCAACATATATTTATTATCAAAATAAAATATTGAATAATTCTTAGTACTCGTCATATTAGATCTTACTAATTTCTTACTACTATTATTTATATTTTATTTATTATTTTTGTAAACATATTTTTTTATTATTATTTTTACATATAGGATCTATTAACATTGTGCCAATTTGTAAACAACATAATTTTTTATTATTATTTTAATTTTTATTATTATATCTTAGGTCTATTTCTAATTTTATATAATTTTTGCCGTTACTACTTTTCTTAAAAATTCACTGAGCCACAAAATATATTGTATTTTACCTTTTGTTATTGCATGATTATTATATAGTATACTTAATTTGTATAAAAATTCAATTTTGACTTAATTTATTATTGTTTTTATTTAGTATTATTTATAAAATAATACAATGTATATTTATTAAAATGTTTATTTATATTTCAAATTTTATTGGCCATGTTCAAATATTAATAACATACAAAAATTGTACTATGTATTATATAATTTATAATTGTACTATAAATGGCATGTAACATATTAATATTTGTATTAGTATGTTTTCTAATTAAACTTTATTATTCTCAATTTTGTTCACTAAAAACTATTAACAGCCTTACACTGAAAACAAAATATACTATGTATTGTTAACTTACAATTAAAATGTGATAATATACTAAGCTTTTTTTCTTGTAAATTATTTTTATTATTTAAAATTATCATTAAATATATTGGATACCTAATATCAAAAACAAATATGTAATTTTCATTTATGTATATGAATTAATTACAAAATTGTGTCTAAAAGTTATTTAATGATTAAAAAGAACTAAGTTTGAAAAAAGAACATGTCTGGTTTTAATACTAGCCACCTAATATTTTATATACTAAATTGGAATAAAGATTTACTTAAAATTGTATTACAAACATTTCTTTGCATATATTACATTCAATTTATATATATAATATATATATTATATATGTAAATATAATTTTAAAATTTTACATAAATAAAAAATCTTTTTTCCTCGTCTTGGTCTCAACTACTTGGGATCAAGCCATACGCCTAAGTTTTGTTCAGAACTCTTCATACTTTTTAACAAAAATTTTACACCATATGTCAATCTGACGCAACCTCGTTAGTCGCCTCTTACTACTAGTAGAGAGGCCATGGAAGTATTCTTATCCCCTATCCGCCGGGACATTGCAAATATTAAATACTTGTTAAATTATTCAATAAAAAAATCACTTATGGCTAGTATTATTTAAAATTAAAATAATATTAAAAATATGAATTTAACACTAAAAATCATTAAACACATATTTAAGTTGTTTAGCATTGAAAATGGTAACATTATTCTCAAAATATGTATTTGGGATTTTTTAGTAATTTCTGAGACTTTAGTTAAATAGTTTTAATATAATTTTTATTTTAAATTTATTAAGTTATTTGCCTAAAAATTTTTTGTTTAAATTGTATTATTTTAGTTTAATGGCCAACTTTTCAAACAAATAATTGTTTGAACAATTTTTTTTTTTTTTTTAATTTTTGTAATACACTTCAAGTTAAAAATTGTGAGACCTTTCAAAAATTGAGTTGAAAAAAAATTATTTACATGCACAGGTGCAGGCCTTTTTCAAACTCTTCTTTTACTTAGGATTTTCATTGGATTTTTATAAAAAGTTTTCACAAAAGAAACTTGTTTTTAGTAACTCTATTTGGATTTGAATTAAAAAAAGAAATTATAGCAGTTTCAAAATGCAAAAAAAAAAAGTTGGAAAATCTTTTTATACAGCATTTTAATTTTGAAATATTTTTTTTAATTTCTAAAATTAAAATGGTATTATATTTAATAGTATACTGTTACGTCGCTATTTAGGGGTTGAGCCTAAATGCCAGTCGACAGTATTCTAAGGGACCAACGGGGGATAGCTGGCTAGGCTATATCTACCTTAGGTACTGAAGTTTCCTATTTAATTTATATTCCCTTAGAGGAACTACCAAGGGTCGCACTACAATATATATATATAACACTTTAGGTTAACAACGATATAAATAAATATTTATTAAACAATTGAAATTTTTAATGGATAATACAACCTGCTGGACACCTAGAGATGTTATAATCCAACAGGGAGCTGACGGCGACACACACACACACTATAATATACGGGTAGCGAAGTTAAGTTAATTATCAGGCAAAAGTAGTGATCGCGAAGATGGTAAAATGTCAACTGTCGATAGGGATATCTTATTATGGCACATTGGCCGTGAATTACAAAAACTGTTTATGTATGCAGTCCGCCCTCCTGTTAGTATTGTTGTATGTCACCGTGTTAATTATATATATATATATATATATGTCTATTAAACGGTACAACGATGTTATGGGAGACAGAGATATGGGCACATGCAAATGTGATCGTATCAGCTGCTCCCCCTACACTTAAGGTCTGACCCCAGACCTTAATACAAAACAAAAGAACTTTGGCAAAATAATTCTACGTAGGAAAAGAAAAAATATTTAAAATAAAAAAATTTGGAGGGACATTAGTGTCGTGTAAGAACCTCTGGGTCTTTGATGTCCACACTCCTTAATTCACAAGCTTTTGAGCGTTGAAGGAGCTTCCTTCGTGTGGGCTCTCAATAGTCGGCTACCAAGCGGTTCCTATGAAAAGCCCGGCCCTGTCGTCGACTTCTTGAATAGTCTCGGGGCCCCAAAGAGTATTCTCCGTGTTCTCGAGGACTGTTCAGAACACTAACGCTTATTATTAAAAAAAAATTTAATAATTAAAAGGGGATGTTGGGGTACCGAATACAATTATAAGCAATACATGCACAATAAATGATAAATGTTCATGAATTAAAAAATAATAATAATTTAATGTTATTTATGACAATAAAAAAAATAAACTATGTTAACCTAATGTATGTAGCCAAAACGTTGTCAAAAATAGGTGTCTTAAATTAAGTTAAGCATGCTCGATAATAGTACTAATGTATACAGTAAAATATATGCGAAACATACACAGTGACCATCTCATAAAATTCAGTGTCCATTTATTATATATAAAAAAAAAGAAGAAATACACACAATAGGGTATTTTGATTTAGGCTGACTTGCGCCTTAGTTGCGGGACGATTGTTTTATATAAATTATACTATAATAAGGGTAGCCGTAATAACATTGGCCGTGAATTGCAAAAGTGTTTATGTGTGCAGTCCGCCCTCCTGTTAGTATTGTTGTATGTCACTGTGTTAATTATATATATATGTCTATTAAACGATGTTTGGGAGACAGAAATATGGGCACATGCAAATGTGATCGTATCAATACAATGGTATAAATCATATTTATCCAATTTTTGGCGACAATATCTTCATCTAGATTAAAATCACATTTATTTTTAACATATTAATCATTAAAATTTATCCAGTGAAAACTGAATATTTTCATTGACAGACTTAAAAATAAAACATAATGGTATAAAATATAAATAAAAAAACCCAGCACAAGGGGGTCGCGGCACAGTGGTGACGTGGTATAGATGGATCAAGTATAATGATATCTGACAGTGATTAAAATCACTATAAAAAAAAAACGCTTCGATGCAAATCTTTAGATACTGTTTAATTTTAAAAAATTGGTGGACTATTCCAAAAGCTACATGATCTGCTAGTTCATTATTAATATCCTAATTCAGATAAAGTATATCGAATGAAAGATGGATTATTAAAAAATATTATTTCTCATAAAAAAATTATGTTGATTCATACACTTTTCAATATGTTATAGCATTATAAAGTTAAAAATAAAAAAATAAAATCGAGAATTTTCACACAATAATAGCATTTGGTAGCCAATTTCACCCTGAAGACAACATAAAGTACGAAATTTTTTTTTTACATAATAAAGTAGATTACATTAGCTTTAATTTAATATATATATAAAAGTGTCAGACTTTCCGGAACACTTTCAAAATTTAAGTTGAAAAAGTCAATTTTTTGTGAAAAAGTTGTCATTTTGAATCCCCCCCTGTAGGCAGGTAAAAAGTCAGATTTATAAAAAAAATATACCAAATGATAGGTAAAGACATCATGCATCTACAAAAAAAAGAATTATATTGATCCATACATCTTTCGAGAAGTTATAGCATTATAAAGTTAAAAATATAAAAAAGAATTTTTTTACAAAAATCGTATTTTTTTTATTAAGTTTAATGTCTGTTTTCACCATGAAGATAAAATAAAGTCCGAAATTTTTTTTTACCATAATAAAGTATATTACATTAGCTTTAATTTAAGATATATATAAAAGTGTCAGACCTTCCGGAACACTTTCAAAAGTTACGTTGAAAAAGTTCTACTTTCTATATGCATTTTTATGTTTTGAATCCCCCCTGTATTTAGGGAAATGGTCCGATTTAAAAAAACAGTATGTCGAATGAAAGATCTATATAAATACTACTTCTCATAAAAAAATTGTAATGATTCATACATTTTTCAAAAAGTTATAGCATAATAAAGTTAAAAATGGAAAATACAAAATCGAAAATTTTCACACAAAAATAGCATTCGGTAGCCATTTTCACCATGAAGATAAAATAAAGTCCGAAATTTTTTTTTTTCATAATAAAGTATATTACATTAGCTTTAATTTAAGATATATATAAAAGTGTCAGACCTTCCGGAACATTTTCAAAAGTTAAGTTGAAAAAGTTAATTTTTTGTGAAAAAGTTGTCATTTTAAATCCCCCCTTGTGGGCAGGTTAAGGGTTAAATTTATGAAAAAAATATACCAAATGAAAGGTAATGATATTATGCATCTATATAAAAAAGAATTATATTGATATGTTCATTTTTGAAAAAGTTATGGCACTTTTAGTAAAAAAAATTGTTAAAAATTTCGAAAGTTAGCGATTTTTAAATTTGTAATTTTTTGGAGGTTTCCCCCATTTACGGGGAACGAGGGAATTTTTTTCAATTTTTGAGGGTAATGTCTTCGACTAGATACAATTTGTGATCTTTTGACGTATCATTGAAAGAAATCGGTTCGGTGAGAGCTGAGAAAAAGTGGTAACAGACACAAAAAAAAAAAA
>NW_026099573.1:45262757-45263019 GCF_025091365.1 Daktulosphaira vitifoliae
CAGACAAAAAAAAAAAAAAAAAAAATAAACACATCTTAGTAAAACCAATACCTTCTCAGCTTCGCATCGAAGTTAAAATTTGTATCTTTATGTCGAATTTAGTTAAAAATTCTAAGGATTTTTTATGAAAATGCAAATAAATCATACAAATGACTTAAATAAATATTAATAACTTTTAGCTTCGATGCGAAGCTGAGAAGGTATTGGTTTTACTAAGATGTGTTTATTATTATTATTATTTTTTTTTTTTTTTTTTTTTTTT
>NW_026099573.1:45263080-45459329 GCF_025091365.1 Daktulosphaira vitifoliae
TTTTTTTTTGTGTCTGTTACCACTTTTTCTCAGCTCTCACCGAACCGATTTCTTTCAATGATACGTCAAAAGATCACAAATCGTATCTAGTCGAAGACATTACCCTCAAAAATTGAAAAAAATTCCCTCGTTCCCCGTAAATGGGGGAAACCTCCGAAAAAATTACTAATTTAAAAATGGCTAATTTTCGAAATTTTTTCAATTTTTTTTACTAAAAACTGCCGTAACTTTTTTAAAAATAAACATATCAATATAATTCTTTTTTTTATAGATGCATGATGTCATTACCTATCATTTGGTATATTTTTTTTATAAATCTGACTTTTTACCTGCCCACAGGGGGGGATTTAAAATGACCACTTTTTCACAAAAAATTTACTTTTTCAACTTAAATTTTGAAAGTGTTCCGGAAAGTCTGACACTTTTATATATATCTTAAATTAAAGCTAATGTAATATACTTTATCGTGAAAAAAAAAAAATATCGGACTTTATTTTATCTTCACGGTGAAAATGGCTACCAAATGCTATTATTGTGTGAAAATCCTCGATTTTATTTTTTACATTTTTAACTTTATAATGCTATGACATATTGAAAAGTGTATGGATCAATACAATTTTTTTATGAGAAATATTATTTTTTAATAATCTCTTTTTCATTCGATATACTTTATCTTAATCAGGATATTAATAAGGAACTAGCAGATCATGTGGCTTTTGGAATAATTCACCAATTTTTTAAAATTACTAACTGTCTAAACTGTCTAAAGATTTGCATCGAAGCGTTTTTTTTTTGATAGTGATTTTAATCACTGTCAGATATCATCATACTTGATCCATCTATACCACGTCACTACTGTGCCGCCACACCACTGTGCTGGGTTTTTTAATATTAATCACATTATCATAGAACTGATACAATTAATGTGATAAACTATAATTTGAAAAAAGTAAATTTGACCTCTTGGCTTCGTGGTAAAAACATTAAAGTTAAAGAAAAACGTACGATTTTTTTGAAAAAAATAACGATTTTCTATTTTTTAATTTATATTGCTATAACTTTTAAAAAATATATGGATCAATAGATTTTTTTTTATTAATTTTTACAATATAGAACTATATTTAAAATATTAAGTTATTTTTCGCAATTACAAAAAATATTTTTAAATTAAATTTTTTATTAAATTTTTTTTCAAAATTTGAAGATAGCGCTTTTATAGATTAGTTTTAATGAAAAATTTTAATACCAAAAACTCTTATTTTAATACAGTAGTAACGTTTATACAACATTTTAAGGTTTATTAAATATTGATTTTTTTACAATTTGCCTTCTTCATCTTCTTCCTCAATTAATCCCAACTACTTGGGGTCCACCCTTATCCTAAACTTTCACTTGACACGGTCTCCCACATCCTCTACACTCACATCAGTTATCCTCATATCGCATTTAATTAAATTTCTCCATTTCTTTTTTGGTCTTCCTCTACCTCTTCTTCCTTCAACATTCATTTCTACAACTGTTCTTACAGCTTCTGATTCTTCTCTCCTCATAACATGACCAAACCATGTAAGTCTATTTTCTCTCATCTTATTCACGATTGACACTACACATATACTCCCTCTTATATGCTCGTTCCTTATCCTAATCTTTTCTAGTTACTCCACTCATCCATCTAAGCATTCTCATCTCTGTTCTACTTTCTTATCAACCGCCCAACACTCTGAACCATACATCATAGCTGGTCTCACTACAGTCTTGTAGAATTGACCTTTCAGCCTCATAGGAATTCTTTTATCGCATAAAACATCAAACGCTACTCTCCAATTCAACCACCCGCACTTAATCCTGTATTTTACATCCTCATCAATATCACCACTCTTTTGCATAACTGAACCTAAATATTTAAAACTTTCCACCTCTCCGATCACGTCCTCACCTATTGTCACTGATCTCCTCATTTCACCTACCTCGTGTTCTCTTTTGTCAAATTCGTACTCTATATACTCTGTCTTACTTCTACTTATTCTTAAACCCATTTCTTCAAACATTATTATTATTCATTGAAAGAAATCACGTACTGTTACTAATAAATAACATAATAGGTGTTAACTTCTGTACTTTACATAATATGGACTAAGATTTGATACTATAGGAAAAATGTAAAAAAAATCAAAATTTAACAAACCTTAAAATGCTATATAAACGTTACTACTGTATTAAAATAAGACTTTTAGGTATTAAAATTTTTCATTAAAATCTCATCTTCAAATCTTATAAAAAAAATTTTAATAAAAAAATTAATTTTTAAAATATTTTTTTGTAATTGCGAAAAATAACATAAAACATATTTAAAATATAGTTCTATATTGTAAAAATTGATTAAAAAAAAAGTATAAAATGTTCTGTAGATCATGAGTTATATGAGTTAATCAGATCTGTTCCACTCTGTTTATAAAATCTTTCAATAATACACTGTTTACTAGGATAATAATATTTATTAATATTATAATATGTATTTATTAATTTGTTTTTTTTTTTACAATCTGCATGTTTTTTTTTATAATCACTAACAACTTGTAACGAAAAAAGTTTTTATCTTATCCTTTGTTATTATATTCTTTTTGTCATGAATGAGTTTTACTTCTCTTTCAGCATAGTCATTAACTAACTTGTTAGATATGTTCATTATTAAGGTATTTTTTGTGTAATCTACTAAAAAATCACTGCTTAATTCAGTTATTAACCTCTTGTAAAACGTATAGGGTTGATCAATCTTGACCAAATTCTATAGAAATAATTGTTATTATAGTTTAATAATTTTAGAGGGTGAGATCGAATTTCAAAATTAATACAAATAACAATAAATTTCATGATTTCAACGGAATATATATTTTAGATACCCCATAAATATCCACTTATAAAATTCTTCTCATCAGAAATATCCCACTATCCAACACTATATGTATCAAAACTAAAATGTTTGGTAAAAATTAATTTAAGAAATATAATATAGGTAATTTTAATTTTAAAATCAGTAATAAACTATGTAACCATGTAAATATATAATAAAAACTAAATAGTTATTCAAGTGATTGTTATTCGTAAATTCAATTAAAAGTTTATTACAACTGTTTTATTGCTTAAAATATATCATAGAAATGTAAATATAAAATGAGAAATTTTATAAGATTTTTTTTTGATAAGGGAATCACTTCTTATATCTTTCCTTGGATATTTAACTAATAGTAATACTTATATTAATACATTTGATAGGTGCCTTAAAACCTAACAAAGAGATAAACAAAAAAATAATAACTTATTTATTTTTAGCTAGATAAAATTTTTTTATTTATTATTACATTGGTCATTGGCTTGTCATTTGATTACAATGCGTATATTTTAATATTTTTTATAATACAATTTGTGGAATATTGTATTATACAATTTACATCTAATTTACAAGCATGGCCCGGATAGCTCAGTCGGTAGAGCATTAGGCTTTTAACCTAAGGGTCCAGGGTTCAAGTCCCTGTCCGGGCGGAAAACTTTTTGAATTTTTATATACAATTTGATATGAGGATATTGATATTGACACTATAAGGCGTATCTTTGGATACTGTGTTATTCATAGGCATAGGATGGTTAATTTTTGGGGTGGGAGGGAGACTAAATTTAATTTTTCCTCAAAAAAATAATTTCTATATAAAAATGCGTATATTTTGCTAAATTCCTGTGGAGGCTATATTGTAAACTGAGGTACTAAATCTCTATCCCACGAGAATAAGGTTTCGACTCCTTTTTGCGCATATATATATTTCGATTCTGAATTTGTAGAAAATGGATTTTTCAGTCAATCTTTCTCTTCAATTCATATTTAATACATGTTATAGTTGTCCTACATGAATTGATTGGGTTAGATTATTAATTATCTTTTCGTTTTGATATTATGATTAGTTTAATTAGTATACAGATACTTTCTGTCGATATTTTTCATTTTATTTATAAAATTATAAAACAAAATTTGTTGATATATTTAATCAAGTTTATTGTTATATATATCATTTGTTTGAACTTTGACTTTATAATCAGATTACTGTTCAAATGTACTTTATTCGCTTTGAACTTTTTTATGTCCACGAATAGTTTATTTTATAATACGATTTTGCATTTGCGCATGTCAATTTATTTTGTAAATTATATCAAGGATTGTTTAATAAGTTATATATAAATTTCAGGAGGATCATAAGTATAGAAGTTTGTACTGTCATAATCAGAATAGTACAGTATTGTTAATAATAGTATCTCATATATGATGTATAAGTCTGATTTTATCGTAAAAATTGAGATCTATCTATGACAACTATGCTGTCCAACGTCTAATCACAGTAACCAATATTCTTATCAAAATTGAATTTTTTACATATTCCCAGTAATAACCTGACTAATTTTTTTGTAATTATTCTATATTATACCTTAGTAAACAAACGTCAACCTTATACCCAATACATATTCCTATATTATCTTTTTGAATTTTCCAGATTTTAATTATTAAATTTTTAATATATTTTTGTTACACTGATCCTTATGTAATATTTTTCCTGCAAAGTACTTAGCAGGGTACTCCTACTTGAATCGGTGACCTACTTATGAGGATGATCCAAAAAGGCTTACGAGCCGAAGTCCTTTGAGGCCTAAAGTCAGGAGTGGTGCCCCAGCTAGGCGAGTCTAATAATAAATTATTATTTCTACAATAAAAAGGAAATTTCTGAAGAAAAAAACGGCCCCTATGCTTATGAAACAGATTAAATAATAACTACATTAATTAAAGCTTTGATTTTGCTGTAAAATAAAACTTAAATAAGAACAGAAATAATCGAAATAAAGTAATTGGTTGTTCACATTCAAAAATGTCTACATTTACCCAAAATCTAAAATTATGTTCAATACTATATCAATAAAATAATTATATAATTTGGAGAATTAACTCATGTAGTTGAATCAATTATAAAATATAGTTAATACATTTATTTATCAAATATTACTTAATTACTTTAAAATTTAACATGTAATTTAGGGGTTTTTGAAATTTCTAAGTCAACTCTCCCAAAATCTACCGACCTCCATGAGATAATTTTAGTAGTTACACCACTACTCATGATAAAATGTAATGCAATTTCTACATAATAATGATTAAATTTACAATAATCGTAGTTATTATAAAAAGTTTAATTGAATTTAAACATTGATTATCGCTTAAATAAGTAAAATTAAGTGTTAAGTTCAATATAGAATTAAGATTGAAAGTTTTTGTTACAGTAAATGTGTGCCCGGATAGCTCAGTCGGTAGAGCATTAGGCTTTTAACCTAAGGGTCCAGGGTTCAAGTCCCTGTCCGGGCGGAAAACTTTTTGAATTTTTATATACAATTTGATATGAGGATATTGATATTGACACTATAAGGCGTATCTTTGGATACTGTGTTATTCATAGGCATAGGATGGTTAATTTTTGGGGTGGGAGGGAGACTAAATTTAATTTTTCCTCAAAAAAATAATTTCTATATAAAAATGCATATATTTTGCTAAATTCCTGTGGAGGCTATATTGTAAACTGAGGTACTAAATCTCTATCCCACGAGACGCCTAAGTGTTATCACTTAATACATGAACTACTTGACACTGTCACCCGTGTAACACTCTGCGGTCGTGCCAGTTCCTTTTCAGCCACCGCAACACTGTAAATTACACTAATGAACATAATGGGGGTAATAGAATAATATTTACAATTTTTTGGATTTTTACAAATATTAAAAAATTAGTTTCATAAGTTATGTATAAATATTTTTAGTTATTAAATATTTTCATAGTTTAACAAAATTGCAATGTACATGTAATGAATGTATTGTAGCCAGAGTAACTGAACGTCACATGCCTGACAATTAAACAAGCAACCTACTAGTCATAGAAGGGGGCAAAATATTTGGTTACACTGTTAGCCTAACAGACCCCCCGACATTAAAGAGGTATACTAAGAGTGTACAGTAAATACAACTAGCTCAAAAAAGTTATTCTAATAGGCGTCTATAGGTCTAACAGGAAAAAAGTTAAAATGCAAGATTTTTTGGTAGTTTTATATAATAAAAATTATGAGTATTTGTAAATTTATTAAATTTACAAATTAATATAATCAGACCCATATAATTTTAAAAACTAATTATTAGCTGATAAATCAATTATTGTATTTAACTAAAAGAAATAAAAAATTATTTTTCCAGTATTGTATTATATACAAATAATTTTTATTTTGCTAGTAATCAAGTAGTATATAATAAGCCAATCATGGTGTGTATTTAGCGATTTATATGTATTATAAAATTAAGTGTCTCTATAAATGTAATAAATTAAAACCAAACCAACATGTCATTATTAATCTATAAAAGCAATGCTTTTATTCTTGAAATTTATAATATTATGAATAATCGTTTTATATTATAAAATTATATAATACTAAATAATATTATGAAAACTAACCAATCAAAAAGTCAAGGGGGGCAACTGTCCCCTAAGATAAAAATTTTTAAGCAGATAGCTTAAGAAAAAGGGTTTCATCTCTCTTTCTCTGTCTTTTAAGACATCCCATATTATATCTTACATTAATAGTAATAATTATATTATGATTCATTTTTTTTAAATAATATATAAAATAAAGTAACTTTTTTGATATAAAACATGTATTATTTATTTGAGTATTTTAATTTATTTCTAAACTTTTTAGGATTAATTCCATATGCTTTAAGGCGATCATCTGTCAAAGATTCCAATACACTAGGTTCTTTTTCATTATATTGCTTGTTATGTGTTTTTTTCTTTTTGTTAAAACTATTCAAAGTTGGCTCTAATTTTCTTTTAACACCCTTATTTTTATTTATACTCATATTTTTCTTTTTTAAATCTTTTGTCTTAAACTTGTTATTTCTAATATTTATATTATTATTGTTACTAAGTGTAACATTTTCAGATACTACAACATTTTTCAAAGTTTCTTTGGTCTGACAATTATTGTTAGAAGAAATTTCAGTTTTATTTTGAAGTATTTGGTTGTTATTCTGTTTATTAGATGTATCAGTATTTACTTTGAAAACATTAGTTTTTAATGACTTTTTAATTTTCTTTTTTGTCTTTTTGTTTTTTGATTTCTGATTTTCATTTTCAAGTAATTCATTTCTGTAAATACCAACAATTATTCAACTATACTTAATACATAATGAATTAAAAACTAGTTAAATAAGATATTTCACATACTCTTTTTTGAACAAACTTGACAATAACTTTTGCTTCAGTTCAATATCATTAGCTTTTCTTTTATAGATTTTTGCCTCAAATTTTTGTACAGCTTCTGGTTGAATTTTAGATAATTTTCCAATAGGATACCATTTATTAAGTTCTTTATCATCTGCTAATAAAATCTGTCACAAATAAATTTAATTATGTACACTTATAAATTGTCTATAATATTATTTATATACCTCTTCAATTGTTAGGCCATAGTCATTAGGAATAACTTTGTTGTATGAATATCTAGTTGGTACACCACTAACAATATCTTCACATTCCAAACTGTAATACTCATCAATATATTTTTCAAATGATCCCATTGAAGGATCATACTTTGGAATCTGTTTTTTCGAAATGAAATTGTTATCTTTATCTTCAACTTCTTCAACAATGGTCTTCTTTTTTTCTTTTCGTTTAGCAGCTCTAGTTTTTTTTTTATTTCTTTTATCTAAACTAGGATCATACTCACAGTCCATCTAAAATAACAGAAAGTTAATTCATAAATATAACATTTATCACCTAATTTATTAATATATTTACAATAAACTCATCTTCATCTTCATCAAATACTGGTTTTTCATCACCATCCATTTGATCATAAAATTCTTCATCAAATAATTGTTGCATTTTTTGGTCATACTCAGATGGATTAAATTCCTTTTCTAAATCTGTATTCTACAAAATAATAATAATAAATTATCGAAATATTAATAAAAGTCATAGTTTTTGTTAAATTATACCTCAAATCCTATACTTTTATTGCCGGTAATTTCTTGAATTTTTTTTATTCTTTCAATTATTTCTTGTTTTTTAATTTTTTTTAATTTTTTTATTTCAAGAGAGCGTTTTTCATATTCTTCTTTTTTTCTTTGAGCTAATTCTTCACGTTTAAGTTTACGTTTTTCTTCTTTTCGACGCAAAGAGCTTTCCATTGTACGTGGATAAGTTTTAATCTAAATAAATTCAGAATTTTTAATGTTTCATATCTTCAGCAATAGATATATAATAGATATTGATCTTACAAATTCTTTATCTGGTTCTTCATATCGAAAATTGTATTTATGTTCAAATTCTTCATGTTTTTCAAGCATTTCATCTTCTTCAGAAAATTGCATTTCATCATCCTCAAAGTTTTCATTAGTTTTTTCCAAGAATCTATCATTTTAAATTAAGTTAATAAGTTGATTATACTTAATATTATATTAATAAATCAAATACTAAATTTTATACCTTTTATTCAATATGTAATCACATAAAAATTGTTCTCCTTCTTCTAAATTCGGGTTATTCCAATAGTCATGTAAAGGCTGAAGTTCTTTTTTAGTTTCTTCGTCTTCAAGTTCATCTTTATTACCTTTTAACCATTCTAAGTAATCTTTTTCTTCTTTTTCCTGAAAATCATATTATAGTAATTATTAAACAATAATGATAGATTAAATATTCAACTTTTAATTGTTATTAAAATATAATATGTAGTAGTATTTGATAATCTATGTCTTGGATCTAATTTAAAAAAAAACCAAGGTCTATCATTTAACCATAAATAACAAGCTAATATTAGTTTAATATACATTTTTCACCCAAAGAAACTGTGTACAGAATGATTAATTTTGAGTAACTTATTTTCTAAGAAACTATTGAAAACTTTAAGCGTTTGTTTTTAACATTCATTTGATTAAAAAATTTAAATCTAATTTTATTAAATGAGAACCTCTATAACTTAATAGAAAAAAAAATTACAAACAATTCTACTTTTACATTACATTGAGTAGGAAATGTAGCACGTGTTAGTATTGTTTATATAAGTTACAATTTATTTACAATTCAGATAAATTTTCTCTTTTTAAATTTAAAATCATTTCTAAAAAAATGAGGGTCCTACCTAAAATTGTTTACTATGTATATAAATCATAAGAAATGTTAAATATATTATAATATAATCTAACTTTACTATACATCACAAATAATACTTTTAATTAAACTTCATAATTTTTAAATTATAATTTATGTGAAATTTACCAGCTGTTCTTTACTTTTGACACATGGTTTTAATATATCTTCATCATCATCAGAATTATTTAGAGCGTCTTTAAAACTTTCTTTGATAGCTTTCTGTTCTTCTACATATGTGGGTGATGATGCACGAAGATTGTTTTTATGACCACTACCTAAGTAGTAAAAGGGTAAGTAAAAAAGTTAAATATAAGTTGATTTTTGTAAATTTTATCATACAAAGACTTTTTTTAATACATTTCAAACTAACAAACTTTTAAAATAACAATAATTAAATTTTATAAGAAATTCTTTAAATAAATAACTTACTAATACCATCCTTATTGTCATCAAATTCTGGTCCCTTTTCTAATAATATTTTTCTTTTATATTCTTCAATAAAAAGCGGATTTGATTTCTTTGTTTTATTGTAATTAGATTTTGCTGAAAATTTTTGGGCACATGATGGGTCAAAAAACCTAACAGATTCATCATATATTTTGGGATCATCTTTTTTTAAATAGGATAAAGTTTTAAAAAAATTCTTCTCTAATTCTTCAGTTAATTCCTATAAATATTTATATATAAAAATTGATACTATAATATATAAATTTTTTTTTTAGATTGATACTTTGGCTTCATCATCCTCTTCTTCGTCTGAACTCGTACTTCCCAAGTTATTGTTCCCAACACGATTCATATTATACTTTAAATGTATATAAGGTATATACAATATGTAGTATGTACTTGAAATTATGTAATGAAAGTTTCGTCGAAGAATATTAAATGAGAAGATACAAAAAACGCGTGCGATGTTGCTTAACAAAACATGTTATCATTCATTCAAACTTTAGATAAATGTTATCAACTAATCTACACAATTAACATAGGAGGGGATGAATCATGTATCAACCTAGTCTAGTTATTTTGTGAAAGAAACATAGAATAGAGTTAAGTCACAGAATAGATAAATCCAGAAGTGACACTCTTAGTTTTTGCTGATAACAAGCTTATGTCGCTCAGTGTAGCCACTTAAGAAAAAAAAATGTATTCCCTTTTTTCTTTACATACGGTCACATTGTTCAACACCATTATTAATGGTTTGTTTGTAAACACAATGTTTATAAACATGGTTTATTGGTAAATATGAAAAATATATGGTAAATATTGGTATTAATGAATTAGAAAATATTTTTATTAATAACTTTTCCACACTTGCTATTGTAGATGGAGTTGGAGCCGAATTAAAAAATTATTTTTGTAATGTACCTTTTAACCACCCTTGTAAATGTTTTGATAAATTGTATTTAATTAATTTGTTTACAAGATTTAGAATATTTACAGCTATAAAATTTTTAAATAAAAATTTAATGTCTAAGAAAAAAATTAAAAATAGGAAATTGTCTATTTTAACTCATCTATAAATTATTTATTTATGTATATGATATTTGTAAATTATTGTAATATATGTTTTAAATAAATTTAATATTATGTGGATATTGAATAATTTTTTTTTCCTAAATAAGTCTTTATTAAATATACATAAAATAAAAAATATATTAAACAAACTAATTACACATAATGAAAACATTAATTGAAAGTTTTAAAATGGTGTTATATGTTTAGAAATAATAATAAAATAAATCCAAAAAATTTACTATGCAAATTTTCTAAAATAATTAGCATGTAAATAATACATTTAGAGTTCAAATCAACCGCCGATGTACAATTATTGTACAGTACAATGAATTATATGCATACAATTATTTATTTTATTGTTTTTATGGTAACACTGAGCGACATAAGCTCAAAATTACCGTACTCCCATAAGAATACATGTAATTTTTTTATCAGTGTCCATTCTGGTTTAATCTATTCTGTGGTTAAGTTTTGGACTGATTTATTAGTTTTACTAATGAATATTCATTTTACTATGCTCCTATCATAGTTGTACTAGGCCAAACTATATTCCTACTCTATGTATGTAAATATTTTCAACTAAGTAAGAACTTATCCTAAAATTGTTATTAACCTATCAACATTTTTGCAAGAAAAAGTCTAATTCTTATTATATTATAAAACATTGAAAAATTAGCCCATACTAGAAAAATTACTTAACGATTTTCAACTTTTTTTAATGAAAGAGCTCAACGACGTTATTCTAGGAAAATTATTCGCTATGCTGAGAAAACTTTTTTTAGCCCAACATGAGTGTTTAAAAATTTTATCAAAAACGCTCATAGCCGCCACCGTTTTTTGATTTAAAATCTGAGATTTTTACCAGACCTGTCCAAAAATATTCCAAAGGTGCCCTGAAAATGTCATTAAAATCTGTTCATTTTTGACCTTTTTTTTCAGTTCACGTGCATAGTTTTAAGTATAATATAATTTTGGTTTGCGCATGTCAATTTTGTTTAAATTTTATGCAAGTATACGCGTGTACTAATAACACGTTATTTAAGGATACCTTAGGAGTTCACCTAAATATGTTAGATAATAAACATATTATTAGGTAATTTTATTATTATTTCATGTAGCTAATAAAAATTATTGCATAGAATCTATAAAAAAAAAGTATTGTATGATACAAAATTTCATTTATTATCATTTTCATTATTAACTTTTTTTATTTCCTTTTCCTTTTTTGCAATTTGGAACAATTTTATAATTATTATATTATGCCTACCATCTTTTTCTTTGTGATAAGAGATTTTCTTACAGTTTCTACATAAAATGTTAATGAAAATTTGTATTGATATCTAATACGATTCTAATACAAATTTAAATATATGGTCTTTTATTTAAAATTCTATATTACAGTATATATTTCAACCAATACCTTAATTTCATAACATAATTTGATTAATATGATGATATCAAAGATAATGTTAAAATTAAAAAAATCCAGCACAGGGGGGTCGCGGCACAGTGGTGACGTGGCATAGTTGGATCAAGTATATTGATATCTGACAGTGATTAAAATCACTATCAATAAAAAACGCTTCGATGCAAATTTGTAGATAGTGTTTAATTTTAAAAAATAGGTGGATTATTCCAAAAGCAACATGATCTGCTAGTTCGTTATTAATATCCTGATTCAGATAAAGTATATCGAATGAAAGAGGGATTATTAAAAAATATTATTTCTCATAAAAAAATTATGTTTATTCATACACTTTTCAATATGTTATAGCATTATAAAGTTAAAAATAAAAAAATAAAATCGAGAATTTTCACACAATAATAGCATTTGTTAGCCAATTTCACCCTGAAGACAAAATAAAGTACGAAATTTTTTTTTTTTCACGATAAAGTATATTACATTAGCTTTAATTTAAGATATATATAAAAGTGTCAGACCTTCCGGAACACTTTCAAAAGTTAAGTTGAAAAAATTAATTTTTTGTGAAAAAGTTGTCATTTTAAATCCCCCCCTGTGGGCAGGTAAAAAGTCAGATTTATAAAAAAAATATACCAAATGATAGGTAATGACATCATGCATCTATAAAAAAAAGAATTATATTGATATGTTTATTTTTAAAAAAGTTACGGCAGTTTTTAGTAAAAAAAATTGAAAAAATTTCGAAAATTAGCCATTTTTAAATTAGTAATTTTTTCGGAGGTTTCCCCCATTAACGGGGAACGAGGGAATTTTTTTCAAGTTTTGAGGGTAATGTCTTCGACTAGATACGATTTGTGATCTTTTGACGTATCATTGAAAGAAATCGATTCGGTGAGAGCTGAGAAAAAGTGGTAACAGACACAAAAAAAAAAAAAAAAATAATAATAATAATAAACACATCTTAGTAAAACCAATACCTTCTCAGCTTCGCATCGAAGCTAATATTGTGATGACTTTAGCCAAAAATGTAAACTTTATACTCTTTACATTTCACTATTTACTATTTTTTAATTTTACTCGTTATATTAAATAAATTTTTAATATATTTTTGTTACACTGATTCTGATGTAATATTTTTCCTGCAAAGCACTAGGCAGAGTACTCCTACTTGAATCAGTGGTCTACTTACGAGGATAACCCAAAAAGGTTTACAAGCCAAAGGCGTTTGAGAATCGTAAGGACTCAAGTCTGGGGCGATGCCACAGCTAGGCGAGTCTAGTAATAAATATTTTGAAAAAATAAAAAAAAAATTTTTGTTTTAAGAGACAAATAACAAAAAATATGTTTTTAGGGTAATTCAAAACTGTACAAATTATTTTTAAAAAAACAATACAGTGGGGACAAGTATGAATGATCATTATCATTTTAAACGTTTCAATGCAAATCAGTTGTGTTTATTTTTAGAAGGATTTATTAAAATATTCCAAAAGCAATATTAACTTATAATACCTCAATTACATGCTGATTACAAGTTTTATAATTTATAAGTACAATACAGGAATAAATACATGTTTTATAAATTAAATTTTGTATGAAATTAATATTCAATAATTAAGTAATTATAAATATGAACTATCAAAAAAAGAAGAAAAAAAAATTATCTTTCCTAAAGTGATTATTCTGACATTTTCTTAACTATTATTTCAGTTATGTATTAAATTTTAATTTATTATAGAAATTATGATAAAATAATATAACAATAATATTAATAGTAATATTTTAAGCTTCGATGTGAAGCTGAGAAGGTATTAATTTTATTAAGATGTTTTTTTTTTGTGTCTGTTGCCACTTTTTCTCAGCTCTCATGGAACCGATTTCCTTTAAAGGTACGTCAAAAGATCACAAAATGTATGTAGTCGAAGACATTACCCTTATAAATTAAAAAAACTTAAAATTTAAAAATGGCTCATTTTCGAATTTTTTTTATTTTTTTACATAAAACTTCCATTACTTTTTGAAAAGTGTATGAATTCATACAATTCTTTTTAATAGATATATTACATATTAACCTATCATTTGTTAAAAAAAAATGTTCACAAAAAATTAACTTTTTCAATTTACCTTTTGAAAGTGTTCCGGAAATACTGACACTATTATATATATATATATAATTTAATATTATATATATTAAATTAAAGTTATTATAATATACTTTAATATGAAAAAAAACCCAGCACAGTGGTGACGTGGCATAGTTGGGTAAAGTATATGATATCTGACAGTGGTTAAAATCACTATCATAAAAAACGCTTTGATGAAAATCTTTAGATAGTATTTAATTTTAAAAAATTGATGGAATATTCCAAAAGCTACATGATTTGTTATTTCCTTATTTATATCCCTATTAATATATATGTTGAATGAAGAGGGATATAAATATTATTATTTCCTATAAAGAAATTATATTGATCCATACACTTTTCAATAAGTTATAGCATTATAAAGTTAATAATATAAAAAAGAAATTTTTTTACAAAAGTCGTATTTATTTTATTAACTCTGATGTTTGTTTCACCAGGAATACAAAATAAAGTCCAACATTTTTTTTTTCCATAATAAAGTATATTACAAGTTTAATTGAGTATATTAAGTTTCATTTAAGATATATATAAAAGTGTTTTAAATTACCCCCTGTGGGCAAGTAAAGGATCAGATTTATAAAAAAAATATACCAATGATAGGAAAAGACATTATGCATCTACAAAAAAAGAAATTATAATGATTTGGTTACTTTTACAAAAGTTATAGCAGTTTTAAGTAAAAAAAATTGAAATAGAAATAGAAAAAACACGGGGGTAAAATCAAAGATCCGGTGATTAAAATTTAAAGGGCAAAATGTTGCAACTTTGATTTTAAGAGCCTAAGTAATAAAGTGAATTTGGGGCCTCTTTAAAAAAAAATTCCCTGTTGCACTTTGAATCTTTTTATAAAGCCATCAAATTTTTTTAATCTATTTACATCACAATTTGGAAAAATTGAAACAATATAAATATACCACATAGTCAAAATTACATAATATCTAATTTTAATGTTTAAATTTATGCTATTACATTTATATTTAATAATTATTTGATACTTTATATAATTTTTTTAACTAAGATTATCGAAAAATTTTCAAAACAATTCTTCAGACAAGTGTTTGATTTATTTCAAAATTAAATCTCTAAATTTATTTAAGAAAGAATTTGTTGAGTCTACATTCTTAAATATGAGATTAAATGTTACTATCAATTTAATGTTTAAATTCATTTTATTATATAAATAAGAACAAATTGAATACACAAATCAGTTTTATCTCTAATTTTATTAGTCAAGTATTTTTACCTTTTATTCTTAAAAGCTATGTATCCTCCCACTAATTAACAAATGCGACGATGTAGAGTTTCCTAGCTAAAAAAATGCTATATGGTTTGATATTTTCATGAGTTACGTTTTTTTTTGGCTTGTTACTTTTAAAAAAGTCAAACAATTTTTTTATGAAACGGCAAAATAATTTTTGCAAAGGGTTAAAACCGATACAGCCCACATAATTTATGGCTACTTTTACTAAATACAAACGTATCATGTTTTTTATCTTATTATATAATAGAACAAGGAACAAAACGCTTTTCTGGGAAAATTACTTAGCGTGCTTGGATTTTCAAAATTTTTTTTTAAACGAAAGTACTCGGTCACCAGACTCCAGGAAAATTATTGGCGAAGGTCGGAAAAGTTTTGCCGCTCGCCGGCGAGCGTTTTAAAATTTTGACCGTTTTCGAGAAAAACGCTCGATGAAGCTATCGTTTTACGACTTAAGGTTTGAAATTTTCATCAGACCCGCCCAATGACATTCCTGAAATATGATAAAAAAATCAATTCAATCCGTTCATTTTTCATCGTTTTACGAGCTTTTTTTTTTTTAAGTCCACGCGCATGGTTTTAATATACGCATTGACTCATTTCTGCTCATACGTTTATTCTGAACCTTAATTATATAGTATAATATGTATTTTTATTAGGACACTATTTTGTATTTGCACATAGTACTATATTTTATCGAGGAATATTATGTTACATATAAACTTCTAGACGGTTATAATTATATAAGTTTGTACTTTCATTATCAGAACAATACATTATTAATAATATTTTTTTTCTCATATATGATGTATGAGTCTATAAGTTTATCGTTTAAATTGGGATTCATTTATGACAACTATGCTGTCCAACGTTAAATTGCAGTTACCAATATTTTTATCAAAATTAAATTTTTTACATAGTCCACGTATAATAACCTGCTGAATTTTTTATTTAATATTCAATAATATAAACACAATTATTATAACTAGAATATTAATAATTTTTGCGTATTACCAGGGGTGTATTTAAAGGAGATATGGCCCCCCCTTGAACCAGCGCTATCAATATTTGTTTAGGTAACTTCTAATAAATAATATCCTGTTTTTTCATCATTACTTTGATTTTTAGCCAAAAAAATTCTATAACGCGTTTAACAAAGTAAAAAATATTAAATACCCTCCTAAAATAATTTTTGAATAGGCCTAAAGGGAATACCTCATTAACAAACGTTAACCTTATACCCAATACAATTTACTATATTCTCTTTTTGAATTTTCCTGATTTTAATAATAACATTTTTAATATATTTTTGTTACACTGATTGTAATATTTTTTCTGCAAAACACTTATCGTATCCGACGTAGCCGGGTACTCCTACCGGAATCAGTGGCCTACTTATGATGACGGCCCGAAGAGGCATACGCGTTGAAGGCGCGTATGGCTTGTACGGCCCCGGATCTGGGGCGTAGCCCCAGCTAGGCGGAGCCTGGTTATTAATAATTTATATTATTTTAATTAATTATTTATATATAATTTATGGTTAAGAAACCTCCTCCTTTGGGGAGGCCGCTGTGGCCCTTAATGGGCTAATANCATCATAAACAATTAAATCTATTTTTTCTTTTTATAATTTTTAGTATTAAATTTAGTTAAGAAAATTTATTAACATAATTCTCAACGGTGAAAATAAAAATTGACCATTAGTATAGTTACAAGAGATGACTAACCTATAAGGGTATTTTCAAAATAGAATAATTGCTACTAAACAAACTTAAAAAGATACCAGAAATTTAAAAAAGTATTTTAGCAATATTATATATAGATATAAATTACAAACAATAATATGGATGATATTTAATATAATTTATATCAAAATTGATAAAAATTATATTGATTTTAAGACCCGAATAAAACTAAATAACAAACGATCCAGCTAATATATTTATGTGGTGTAGAGGGTATGGATTTTCATCCTTACGATTCCATTAGCATTACACAATTCAGCACTCTCAAGATTTTGCTCTTACTGCACCACTGTGAACTGGTACACAGTACCAGTTTACTAAAGTAAACTTACTCAGGATTTTTTAAGGAAACTATTAAAAAAATCTTAGGTGAATAATGTAATTATAAAATTATCTTTACTCCTTTAATTCAAGTATATATAGTGGTGTATTCAGGGGCGTGGGTTAGATGGTTGTAAACCCCCTCAAAAACCATTAGATGTTCGATTCTTTTTTATTGTCCATAAAAAATTCAACTTAATGACTTTTTTTTACTCATCAATAGAGTAGCAATTAGCGATACAGAAGAAATAATACACCATTGAATACATAGAAATAACAATGTATTATTATTATAAGTATTTTTTAATTTTCTATAAAGTAAAAATAATATAACATATCTAATAGTTTATTATAAATATTAAATTATTTTGTTTAGAGCAAAAGACATTTTATGATTTAAGGTATACAATAATAGTATAGTTTTTTAAAGTCTTTAAAATATTGTATTTTTAGAGTAAATAGTAAATATTCATATTTGGTTACATAATCCACACCTATATTATATTAATCATAAATATTCATGCTTGTACTTAATTTAATTCTTCTTCATAATATCAAAGTCTTCTAAAGCCACTAATAATTTCTGAAAATTATTTAAATACCTCATGTCAATATGTCATCAATCATATCTTAATTTAATAAAGTTTTAATTTATATAAGATTTGAAGTGTTCAGTACAATACCGTAAAATAGGGCAACTTTTTATCTTAAATATAATTGTGAATCTAAAGAAAAGTGCATAAAAAAAGAGTAGAAACAATAATACGTCGAAGCAAACTTACTACACACTATGCCTATATATTTTATACAAAAATAATTTCCACTTATTTCACTACAAATATTATACTAGACAGTTTTATTTTGGTGCAATGTGGTACAAAGTAGACCTATTTTATGATAAACCGTTATTGAAATTATTTTTCATAATATTAATTTTATATTTTCTGGTAGAAAATAATTTTATGAATATTTTGTTGCAATCATCAAGGATATGTATTCATTTCAAAAGTTAATAATATTCAAATAAAAATATCAAGTATTCTAAATTGGGCACTAAAATTATTTAGTTTTTAGTATTTCCTAAATAATTTTAAAATAAAAAGATAACTAGTTATTTCCATCAAAAATCTTTGTTATTCCAACTGCAAAACCGTACCATAAATATTAAATCTATTTACCAAACTCTATGTTTATAAGATGAGAAATTTGACAAAGGTTCTAATGTACAAAGTGATTAGAAACACTTTCCATAAAAAGTTACAATCATATTTGGGATACAGTTATAAGATTCACAATAAAATTAATATTTACTGAAAAAAAACTTTGACGTATTCTTTACATTTCAAACTTACTTCTTCGCACTGAGGACATTTTCCTTGCAAATGTTTAAATGCTGGTGTACTTCCTGAATTTAACATCCACTGAAATCAAGTAATACAAAATATATTTTAAGATCAAATAAATTTTAATAGAATCATAACTTAATTAAAAACAACAAACTGTATAAAGTACTTAATGCATTATTATAAACATAAATATCCAACCAATGACTTTATTTATTTAAAAGAGAGCTTTGAATCAAAAACCTATGGTCATAAAATACCTTATAGGAAAAAATTAAATATTGATAACCCAAATTAAAATATTTATCAAATAAGCTTCAAAAATCTTCCCTGAAAAAAATTAAAACTAAAACTTATATATTATTTAATTTTTTAACTTTGATGCGAAGCTGAGAATGTATTAATTTTACAATGATGTGTTTCATTTGATATTTGAAGAGTGAATGTGTCAAACGTTCTATGTGCCAAAAAAGTGAAAAATTGTTTTATTTCTGATTTATGTTCTATGTACCAAAGGCCACAATCTTGTATGTGTTTCAAATGTCAATTAAATTTTTTACTTGTACAAAATTGCATTCATAGATAGTGTTCANTACTTGTACAAAATTTCATTCATAGATAGTGTTCATTATGTGAGACATGCCCATGTTACCATCGTTTTTTGTGTTTTCTGAACAAATATGTTTTTGGCACATAGAACGTTTGACACATTCACTCTTCATTTATTTCATTTAGATTCAATAACTTCAATAAATATAAAGGAACCAATCACTATAGTCTCCCCTTGTTAAAAGAAATTTATATTCATGTTAATATTATTTTACTATGTGGTTCTTTTTGTGGCTACGATATATTTTGCCAACCATCACTAGACCTACTTTTTCCAACGATACGATTACAATTCGTATTTAATTTAAGTTATTACTCTTAAAAATCGAAAAAATATTCCTTATTCAAATAAAAAGTAGCTTAACAAACTTTATCCATACAAACAATTAAAATCATTCATTTCTAATATTCTTAAAGTATTTATTGTCGAATTAGATTTGATATGATAAAAGTAATCAACTACAAAAGTAAATAATTTTACTTTGTAATGTATTCATTTTTTAACTCTATTTGTGTGTGCTACTACCAGCCTATAATATTCCAAATTTTTTTGCGCATTTTTTTTTTCATATTATAGTACATAAAATATAATAATTTTAATAAAAAGTATGTCAAATGGAAGATGTACTTATAATGTATTTAGAAAAAAAAAAATTTGTGCTGATACATACATTTTTCGAAAAGTTTTTTTAAGTTGAAAATTAAAAATCGAAAATTTTAACACAAAAATAGCGTTTTTTTAACTACGGCAGTCGTTTGCATGCAGAAGATAAAGTGTCGGGACAAATTTTTTTTTTTCATTTTATAGTACATAAAATAAGCTTTAATTTGATATATGTTTAAAGCACGCAGTATTTCCGGAACATTTTCAAAAATTAAATTGAAAAAGTTTTTGTAAAATAATTACTATTTTAAATCCCCTCCAATGAGCAAGTTAAGTGATAGATTTTCAAAAAAATGATATCAAATGAAAGGGACATATCTAAGGTTTTAGTATAAAAAAAAGATATGTTGATTTATTGATTTTTTAATAAGTTATGGAAGTTTTAAGAAAAAAAGTGAAAAAAAATGACAAAATTTGTCGATTTTTAAATTTGTAATTTTTTTGGATATTTCCCCCATTTGCGGAGAACGAGGGAAAATTTTTAAATTTTTAAGGACAATGCCTTCAACTAGATACAATTTGTGATCTTTTGACGTATTGTTAAAAGAAATCGGTCCAGTGAGAGCTGAGAAAAAGTAGTGACAGACACAAAAAAAATAAAAAAAATAAACACATCATGGTAAAATTAATACCTTCTCAGCTTCGCATCGAAGCTAAAAAAGTAGGTTCAAAATGATTACTTTTAACATATTAAAAATCAAAATCAATAATAATTTGAAAACAATTAATTTTAAAAATTATATAATATATAATTAAAAGAATGACTTATCTGGATATAATTAAGGAAATAGAAGTTGATTTTGCTTTTGGTATTATCCATCAATTTCTTAGAATTAAATACTATCTACAGATTTGCATCGAAGCGTTTCTTATGATAGTGATTTTAATCACGGTCAGATTAAATCTATAATGGACTCAACTATACAACGTCCCCACTATGCCGCGAACCCACCACTGTGCTGGGTTTTTTATAAAAGAGAATTTTAATGGGAGTACTTGCTACACCTCCCAATATATATGAATATACTGTTTGCATAAAGCATAGGCATAAATAATTACAAAAAAAAATGATAACATCATAAAGGTTGATTTTTTACACAAATATAAGATTTTTAGTTCATTGTCAGTTTGCATATAAATGATATTTTTTTTATTATAGTACATTATATAATATTTTTATGTTATATATGATTAAATGATGCAGCATTTCCGTAATATTTTTAAAATTTAAGTTGAAAATATTAACATTTATGCAAAAATGTATAAAAAAAGTTGCTATTTTGAATCCTTCTTGTAGGCTGATAAATGGTCAGATTTTCAAAAAAAAAATACACTTAAATTATTTCTTAAATTCAGGTCAAACTAAAAATAATTTTTTTAAGCTTTATGATTTATATAGCAACATGTTACCAAAAAATTTGGAATATTATACACTGGTATTAACACACATAAATAAAGTTAAAAATATCGGTGTACTCCACTTTTAAGAAATTTAAAAAAAAATAATAAAATACAAAACCAAGAATTTTAACACAAAAATAGCATATTTAAAAATATGCTATTTATATATTTTTGCATATTCTGAACTGCAATAATAGTTAAGAAAATGTCAGAATAATTACATTAGGAAAGATAATTTTTTTTCTTCTTTTTTTGATAGTTCATATTTATAATTACTTAATTATTGAATATCAATTTCATACAAAATTTAATTTATAAAATATGTGTATTTATTCCTGTATTGTACTTATAAATTATAAAACTTGTAATCAGCATGTAAATAAGAAAATAGAAATTAATTTACTTTTGGAATATCCAAAAATTACTTCAAAATTTTAACATTAATTATTTTTTTTAAAAATTGAAAACATTTTTCAATTTCAGAGTAATGTTTTTTTCTATATACGAATTTTAATATTTTGACTTATTATTGAAAAAAATAGTCTTATGAGAGCTAAGAAAAAGTGGTGACACATGAAAAAAATATAAATATAAATACATTATTATAAAATTATTTTCAGTCATTTTTTTTAACTTAAAAATTTAATAAAAACTTTTTTTTAATTAAAAAATTAATAATAATAAATAAATTATATTTTTGAAATTTTATTATACTCAATTTAAGAATTATTTAAATACTAACAACATTAAAATTTATTCTTTTAAACTGGCTATCTAATAAAAAGTTTGATCTAATGGTATCTTAAAAAAGTACTAAATACACATGTATAAATAGTAAAATCTTTACAGTTAGACGAAATGGAATTAAACCTTTATACCGATGTATTAAGGCATATTATATTAAATTAAATATTTCAATTTATATTAAAGAAATTAAACTATTCTTTTATAAAGTATTTTGCCAGACCATATCAATATTATGAGGTATAATATAATTGTAATAATTTTAAAAAAATCACATTTTCTGTTACATCTTTTTTTCTTACAAAAAATAAATTCTTATACGTTTCATAAAATATTATTATACTGAGATATATAGATTTTATATTTACTTTTATTTAAATAATAAAATTAACATACCTCACAAATACAACTCATATGATACACAGCGTCACATTTATTATTTGCACATACTTTTGTGTGCTTTTTTGAGTTTTTATCTAAATCACCGTAGCATATAAAACAATAATTTGAATTTTGTTCAAATTCTTCTATTGGGTTTTCAATTTCTTCATACTGTGAAGCTAAATCTTTTATTTCAAATAACTCCATAAGATTGTCTTTGAAACTTTTATCTGTACTCCAAATTGAATTCTTAAACCAATGTTTAATATAAAATATAAAACGTAATTGTATTAAAATGTAATTTTAATTAAAAAATAAAAGCAATTTTATTTTATTATTTACTCATTTGAGACAAATAATAAAAACCCTTAGCGCTGACACTTTATTAATAAAAACAAAAACCCAGTACAGTCGTAACCAGGCATAGTTAGTTCCTGGTAGTAGGTACCAGAAATGATTAACATTACTATAATAAAATACTTTGATTCAAATGTGCTATTCCTTTAGTTTTATGCAATTTTTAGAGAAATAGTTATTTATTTCAATGTGTAGTATTTAAATCCTCCTTTAAAAAATGTATATAGAATTAATACTTATTAGAAAAAAATAATATTAAAAATTTGTTTAATTGATAAATATATATAAAATATTAATTTAAAACCAATAAATAGTAAGAATATTTAACTAAAATCCGCATATACATATTTTGAGTACAATATTACTATCATCAATGCTTAACACATATTGACATGATGTATATGTATAAGTACATATACACGGTTTTTTTTTAATTAAATATTTTAACATAAAGTAAAGTACATTCAATAAGCTACAAATGGGACTTTTCCAGAACCTTCACAAAAATTGAAATAAAAAAGTAATTTTTAATGTCTTTAATGTTTGCGTTTAAACCCCTCTTATACTTAATAAATCTGTTCATTTTCGAAATAAGTATATCAAAAGAAAGATCTTATTATTTCATTTACCAGTATTTACTGGTAAATATATTTAAAATTTCATAAAAATCAATTTATTAAAAAAAAATGATAGCATTTTTAGATTTTTTAATTTTACATTATTTCAAAATGAGCACATTTTATGGCATATTCGCAAAAAAAAAAGAAAATATGTAATTTTTTAAATTTTGAAGATAATATATTCAATTGGAGCCTAATAAAGTTTTTTTGATGTTTAATTGAATAATCGCCTAATAACCTATAGTTACGAAAACCTATCAACTCTAATTTGACATCAGATTTAGTGCACGTTCAATGTATTATTTTGCGAAATATTTATTATAAATTAAATGTTCTTAATGTTGATTTTGACGAATTATTAAGATTATTAGATTTAGAAACATTAGCTGTAAGACAAATTAATTGATTTTTGTTTCTAATTTAATTTATAATAAAATTAGTTATAAGTAAATTAGGAATCCATGTTACTTTTAATTTACGAATTTATGTAGTAATTATTTATGTAATGTTAATAGTCTTCTTCAAAAGTATAGTTTCAATAATAATTTAATACATTTTTAATAAATTGTAATAATCTACCTAATTTTGATTTTTTTAATAATAATATACATAAATCGAAGTATACTATGATTTATTGTAATTTTTCAAAGTAATGTAATGTGATTATTACATTTTGTTTACTATGCTATTATTTTTATTTCTGTAATTATTAAACTTAACTACAAGGAGTCAAATAAATTATTATAACTTTTATTGATTCTGTAGAAGAGTAAGCTGACTTAGACTGGGCAACAGACAAAAAAAACTCATTATAGTAAAAACAACTCCTTGTCAACTTCATATCGAAATAAGAGTGCTAAAATAGTTAAAAACATAATTACAGAAAAATGATAATTTGATCAAAATGTACAAGAGTTAGATCTGAAACGCTTTGTATATTTTTTTGTCAATTGCAAATTATTTATTTTAGAATATTATATCATAATAACATATAGTAGAATCAGAAAGGAGCTTGAGGGGAACATTTCTTTCATTTCTATCAAATAATCTCTCCCCAAACAAAATTTTAGGAGGAAACTAAAATTTGATATTAAATTTTGTATTCTAATTGCAAATATGATTAAATAAAATCTGTTAAAAATTGAAACTAGAAGAACATTTTTGTTTTAACTAATTAATAGTGATAAAAGGAAAATTGAATATTTCTTTTTACCAATTCAAACTTATTTAGTCTTTTCTGAAATTTATCAGTATCTTCAATTCGACCATATAATTCAATTCTTGGTAAGCTTAAATGATTTATTGGATCTATTTCAATTATAGCTATTACATGTTTCTCTGAAAAATAATTGTTTATTATTTATTATAATACAGCTTAATAGTGTTTAAATAAGGAAGTATAATTTCATAGAGCTCCATATATATATATATATATTTATATAACTGACCATTGTAGTTTTTTTTTTTTTTTTTAATAGCTTTATTAAAATAATATTTAGCTCAACAATTATAAACAAAGAGAAAAAAAAATAAGTGAATTAGAAGTATAACAGTAACAGTGCTATGTTATAATGGTATAACAAATATGACAATAATTGTTAGTGTACTCAAAAACAAAGGAAAAATTAAATATTATTAAAATTATTGTTAATAGAGATTTAAAAGTACAACTAAAAGAATTACTAAATTAAAATTTTTATTTGAAATAATGGAGGATGAGAGAAAGTAAATAAATAAGTAAATAGAAGAATATAAAATAAAATAGTGAGAGATTAAATGACAAAGCCGGAACTCCTCAAGAAAGATATGATTGAAATAATAATAAAGGAAGAACGGGAATTAAGAGTATTAGCTACGGAAGGGGGATTAATATTGTTGGAGGCTAAGAGGCTCAATAGTTTATTTCTGCTGTTAATTAGGGCAGGACAATCAAAGAGATGATGAGAAAAATCGCATAGAGCTTCACTATCATGTATGGGACAGAAGGGAACGGAATTTAAGGAAAGATGAAATGCATGGTAAGGCAGAAGATTATGACCTAACCTAAGTCTTGAGTACTGAGAAATTATATTTCTGGATAAGTCAAGATTATGAAACCATGGAGAATGTATAATGGATGGAGAAATCGAGCGGTACCAACATATCATTTTCAATTTTATTGTAGCCCAACTGCCCTGCCAGGCTTGAAGAACTGTATGTCGAAAGAGGCGGAGAAAGTCAGAAGCGGGAATATTATGTCTTGAAGAAGTAAAGAAGGGGGAAGTAGAAGTAGCAAGACGGTCAGCTGTTTCGTTACCTAATATACTGGCGTGGCCTGGCACGCAGTGAAAAACAATTGTAATAATGCAAAAGGAGGAAAATGGGAGGAAGGGACTTGAGTTTTATTACTTTTTTTCTTCTTTTGTTTATTTGTATATGTATTAGTAGAATGACTAAGGGAAGGAAAGGAAGGAGAAGCTACGACTTCGACACTAGATATATTTGTATTTTTAGCAACATCAGAAAAGATAAAAGCTTTTAACTAAACTGGAACGTTTGATCGAGGAGGCTTCAGAAAACGAGACATTGTTTGAGGTCATTATTTTTTTAATGTCCTTTTGCACGGACCATTCGCTGCAAGATCTATCCGTCGCAAGGTGGTTCAGTTTACAAAAAAAGCACGGAGGTGTGGTTAACTTGACATTACAATTAGATTCAGTGTGGTCAAAGAGACCGCAGTGACTGCAGCGCTCCTTACTGCGACAGAATTTAAGGGTGTGACCAAAACGTAAACACTTGCGAAATTGGACAGGAGAACGAATACTCGGAGAGACATCAAAAATAACTTTGTATATTGATAATTTTTGAGGAAGAGTTGCTGACAAAAATTTAAGTTCAACTAATTTGAAGAAACGAGGATGTTATCCTTTTTTATATTAATGCGTATGAATGAAACAACTTTGATTGAACATTCATAACCTTCCCAAAAGTCTTCTTCAGAGATACTTTTATTAAGACGTATTATTCCAATACTATATAGTAAAGTACTAGGAATATTCGCAGAGTAGCCGTGTTCAGAAAGAGAAGGAGAAGTGAGACAATTGTTAGCGTTATTAACCGACTCAAATGTGATTTTCACACGCTTAGAACCGATAGGGTTTATGCTCAAAATACCAGGAAAAAGTTTGGAAAAAGTTTTACTCAGCTTAACTGTGTAATATAGGTCATTATTTTATAAAACTGAAAACAAAGAATTTTTGTAATGTTTGGTTTAACTATGAATTTCTTAATCTATTATTACAAAAATATAATATAGTCTATTATTTGTAAACCTAGAAGTAGAACACTTATGTAATGTTTAGATTAATTGTAATTCCCCAAATTATTGTTACTAAACCAAGAAGTAAATATTTATAAACATTTTTGAAAATTATGGCATTATGAATCTCTTGATCTATTATTACTAAAATATAATATAGTCTATTATTTGTAAACCTAGAAGTAGAACACTTTTGTAATGTTTGGATTAATTGTAATTCCCCGAATTATTGTTACTAGATCAGGAAGTAAATATTTATAAACCTTTTTGAAAATGATTACTATATGAATTTTATAAAAAGACAAACAAAATATTTTAGTATATAAGATGAAACGGAATGAATTAAAAAGGAAGAAAGAGAAGACCTCGAGAGTACCGAAGGTAATCTCTTTCCGTGTGGTACGTTTGTGACTTTAAGTTTTTATTTTGTGTATTATTTATTTATCCGTTTTTAAGTGTATCAATATTTTATATGTTTTTATTTTGATTGATTATATCTTTATTAACTACATTTTGCGTTATTATTGAACTACAAAAAAATATAAGTTAGAACAAAAAGATTGTTCAATATATAAATACAACAACTGGGTGAAAATTACCTAAGTTATTATCACCAGATGCAGAAACAAATACATTAAGGGAACCAGAGTAGTGTAGTGGAAAGCATTCAGGAACATTGGGTTGCCTGCCTGTTGAAATATTAGGAGAATCGACATAGAGCGAGTTTATGTTTGAAGTTGGCGAACCGAGTGACGTCACAACTATGACTTCAGGGGAGCTACAATCCATGCTGAAAGTTTGAGATTGGGGATCATCGAATTTTGATTTACTGTCATATTTAGGTTTTTTGTGTAAGGGGCTAATTGGCGATTTAGAGCCTTGATTGTTCTTACCAGAATAACGCGAATTATCCATGGAGATTTGTGGGTTGGGAGATTGCAGAGTGCTTCTACGGCGCAATGGAGAGTGGTGCTGATCACTTCCACCCGGATTAGGTCTGTATTGCATCCAGAGCCCCGGCGGACACAGTAAATGTGCCAAAAAGGCGGAACTATGGATTCAAAACTAAAAAAAAACTATGTATAACGGAATAGTACTCTAAAAATAGGCGGGTAACTACAAACGTACGCGAGATAAACACGTCCGTACAATACGACCGATAAATCGTAAATAACCATTGTAGATAAAAATATAATTAGGACATAGATTCTTTAACGTTAAAAGGAAAATTTTTTAGCCAGCCTTAAGTTTTCACAAATAAATGATAATTAATCACTTATTGTGTATGATTGGGTTATGTTTATGTTTAAAAACAATTTAAAATGATTCAAGAAAATTTTAGATCACCATTCAAATTGATCATTTTTCCCAATGATGGAATAATTTGAAAATGCCATTTCAGAAATATGCAGCACATTTTCCATCGCGATGCTCAGTAGTTTTAGTTTTTGTTATTATTGAGGTGGACATAATGCCCATGCGCTCAGACCTGTTGGTCCATTGTGCGCACCTCATACCGAATTGTCTTAATTCGGTTAACCCACCTAAGTGTTATCACCGAAGTGTGAATATATTACCAACCATAAAGTCACCTCTATAGATGACTAAAGAGTCCTGTCTTTCTGGCGAAATTAAGTATCTCTCTGGGTTTTAGGTTTTTAATATCTTCTTTTTCGGAAAAAGTTTTACTCAAGTAGTTTGATCTTAATGTGAACAAGGCTTCACATTCGCACATGATGTGAAATGAGTCTTCCTCTTCTACTCCATACTTCCTACACAATGGTGATTCCGATACCCCCATTGTGTTAAGATGTTTAAGCAGGTGACCATGTCCTGTCAGTAGACCAGTCAGGGTGCTTATTTGATGTCTAGTCATTAGGGTGGCCCAAAAATTTCAAATTTACCCTATACCCCAGGGCACCCACTATTTTTTTTACCTTCGTTGATAGTAGTAAAGAGCCAAAAATTCAATGTCCTAGGTTGAGTAGATGGCAGTGCTCAACATCGTCAAATTTTTAAAAATTTTGTTATTTCCTTATTTCTTAAATATTGATTTCTGTATTCTTGTTTTCTTTCAGATGCTGTTTTTGTGAAAGAAATACCAAGAAAAATGTCTTGAAAATATATAACTATCAATAGTTGTTTGTGAGGACTGTTTTTATACCAGACATTGTTTAGGACTTTTTTGTGAAAATATGGCTTTATCATCAACACGTCAAGCGGACACTATATTCTTGATAGGTATCAAAGATCTAGAACCAATATCTCGATTTAATCAGTTACCAACTATAAAGCAAGTCCTTCTTAGATTCCATTTTTTTCTCCAAAGGAAAAAATCAGTTCGAAATGCCAGTCACAGCACTGTAGAAGAATTAATTTTAGTGTGGCAAAAAACAGCTATCCCGATTAGACTTGTAAAACATTGTATTGATAAGCTTGAAAAATTACACTCTGAATGGCTTCTGTTAAAAAAAAATAAAGGAAGAATCTCTGATACCCAAAAGAAACGTGAAACACTATTTCAAGAGCAGCTAGATATGTTATTTGACATTGCTCACAATGATGCAATTACTATATGCAAAGTAGATGAAGACAGAGAATTTTTAATTGATCAGAGGACGGAAAGAAATATGATTATTTCATCAGAAGACATGAAATACAACATGAAACAAGAAAGGAAATTTCAAAGAAAAATGAAAGAACAAAAGAGACTTGAAAAAGGGAATGAGCCAGGGTTCTCTTCCCTGATATCTCCAACTGTGACTATTTCAAATTCAGATGATGAATCAAGAGAAAAATCTGATTCAGCCATAGATAAATCAGAAGAGATGTATATGTATAAGCCACCATCTTCTTTTAAAAGAAGGGAATCCCAAAAAGACTCACAGAATGAACCAATTGCAAAGAAATCTTTATTTTCTAAACATGTCACAAGCGCATTAGATCGCAATAAGGTTTCTGATAGGGAAGCCTTAAGATTAATGGTCCCTATTGCATCGGCATTGGGGCATGACCCTAGTTCCTTGCCATTATCACGAAGTACTATTCAACGCAAAAGGAAAGAAGGAAGAAAAGCTGTGTTTGAAGAAATAAAGCAATGTGTTTCTTTTGACGATCCAGTTATTGTTCATTGGGACGGGAAGATTCTTCCTGATATTTTGGGCACTAATAAAGTAGATCGATTGCCCGTATTAGTATCTGCAGATGGTAAGGAGAAATTGCTTGGAGTGCCAAAACTCGTAAGGGGTACTGGTGCAAATGCAGTTTATAATGTACTAAGTGAATGGGGTTTGGAGAACAAAATAGTCGGCATGTGTTGTGACACTACATCTGTTAATACAGGGTTTAAAAATGGAGTTTGTGTTATGCTGGAACATAAAATTGGAGAAGAATTATTATGGCTACCATACAGGCAGCACATTTTGGAGATTGTTCTCAGTAAGGTATTTACTCTCTGTTTCGGACCATCTAGTAGTCTTGACATTCCTTTATTCAAAAGATTCAAGGTAGCATGGCCCTTGATACACAAAGAAAACTATCAACCATTAGAAAAAGCTCCTGGCAGTGAAAATTTAAAGCTCACTGCAGTAAATGCTTTATTAGTTGTCTTAGGAAGGAATAAGCAGCCCAGAGATGATTACATGGAGTTAATAGAGATGACTCTTCTAGCTCTGGACCATACTCCATATAAAATTCATTGGAGAGCTCCNTCTAGCTCTGGGCCATACTCCATATAAAATTCATTGGAGAGCTCCAGGTGCAGTACACCACGCTCGTTGGATGGCGAAATTGTTATACGCCATTAAAATTCACTTGTTTCGTGAGGAAGACAGTTTCAAAACCACACAAAAGGAAAAATTGCAGTTAGAACGCTTTGTGAACTTTGGAGCTCTTGTATATGTAAAATATTGGTTTGAAACCCCTATGGCTACAAATGCTGCTTGGGCAGACCTTTGTCTGTGGAAAGACATGACCAATTATGGAATTATTGATTCTCAAATTAGTGAAGTGGTTAAAAATGCCATAAAATCTCATCTTTGGTACCTCTCGGATGAGTTAGTTGGCTTAAGTTTATTCTCAGAGAAAGTTTCAAATGAGGAAAAGGTAGAAATTGTCAATAAGATGGAGTGTGAACCTACTGACCGGAAGGTAAGAGGAGATTTGTCACTTTTAACTGACCAGGCCGTTTTGGCTGATTTTGCCAATAAAAGATCATTGCAGGTGTTTGATAAATTTAAAATAAATTCAATTTTTTTGACCACACATCCAAATGAATGGAACAGCAATGAACATTACATTAGTGGTAAACAAATCACAAAAAATATGAAAGTTGTTAATGATATAGCTGAGCGTGGTGTGAAACTTTTTGAAGAGTTTAATAAGCTTTTGACAAATGATGAAGAAGAGAAACAGTTGGTCCTGCAAGTTGTTGAGGCTAACAGAAAGTTGGTTCCGTCCAAAACGACAAAACAAGTAGCTGTTGAAAGTTTGAAGCCATCAACTTCAAAGCATTAAACCATGTTTATTGTTTATTTACCCCAACCAGTACTTTCCTATAAGATTTTTGTATTATTAATCAATATTATACAATAAAATAAACTAATTTACTACTACTCAGCTATTTGTACTTAATTTAAAACAATCCTCAAAATTTCCTATTTTTCAATTTCCTATTTTTTAATTTTATATTTAATATTAAATGTNAGTGATAGTGATTCTAAAGTTTCCCTGCATTCGAGGACCAGCTTTGAATTCACCTGATTGTTACAGAGTGCCTTCAAAGCCGCTTGACCATCACTTAAGATACTTATCTTCCTATTTTTGTATACCAGCAAGTTCTGAGCCCCTACCAGTATCGCCATCACCTCTGCTTCGAAAACAGAGGGTGTTGTGCCCAATGACATACTGACATTATTCGTGGCTTTAAACCCCAAATTCCAGCACCTACCTTTCTTGATTTTTTGGATCCATCTGTATATATTACAAATCCTCCTTTATCAGTTAGGTGGTTAATATTCCATTATCTACGTGTAGTGATCTCCACTTTGTAGGGAATGTTATTCTTAAGAACCGGTTTAATATAGTCCAAGGGGTATTCCAAAAAGCCCTGGTCTATTTCTTTTAGTATTTTACCATGTTCTGTTGTATCACTCTCCAAAGTCCACATACCTAAGTTGTGTAATCTTAGTGCTGTGGCTTTGGCGTGATCTTTAACCTCTAGATGCAGAGGAGGCAATCCGATTAGTGCCTCTAATGCGACTGTTGGTGTAGTTCTTAATGCTCCAGTGATAGCCATAGCAGCCACACTCTGTATGTGACTAAATTCTTTCCTGGCTGTAACGAGTGCTGTTCTGGTCCACCAGACTAGGGCACCGTACAATATCATAGGTTTAATCACTGAAGTGTACAACCAAAACATAACTCTTGGTTTAAAACACCATGTCTTTCTCAAGGCTCTGCTGCAAGTCCACAATGTGGTCATTGCTTTTTTGATTCTTGACTCAACATGTGATTTCTATTTTAGCTTACTATCTAAGATAATACCTAAGTATTTTACTTCCGATTTTAAGCTAATTTTTTGTCCATTTAGAGTAAGAGTGTCAAGACTGTCTAGTCCTATTCTCCTTCTAGTGAACATAACAACCTCTGTTTTATTTAGATTAACAGATAGACCATACTTACTACACCATATCTGTATAGTGTTTAGTCTCTGTTGTGCTAAGTCTATAATAGTGTCTGGGAATTTACCTACCACTGCTATAACTAAGTCATCCGCATAGGCTTGTGTATAACAGTATTTGTTTAGCGCTTTAATAAGCAAGTCCAATATTAGACACCATAGCAAGGGGGATAGAACACCGCCTTGTGGATATTCCTGTTTAACACTCTTGATTACTTTGGTTTCATTGAGCTTTCCCAAAATGGAGCGTTCCTTAAGCATGGATTCTATCCACTTAGTAATAAGTGGTTCTATTCCATGCTGTTGTGCAGATTCACAAATAGCATCGAAGGGAGTATTGTCAAAAGCCCCCTCGATGTCCAGGAATATACCTAATGCATACATTTTATTCTCCACAGCTTTCCCTATCTTAGTGGTTAAACAGTGTAGAGCTGTATCAGTAGATTTCCCCGTTTGATACGCATGTTGGTTTTCATGTAAAGGGTTCTCCTTAAGAGACCCCTCCTTGATGTACCTATCAATAAGTTTCTCCATAGTCTTAATAAGAAAAGAAGTAAGACTTATTGGTCTGTAGGATTTTGCTTCATAATAGTTAGTGCGGTTAGGTTTGGGTATAAACACCACCCTGACCTTTGGCCAGCTTTCCAATTGATAACCAAAGACGAGGCATGCCCTAAATATTTTGCATAGATGAGGACGATTAACTCTAACCCTTCTTGCAGAAGTTCAGGGAAAATTTCGTCACAGCCTGCAGCTTTGAAATTGCCAAAGGCTTTTATTGCCCATCTTATCCTACTTGGGGTTATCACTTGCCTAGTTAGTTTCCAATCAGCACAGGTCACACGTTTGTCCTGTGCATCATGTGACTGTTCTCTGTTTTTAATTACAAAGTCAGGAAAATGTGTGTTCATCAAATGTGATAATATTTCATTATCGTTATTGGTGAACATTCCGTCTAGCAATAGTATTGCCTCGACAGTTTTGTTTAGTCCATTCCTCAGTGATCACAGAAGTCTAGTTGCTATAGGGAGTTGTTGTATATCCCCACAGAACTTCTTCTAGGTTTCTCTTTTGGACTTTTTCAATGCAGATTTGTAGTTCCTTTGGGCGTCCTTATAGGATTCCCAGTGTTGTTCCAAACCTGATTTCATTGCTTTATTTAAGAGCTTATGTGAACTCTTTCTTAATTTATACAGGTTAGCATTCCACCAGGCTACACCCTGTCCTGTACCTTTCCTTTCTATTAAAGGACAGTTTTCTTTGTAAACCGAGACAATGGAGTCCTGTAGTATATTTACAGTCCTTTCAGTACTCTGTCTCGACCCCAATCTAAATTGTAGGTTATTCAGGTCACGAGTAAGATCTGCCCTGTAATTGCCCCAGTTTGTTCTTTTCGAGTTCCTATAGTACTCAGTCTTAACTTTGTTAATTTCCATAGTAAATGGTAAGTGCCTATGATCAGAAAGAGATGGTTCGGAGGACACTTTCCACTCTTTTATCTTTTGAAGTAATCCTTTTGACAAACTGTCAGATCAATGACTTCCTGCCTGTTCCTGATTACAAAGATAGGTTCACTACCTCTATTAAGTATACTGAGGTCTGTAGTCAGCAATAAATCCATTATTACCTCTCCTCTTTGGTTGATGTTACTGCTCCCCCAAATAGTGTGGTGTGCATTAGCATCCATACCTAGGATGAGTTCTAATTTTTCATTTTTGCAATAATTAAAGAGCATAGTTAGGTCCCTACCTGGGTCTGTGACTTCATATGGTAGGTATCCTGAAGCTACTATAATATTTTTACCATCATTTAGTGTTACTTTAATAATAGTCAAGTCTGCACTTAATAGATTAAATATCAAACTGGCTTTAACATTATTATTAACAATTATGTAGATTTATTATTTATATGGATTTAAAATGATAAAATCACTTAAAATACATAAGAAAATAGTCAACATTTTTTTTTTTAAATATTCCCACTTTATCATAATAAATAATAATTATAATAAATATAGGTTATTAAAAATTAGTTTGGCAGCAAGTTTGAAACTTGACTGTCCATAATCCTAAAATATTTGATTTTCATATTTTATCTCCATATATAATGTTCACATATAATTACAATTTTGACTTGGTATGTGTGATAGATATTTGAAATCAAGAAATCTGTTAATTAATTATAAATTGATAATATTTTATCTATAAGTAATACATATTGTATGAAAAAATAATACTAAAAAACTAAATTTTTTTATAAATACTCACCAATAGGAATCCGATATTTAACATCTGCTAATGAGTAAGTTCCTATTAAATTACATGTGTTAACGATTTCATCATGTAAGTCCCAAAAATGACTTAATGTTGCAATAATATTTTTAAATTCTTCAAATAAACCAGAAATAATATTTATCTACAACAATTTTTCAAACAATTGAGCATTTTTAAATAATTTTTTGATAGCTGGTGAAAACATAGTTAACTATGTAGCAGTATGTATGTAGTTATTCAAGAAAATTGTTTATTCATTGGCCACTTTAATTTTTTTTAATATGACAATATTTTTGTAAATATTATTGACTTTTTTCAGTTAATTCTTGATTAAAAGTTATTGAGTATTATTTAGGTCTTTCGAGGGAATTAAACTTTTTTTTTTTATTAATAACAACATATATATTTAACTAATTTATGACTTATTGAATTTTACTAAATTATGATTTTCATTAAGAAAATAACATAAAACATAACTGTAGACTATCAGTAAACATTTTTTTTAAACATAGTTATGTCAGCACTTATCATAAGTTAAGACATGGTTGAAACCATATTTGATATATGACTGATTAAAATTACTAATATAACGCTCCATCCATATATGAATTGAAAATTTAATTAAATAAAAAAATATTTTTTGAAGGGAAAATACTTTTTTAACTAATGGATAGTCTTCTTCTTCCTCGCCTTAATCCCAACTACTCGATGTTGGCCACCCTTATCCTAAACATCCACTTGACACAATCTCCCACATCTTCTACGCTCACATCAGCTGTTCTCATATCGCATTCAATAATATCCCTCAATCTCTTTTTTGATCTTCCTCTACCTCATCTTTCTTCAACATTCATTTCTATAACTGTTCTTACAGTTTCCGATTCTTCTCTCCTCATAATATGACTAAATTATAGTACAATTATAAAAAAAATGTATGGTTTCTTTTTAATTTTTGAACATAATGTATTCAACTAGATATCAATTAGATTCTTTTTATGTATAGTTAAAATCAAATAATCAGTCCAGTAAATCTGAGAAAAAATAATGACAGACATATCAAACAAAATTAATGCATACCATAGAAAAAATAATCCTTTTTTAACAATTTCATCTAAGCTAAAATTAATAATTAATCGTGTAGCATGTAAAATCATAAGATTTAACAATGTTTATACTAAACTTTATATTCCATAATATAAAAATAAAATATGTATATGTAATTCTAAAGACTATTAAATTTTATCCTTTCAATTTATATTTTTACATACAAATTAGCAACAAAAGGCTTTTTATCCTTACTTTTAAAAGTGAATTCATAAAAAAAGTTGGTATTGTTGCATCAAATTCTAATGATTTTTTAATAGCTGGATATTCTATAGGTATATGTATTTTAATAGAATGTTGGCGCCCAGATTCATCGTTGATTTTATATGTTACAAAACATAAATTCTCTTCAATATCATAGACATATTTATCCCAAATTTTGATTTCTTGAATAATTGAACAAAAACGATCTTGGTTAATTTTATGAGAGATATTAACTTGTGGAAGAGTGAGAAGACCAGTTGATTTATTCTTTAAAATATTTTTTTAATATGAGATTAATTATTTAAGTATAAATATTATTCAATTTATTATACTTTGAAATTATTTTAATTAAAAAAAAATATATTCTAATGAAATAAGGCAAATTTAATTTGCTTCCCTTCTTTATGTTTATGTAAATAGGAATAAAATTAAAATTTCAAGAAAAATAAACAGAACCAAAAAATTACCAAAACATCAATTAGGCTGGATAAAAATTCAGGCAAGACATTTGCATTTTTTGAAAACTAAAATAATAAAGTCTTTGAGTACACATTTTTAAAAATATTCAATAAAAAAAAATATTTTACTTGTTCTATTATTTTATTCAATTCAAATTGATCCAAATTAAAATTCTCATATGTTGAAATATTGAACTGGATATTTTCTATGTTGGGAAAACTAGGACAGATAATTTCTACTTGTTGGTATTGCGACTAAAATTATCAAATTATTAAATTAAATTAGTATTATTTGTAATTATACTTCGAATAATTCAATAATTTATAAATATTTTAAACTTTCTAATCACATTTTTTACTAACGGGTCAATCCTTGCTAAATCATTCAGAAGTGGTTGTATGACCACTTTAATTTTTTTTTTTAAATTTTCAGAGTATCTTTTTTATGCTGTATTTAGATTAAAAAAATTTTTTTTTATGACCTTACCGTTTTTATGTCTATTTTAATGTAAAAAATGTTCAAAACAGTCAGAACGTTAAAAACACACAATTAATTCAATATTAATTTGATTGAATTTAAATTTTAGAATTGACCTAATTATAACTAAAACTTTACATTAAAAAAAAAATTATGTTAACTTCTAATCTTTAATGACTTTCTAAGAATGGCGACTTATTGTGTAAATTGGCGTTTTTGAGCTCAACTAAAACTATTAAGAATTTATTATTTTATACTAATCTTCAATTGTGGTATTGTATAGTGTATAATCTATGTTTCAATAAAATTTAAAATATTTAAAACAATTATCTTCTGATTTATAGGCCTACAAAGTTAGAAATTGTATAAAAATATATAATTCTAGGTGCATTATTTCTGTTGGTGGATCGAATTTCATAACTTTTTTTTTTTAATTTTCTTGTTCTATATCTGTTTAATACATTATACATATTTGTATTTTGAAAAAAAATTGTAACATGTAAAATATAATCACTAAAATAATTATTTTAACCTAAATACCATCATAAAATTATGTAATTTGGATGCGACATTTAACTGATTTTCTAATGTTATATATTAATTAATGTTAAATTTAATCTCAATGTCAGTATCATATCAAAATGTTGATATATTACCAAATACTTAAAAATCAATTAAAAAAAGAAAAATTGTTTAATTCAGTTACATTCTAAAACAAACATGACTTATTTTAAATGCAACTATCATGACTTCAATTTAAGAATATAAAAATTTATACAAAAATCTCAAATAGTTAAGAATTCTTTCTTCTTCTTCCTCGCCTTAATCCCAACTACTTAGGGTCAACTACCCTTATCCTAAACTTTCATTTAACACGATCTCCCACATCCTCTACGCTCACATCAGCTATCCTCATATCACATTTAATTAAATTTCTCCATTTCTTTTTTGGTCTTCCTCTACCTCTTCTTCCTTCAACATTCATTTCTATAACTGTTCTTACAGCTTCTGATTCTTCTCTGCTCATAACATGACCAAACCATCTAAGTCTATTTTCTCTCATCTTATCCACGATTGACACTACACCTATACTCCATCTTATATGCTCGTTCCTTATCCTAATCTTTTCTAGTTACTCCACTCATCCATCTAAGCATTCTCATTTCTGTTCTACTTTCTTATCAACCGCCCAACACTCTGAACCATACATCATAGCTGGTCTCACTACAGTCTTGTAGAATTGACCTTTCAGCCTCATAGGAATTCTTTTATCGCATAAGACATCAGATGCTACTCTCCAATTCAACCACCCACACTTAATCCTGTGTCTTACATCCTCATCAATATCACTGCTCTTTTGCATAACTGACTCTAAATGCTTAAAACTTTCCACTTCTCCAATCAAGTCCTCGCCTATTGTCACTGATCTCCTCATTTCACCTACCTCGTGTCCTCTTTTGTCAAAATCGTACTCTATATACTCTGTCTTACTTCTACTCTTTCTTAAACCCATTTCTTCAAGAGCTGATCTCCTCACCTCTAGCCTTTGATTAATATCCTCCCTATTTTCTCCTATTAACACTATATCGTCAGCAAACAACATGCACCACGGCACTTCTCCTTGTCTTTCTCTAGTAATTTCATCCATCACTATGGAGTATAAGTAAGTGCTTAAAGCAGAACATTGGTGCAACCTACTCTTACTCAAAACTCTTCTGTTACTCCTCCTACCCCTTTTAACCTGGTACAAGTGCCATCATACATATCTTCTATTATATTAATGTACCTTTCAGAACTTCTTTTCTCATTAATTTAAAACCTCCCTCGGTACTCTGTCATACGCTTTCTCCAAATCTTTAAATATCATACACAGTTTTTTCTTCTTTACCCTAAATTTTCCTATAAGTTGCCTCACAAAAAATACTGGCTCCATTGTTGACTTACCAGGCATAAATCCAAACTGGTTTTTAGATACCAATGTCTCATTTCTTATTCTCTTATCTATTACCTTTTCCCAAATTTTCATACTATAACTAATAAGCTTTATGCCTCTATAATTTCCACACTCCTGTATGTCTCCTTTACCTTTAAATATCCGCACCACAATGCTATTCCTTCATTCGTTTGTTATTTTCCCTTCTAATAAGATTTTATTTAAAAGTTCCTTTAACCACCTTAAGTCAACACCGCCTACATACTTCTACTGGCACTTCATCTGGTCCTACTGCTTTATTGTTTTTCATTGATGCTACAGCCTCCTATACCTCTTTCTCACTAATTAAATCTACCAGTTCCTCATTCCATGATATATCCTCTAATGTCTCTTTTGGGTATTCCTCATTCAGTAATTTTTCAAAATACTCTTTCCACATTTATTTCACATCATCATCACTCGATAGTATCTTATTATCAACATTTTTTATACACCTTAAATAATGAGAATCTTTAGACTTTTTCTCTCTTATCTTTGCAAGACTATAGATTTCTTTCTTGCCTTCCTTTTTTCCTAACCTATCATACAACTCATCATACCTCTTAAACTTCGCCTTACTTACTACACACTTGGCTTCTTTGCACAGGCGTTTTTACTCCGTCCAATCTTCTCTCCTTTTGCTCTTCTGCCATACTTTAAATTGCTTTTTCTTACTTTCTATGTTTTTATGAACGTCTTCATCCACACCAGGTTTTCTTGTTTCCTGGCATTCTACTCCTACACTCATCAACAATCTCCTTTGTAGTATTCTTTACACAACTAGCAATTCTATTCCATACATCATTTATGTCTTCCACAACATTCCACACCGTCCTCTCTTTTACCGTCTTTACAAACTTTTTTTCACTTTGTCTTTTAAATTTCTATCATCGGATCATTGATTTTACCCCCGTGTTTCTTCTATTTTCTATTTCAATTTTTTTTACTTAAAACTGCTATAACTTTTGTAAAAATAACCAAATCATTATAATTTCTTTTTTTATAGATGCATAATCATCTCTCCTTTTGCATATTTTTCTTTTAAGAATAAAAGGTAAAAATACCTAACTATTCAATTTGTTCTTATTTATATAATAAAATAAATTTAAACATTAAATTGATAGTAACATTTAATCTCATATTTAAGAATGTAGACTCAACAAATTCTTTCTTAAATAAATTTAGAGATATAATTTTGAAATAAATCAAACACTTGTCTGAAGAATTGGTTTAATAATTTTTTGATAATTTTAGTTAAATATATAATATAAAGTATCAAATAATTATTAAATATAAATGTAATAGCATAAATTTAAACATTAAAGTTAGATATTATGTAATTTTGACTATGTTGTATATTTATATTGTTTCAATTTTTCCAAATTGTGATGTAAAATAGATTAAAAAAAATTTGATGGCTTTATAAAAAGATTCAAAGTGCAACAAGGAAATTTTTTTTACAAGAGGCCCCAAATTCACTTTATTACTTATGCTCTTAAAATCAAAGTTGCAACAGTGTTTAGAGGATTATTGATAACATCTTATAATTTATAAGAAAATTTTTGGAACTTCTTATAAAATATATTTTTTTAATAATTAAAATAATATGTTAATGAGTTGATATTAAAAATCTATAACAAAATTAGTTACACTAAATAATAAAAACTCCACAACAAATGTTTAATAGAATCTCTTAAAATAAAATTTTCATTACAAATTATATAATTGTATTCAAAATAGTCTTACTTTTAGTAATACAACACCTATCCAAACTGTGTTATCATTACTAGGCAATAATAGAGGAAATTTTTCAAACATGTCTTGGAGTTCACTCATGTTGTATATTTAATTTTTATCATAAAAAAAAGTAAATTAAAAATATATATATGAGTTTACAAACTAAGGAATCATGACTAGTATCATTTGGTTGGTAATCTACACACAAAGTTGATTTCAGCGACAGTTTTATAAAATAAATCTAATATTTGGTATTATATTCAATATATACAGTAAGCTTATGGCTCATTCCATAATAACTGATATTAGGTAAGTAAGAATTAATGAAATTAATAAGATGGATGTGAAATGTACTTGTAATTTATTTATTGTTAATATCACCCAACTGAATCGAATAATAATTCATTGTTATCAATTTATTATGAAAAAAGGCGCAAAGTTTTTTTATTGATATCATTCAAATATCAAAACCGTACAAGCTTTTGATTTATGAAATTATTATAACGGCAGAACACTTCTTCCACGAAAAGTATTTAATCCCACAAGGTACTAACCCTTAAACCTTACATTCAATAGTATGATTTTTTCGCTCAAATGACGTTTGTACATTTTAGTTATATTTTGTTATTGATAATAGTTGAAGTTTTATTACATTTTCGAAGTGTCCGCCAGTTTTATTGTAAACTTTTAATTGAAATTAACAAGTCTGTCTGGCCACGAGTTGTTTTTACATTAAAAGTTAACTTTTAACTATCATTAGCTGACACAAACCAACTTTAATTCATAATTTATAATTTATAATTAAATTCCTTAATCTAATAAGACGTAAAGGTTTTTTGTGAAAAACGCTTTGAAAATAAACCATGTAATGTATTAAATATATTATTTTAACATTTTTCAGTATCTATCATCTAATTAATTAATATTACTATCGATATGTTTATGTTAACAATATTATTTGAATACATTTTATCTCTCATCTAGGATTATATGTTTATATTCATATAATATAATTTCTCAAAAATTAACATAATTAACTATTTCAGTTATTCTCGTACGTGATTTAAAAAATAATAATAGCATAAAAATGTAGGTTGTATTGTAATAACCATCGCATAAAGTTGGAGTGTAGGAGAATTTTACTTAAAGTAATAGCTAGTTAGAAATCAAGATAAACATTGACTGTATGTTTTTAAGAGAATTATGATTGGAACGAAAATAAGTAGTTCTTTATACCATTTTAGGAAATAAGAATTGATAATGTGTATGTAGATAATGAGACAAAATATAATAGCATATAAAAAGATGTATTATATTTAGATAAGATAGATTAAGTTTAATAATAATAGTGTTAATTATATTTGTCTAATTTTTAGATTTTTGTATTTTATTTTCATAGCTATTTGCAAAAATTGAGTCATGGAGCAATATATTGTCAGCAGTAATAGTGCACTAGAATTGAAATTAGGTATATTTAAATGCAACAATTGTTTTTGCAGTAACTTCCTATTATTGTATTTAAATAATTTTTAGTGCGTAAAGTCAGTGATATAGGAGATACAAAAACTGCTTTTCATCCAGATATGACATATCAAGTTTTTGGGAATATGTAAGATTAGTAACAAATATCTAATTTATGTTATAATTCCATGTGAAATTATTAGTTTTACATCATGGAAGCTGTGTGCTATAATATATGTCCAAAACTAATCATTTATTTAAATAAAAGTTATTTTTGAAATTTTCTTTTAATGAGATGGAATTAAGTACGGGTTTTTATTTTATTAATTGTTATCATTTTATATTAAAGCTTTAGAGAACAATTAATAATTTAACATTACATTTCTCCTTAAATGTTAAATAATACCAGTGTATATTTATAATTAAATTAAAAAATAATTTTTGTTTGAAATACTAAGTGAGTTAAATTCAATTATTTCATCAATTTGTAGTTTTAATTATACTTATTTAAGGACCTTTTATTAGATCTCATACAAAAAAAAAATTAAGTAGTTGACATGTATGTTATAATTAGATATATAAGCAAAAAATATTTGTTTCTATATAGATTTTTACAATATACTCTAAATTGAATAAAAATAATTATTTTCTATGATTATAATTTTTATAGATATTTTATCTAAAATATTTTATTAATTTTTGAAGATTTTCATTGTAAAATTTTCAGGGAGAAAATATTTGGTTACAAAGATCTTGTTGTTAAAATGTATTACACAGCTTGCTCTTTAAAACTGTACATTGGTGTTGAATATTCAACAAAAGTAGACCCTAGCAAATTTGATGTAAATGTATGTTATTTACATACTAATATAGTATCTAATTGTAGCATTAAAATAATTTTAACATCAATTCATTTTTCTTCAGCCTGATGACATAATGGAAAAACTTAAAGAATACATTAGTCCAGATTTCTGTACTAATTTAAATTTATTTGAAAAATATTTAGAAAATGAGTCTTCTTTAAAGCCATATGGAAAGTTACTTGATGAGTTTTTAATAAGTGAGTTGTGTAAAAAATTGGTATTTTATTGATTATAATTTTTAATACTGTATTCTAGGTGATCATAATGATCAAATAAAGTATGAAGTTTATGTAATTGAAGATGAAAATACTTCATTTAAAGATTATTTTAATCAACTACAAACATTTGTACTATGGTATATTGATGCCTCAAATTTTATTGATTTTGATGACTCAAAGTGGAAAATTTTTATGATGTAAGATTTGTATAATTATATGTAATCGTTAATTAGGTTTTTTCTAATTTAAAAAAATATAAGGGTGAGAAAATTTAAAAAAAATTCAGTTTAATCAATTTATAAAACCTAAATGAAAAAGGTAAACAATCATCTATTTGGGGCAATGTAGAGTATCACTGCTAGTAATTATATATAAATTTATTAAAATAATTTTTAGGTATGAACTTTTTAAAAATGAAAATGGTGATCAATGTTATGCTCCAATCGGGTATTGTACAATTTATGAATATTATGCTTATCCTGATAAAATTCGACCAAGAATCAGTCAAATGTTAATTTTACCACCTTTTCAAAGAAAAGGATTATGTGCTAAACTTATAAATTCTGTTTACAAATATTATTCATTAAAATCAGATGTTATTGATATTACAGGTAAAATATGTCTAAACGTACAATTTTGAATTGATTGGTATGTGATAAAAAAAAAATTTTTAAATTAATTTAATTTTAACAAAAATTGTTAGTTGAAAGTCCAAATGATGAATTTCAAATTGTTCGTGATTTTGTTGATGCAAGTAATTTCTGCCAATTAAAGTCTTTTGATAAGGAAAAACTAAAGAATTTACAATATAAAGAAATGGTTGAAGAATTTAAAAGACATTATAAAATAAATCCAGTTTGTATATTTCAATATTATATCATTAAATTATTAATGTGATTAGAAGTTAAAATTATAAGTGATTTTAAATTTGAAGAGAAAATATTTTAAAAAGTACTTTTTTTTTGCATTAATAAAAATAACAGAGTTGGACATTTTAAAATTAGATAATTAAAAAAACATTTGATAATTTTCAAATTTCCATTTATAAACAAAAGATTTTCAAATTAATTATATTAAAACTTTTTTTTTAATAATTGTCACAGAAACAAATCCGTCGGATTCTAGAAATAATACTATTACAAAATACCAATCGTTTTGATTTAAACGAGTATAATAAATACAAAAAATTTGTTAAAGCAAGATTAAATTGGCCTCTTCAGGTAAAATATTATTTTATACAGTTATGTTTTTATTTTATTATATTTTATTTTTAAAATATAGAAAAAACCAACAAAATTGATGCTAGCTATGCCTCCAGGAGAAGCTGATAAAATTTTGAAAGCTGATGCTGCTGAAAAACTTGAAGAAGTAGATGTAGAATACAATGAATTAGAACTCTTTTATGATAGAGTAATAAAAAGACTAGAGAACAAACAAAATATATAAATCTAAATGCTTTGTCAAAAAAGTTATTTATTATTATTTAATGTGAAATAGTATAATTTTCCGTTTAAGTCTACTATTTTTATTGTATTAATATACATTATTGTATGTGTTTGTTCCTCTTCTTTAAGGCAATAGTTAGAAACTATACAATGTAATATTTTTACTGTTTAAATTGATTTTTTATACTTGCAACTTTTTTTTAAATTTAATTTTATTTACAATAAAAATTAAGTCAATTTTATGTTTGTAAAGATACATTGCAGTAGATCATTTTTAACAGTTTCCTTTATAAACACTTATTATGAAACAAACCAAGGTTAAAAGTGTGCACAACTCCAGTGGTACAAATACAGCAAATATTATCTTAAACTTAAAATAATTCTTAAATATTTTAAAAATATCAGATATTTTGTTTATAATAATAAAAAAAACAAGTACTCATCATATAATAGACTATAAAAAAAAAATTAAAATATTTTTACAAAAAATTGAATTTTAAGTATAATATCATCTCATTTATGATATTATATTATATGGCCAACAGTATGTTGGCCATAAAATTTTTTGATGAGATCAATTATTTTTAAATTATTTCAACTTGAATTTTGAAAGTGTTCCGGATACTCTGACACTTTTATAGATATCTTAAATTAAAGATAATGTAATATACTATATTATGGAAAAAAAATGTTCGGACTTTATTTTGTCTTCACAGTGAAAATAGTTACCAAATGTTATTTTTAAATTAAAATTCTCGATTTTATATTTTACATTTTTAACTTTATAATGCTGTAACTTATTGAAAAGTGTATGAATCAATACAATTTTTTTATGAGAAATAATATTTATATCATTTGAAAAACTTATTTTTTTAAATCGGACACCATTTTCCTTAACATATTTATATATTATAAATATATATAGATATTTATTTATTCATATATTACACTTATAAATCATAAAACTTGTAATCAGTATATAAATAAGGAAATAGAAGATCATATAGCTTTTAGAATATTCCACCAATTTTTTAAAATTAAACACTACAGATTTGCATCTAAGCGTTTTTTATAATAGTGATTTTAATTACTGTCTGATATCATTATAGTTGACCCAACTATGCCACAATCCCACTGTGCTAGATTTTTTTAATTTAATATTGTATCTTAATAGTCTAAACCAGTGGTCGGCAACCTTTTTTAATTCTCGGGCCACATTTACAAATTAAAAAGAGTTCGCGGGCCAGATAAAAAAAAAAAATTTATAATTACATTATTTATTATGCAAAAAAATACTATCTAAAACTTAAAATAATAATATGACTTATATAAAATACCCGTACCAAAAACGCAACGTTCAATTATATTTATACAAAATGATATTCAATTAAATTAGTCGATTTAGAATTTAAAGCGGGCCGTATTCAATAGCCACGCGGGCCGGATACGGCCCGCGGGCCGCCGGTTGCCGACCACTGGTCTAAGGCAATAATTTATTATGAAATACGACTATAAGAAATAATAATTTTTTTTGTTTTTAATATTCATATTTTTCTTCAATTATTCAAGTTTTGTCAAGTATAGAAAAAATTACTAAGGCTAGGTTCATATGGACGTGCGTCAGTTAATCGCTTGTGTAAAAATCAAGGACATAAATTATACATATATCAATAATTAAAATTTGTCAAATGGCACATAGTATAATTTATTAATAAATTAAATTTTAATTTTATTAAGGGTTATTCCAAGGTCAACATAAATAATTTCTAAATCACATAAAGAAACAATATAAATATCCATCTATCAAAATAAAGTTTAAAATAACATAACACAAACAATTTTAGATTAAATATCTTTATGTACACATCTATTTTATGACATTCCAAATATTTTTAAAGCATTGAATGATGATGCTAAAGCAACTTCATCGGGTTTCTTACCAATAAATCCTGCAATTAATTCTACAATTATAGGTAAAGAACATGGTTCATTCCGGTGAAATGTACAATAACGTTGTAGAAATCCAAGAGATCTAAAATAGTATAAAATAATATTACACAAGCTTTAAGTAAATTTATTTTTTAAATTACATTCATTTTTTTTTCAGTTATAAATTTATAATTTGTTATTTATTCTATAATTACTGATCTTACCTTTGAGTTAGAGTAGATTTAATAGCTTCCGAAATATTAGCTGCTCTTGCATTAGGGTACATAAAAGGAGAATCTGTTTGAACCAATATTTTATCTAAAGTTAATTTACCCGCATTAAGGAGCTTCTTTATACCATTTCCAGAACTATCTTTACATAATCCACCTAAAAATAAATAAATAAATCTTATTTATATTTCAATGTATATAAATAAATCAAAACAAAATATAATGTATGTTTTTACAAAAAAATGTTCCATAGTAAATATTCAAACATTTTAAATAAATCAATTTTTTTTTGTAATGTTCAATTTTAAACTAGTTGATGTCTGGCCATTTTAACATTAAAAAAAATTTGTTCATACTCTTTTGTGAAACCCTTTTGTTCAATTGGTAATTATTTAAATAATAAGTGTGAAGGCAAATATAAAGTCAGTAAAAAATTGTAGTAGGAGAGAATACTTTCACTTAAGAAAACAACATAAAAAGACCAGTACATTCAGGACACATTACAGAGGGGATCTGCACACAGGGAACCATTATATATTGAAAGAAATTAAAATCAATATCATAAAATATTTGATGAGACTGTATTAAATATCAGTACTAATTGAAACTGTAATTTATCATAAGCTTAGAACAATGTAAGGGGTCTCCCTCCTTTTAATACGCTTATTAGATGTACACTAAAATTTTAAAAACTTCCTAAATATATTTATAATAATCTTGCATTTAATATATATATTTTTACATTTTTTTTTACTTTGATCTATTTATTTGTTAAATTTATGGCAAAATTGAGGTAAGTATAGATGATATCTGACAGTAATTAAAATCACTATCATAAGAAACGCTTTAATGCAAATCTGTAGATTGAAATTGATGGATAATTACAAAATCAATATCAACTCCTATTTCCTTATTTATATTCTGATTACAAGTTTTATGATATATATGTTTAATTATGAATAATTATTTAATAAATTTATTCAACTTTGACGACTGCACATACAAGATAGGTCGCCAGGACAAATAATTTTTTTTAACTTAAAATATGTAACATAAGCTTTAATATAATATATATTAAAAAAACACAGTATTTTCGGAATATTTTCAAAAGTTAAACTGAAAAAGTTGCTTTTTATGCATATGTTTCAAGTTTTGACACCCTTGTATAGTGAGAAATTGTCCGATTTGAAAATATGTATGTCGAATGATAGGGGTATATATAAAGTATTTAGAAACAAATTTGTGTTGATCCATATATTCTTCAAAAAGTTATAGTAAATTATATTAAAAATATAACATCGAAAATTTTAACACAAAAATAGCATGTTTTTAACCATGACAGCTATTTGTAACTAATAAGTCGTTGAGACAAATTTTTTTTTTTAACATAAACTATAATTTAACATATGTTTAAGAACACAGTATTTCTGGAACATTTCAAAAGTTAAATTGTAAAAATTGACTTTTGTGAAAAAGTTACTATTTTGAATCCCCCCTGTAGGCACGTAAATGGTCAATTTTCAAAAAATTTAAATCAAATAAAAAGAAAATATCTAAGATTTCAATATAAAAACAAATTATTTTGATTGGTTAGTTTCTGAAAAAGTAATGGCAGTTTTAAAAAATAAAAATGTTGAAATTTAACAATTTTAAAAATTATAATTTTTTGGGGGAAATACCCCATATACAAGGAACGAAGGAAATTCTTTTCAATTTTTAAGTACAATGTCTTCAATAAGAATCAATTTGTGATTTTTTTATAGTAAAGAAAGTGTTCCTTGGAGAGCTGAGAAGAAGTGGCAACAGACATAAGAAAATAGATACATCTTAGTAAAAGTAATACCTCCTCCCGCTTTGCATCGAAGCTAAAAAGAAAAAACAAAAAATTTTGAGATTTATAAAATAAAAATTTTTTATCAATTAAAAATTAATTCTAATACATTTTCATTCCATTTTTAATACTAATAGCCGTATTTGAAATTCTGTTATAAGAGCTTTTTAAATTAGGACTTATTGTACTTATTATTAACCTGTTATACCAATATACATTCCAAAGTTTATATAATCTGTAGCTTCTTCAAAAGTTCCCGTAAATGAATGTAATATAGTAGTAGGTAGTGTGGTAGTTGAGTATGATTTTAAGATGCGAAGAAAATCATCATGGGCACCTTTTTGATGCAATAATATTGGTTTTTTAAGTTCTAAAGCCAAAGATAACTGAAAAATGCAAAATAAAATTTAAGAAATAATTTATTTAAAGAAATATCTTTTTATTCATCAAAGTTATTTATTCTAACCTGAATCCTTTTGTAAGCATAATAAAAAATTTCAATTTAATTAGACTGTTAGTATATAAAAATTTTGAACGACAGATTTCCAAAAAAGAATGAGACTGATTTTTATTTTTAAGACAAAGATAAACAAAACAAGCCCATAATCGTTTTGATATTATAATAGTTAGGTTTTCGAGAGAAACCTAAATAAAACATTTTTTGTATACCTCTCTTATAGTGCCTACAACATGAGTAACAAAACCGCAAGTCAAAACTAATTGTTATTATTCTTTACACAGATCAACGAATAAATGACAGGAAAGTAAATGGGGTTTACTACAGTAGAGTATCTATTTTTAAAACTCATAATTAGTCTTAATTATAGACCATTTATGGTACTTATCTCATAAATGCCAATTATTTTTTATTCAAAATGAATGTCATACAAGCATTTTGTACCAACTAATACAATAATGAATATGTCTTATTACAAATTAGTTGTGCAAAGTTGGGTTTTGCACCTCGACAATGTGTTCACACATTCTGTCAATATCACTACATGATTTTTGAAAAAGACAAGAAATATATTAAAGAAATCAAGTTTGAATAGAATGCCAAGGTAAAACATAATTTCGAAGGGTACCTCAAATAGCTTCTACAAAGATCTTTTCAGAGCATTACTAAAAGTAGAAAGAGAAGGAGACCAATGTATTCAAACAATTATAGTTTTAAATTGTAATAAAAAACCCAGCACAGTGGAGTCGCGGCATAGTGGAGATGTTGCATAGTTGGGTCCAGTATAGATTTAATCTGACAGTGATTAAAATCACTATCATAAGAAACGCTTCGATGCAAATCAGTAGATAGTGTTTAATTCTAAGAAATTGGTGGATAATTACAAAAGCTACATTATCTGCTAGTTTCTTATTAATACCCTGATTAAGATAAAGTATGTCGAATGAAAAAGGGATTATTAAAAAATATTATTTCTCATAAAAAAATTGTGTTGATTCGTACACTTTTCAATGAGTTATAGCATTATAAAGTTAAAAATGTAACCAACCCAACCCAACATCAACTCCTATTTCCTTAATTATATCCAGATTAGTAATTATTTTAATTATATATTATATAATTTTTATAATTAATTATTTTCAAATTATTATTGATTTTTAATATGTTAAAAGTAATCATTTTGAACCTACTTCTTTTTGTTCTTTAAAGTGAAAGTTTTAATAAAAAAAAAATGAATTTATTACCATAACTTTTAACTCAACTTGCAAGTTTGAAATAAATATTATTAAATAGAAAAAAATGAAATTGGTAGATTATTTCAAAAACAACAATAACACTTATTCCCTTAATTTTACCCCGATTTATAACTATAATATATGAATACATAATAATTACAGTAATTAAATTGAGTATGAAAGTGGTATTCAATAATATAATATTGTAATTTTTACGGAGATATTATAAAAATAAAAAGGAGTTGTATATTCATATACTTTTAATGCGTATACAAATTTAAAGGAATTTATGCAATACTTTTTAATAAAAAAATTTTGTTACTTATGAATAAATACACTAAACAAAAGGAACTTTCATCAGAAAAAAAATATACTTTTCTAAATAAACTTTTCGTGATGTTTTCAAATGTGCAATTAAACTTTTTCTATTACTTCTAAGTTTTAATATTATTACTTATTATTAAAAAATAAGTATTTACATATAAAAAAAAATAATTAAGAACAAAAAAAATTGTATTAAATTAATACTGATTTTGATTTTTAATATGTTAAAGGTAATCATTTTGAACCTATTTTTTATTGTCTTTTAAAGTGAAAGTTTTAATGAAAAATACCTTCTCAGCTTCGCATCGAAGCTAAAAAATGAATTTGTTACCATAACTTATAGTTCAACTTGCAAGTTTGAAATTGACATTATTAAATTGAAAAAAATGAAATTTTTAAGATTAATATGCAATCTGGAAATTTTATAATTACTAATTACAGTACATTTGTCAGAAAAATTCGATTTTTTTACATTTTTATCGTAATAGATAACTGAAATAGAAAGAATAGTAATCATATCCTAATAACTTTTGGTGTTTAAAAAAATTCTGCAATTGAAATATTCAGAACTTAATTAATTTTAATAATTTACTTTAATTAAATGAACCAATCAAACCAAAGTAGTTAAAAAGATTTACTCAATTGAGCATATTATCAAAAATATAATTATAATTGTAAAACTCCATCGTTAACTTCAGGTGAAACTAAAAATCATTTTTTTTTTAAATTTATGATTTATATAGCAAAATATTACTAAAAAATTTGGCATATTATAGACTGGTAGTAGCACACAGAAATAGAGTTAAAAAATTAATAAATTATAAAGTAAAATTATTTACTTTTGTAGTTGAATACTTTTATCATATCAAATTTAATTCGACAATAAATAATTTAAGAATATTAAAAATTAATGATTTTAATTGTTTGTATGGACAAATCTAGTTAAGCTACTTTTTATTTGAATAAGGAATATTTTTTTGATTTTTAAGAGTAATAACTTAAACTAATCATTAACTTAAATATCATAAACTTAAATGAATCATTTGACGTATCGTTGAAAAAAGTAGGTCTAGTGAGGGTTGGCAAAATAAATCGTAGCCAGAAAAAGAACCACATAGTAAAATAATATTAACATGAATATCAATTTCTTCTCACGAGGGGAGACTATAGTGATAAGATCCTTTATATTTATTGAAATTATTGAATCTAAATGAGATAAATATCAAATGATTTGAAAATTCTATTCTAACTCAAAAAAAAAATGCAAAATTTTAGAAGCCACAAACGGATTTGAACCTCGTACCCTAGGCGTTAAAGATCAAGGTGTTACCCATTCGGCAACTATTCGTTGATTTTTGTTGCATGATAAAATTGGCTATTTAAGCTAACTCAAATTTAAAAATTACTTTTTCGACTTTAAAAAAGTAAAAAATGTTAATAAGTATAATATCATATGTCTTATGAACTTTATTCTATGTCAATGAAATTATATAATATTCATGAAAGTCAGTTTATTCCCCTAATAAAATATTTTAAAATAAAATAAAATACAAAACCTAGAATTTTAATAAAAAATAGCATATTTTTAAATACGGTAGCCTTTTGCGCATAGAAGATAGGTCGTCGGGACAAATTTTTTTTTTTCATTTTATAGTACATAAAATAAGCTTTAATTTGATATATGTTTAAAGGACGCAGTATTTCCGGAACATTTTCAAAAATTAAGTTGAAAAAGTTAGTTTTTGTAAAAAAGTTGCAATTTTAAATCCCCCCCCATGAGCAGGTTAAGTGTTAAATTTTCAAAAAAATTATATCAAATGAAAGGAAAATATCTAAGGTTTTAGTTTAAAAAAAAATTATGTTGATTTGTTGATTTTTGAAAAAGTTATGGAAGTTTTAAGAAAAAAAAGTGAAAAAAATGACAAAATTTGTCGATTTTTAAATTTGTAATTTTTTTGGATATTTCCCCCATTTGCGGGGAACGAGGGAAAATTTTTAAATTTTTAAGGGTAATGTCTTCAACTAGATACAATTTGTGATCTTTTGACGTATTGTTAAAAGAAATCGGTCTAGTGAGAGCTGAGAAAAAGTAGTGACAGACACAAAAAAAATAAAAAAAAAAATAAAAAAAAAAATAAACACATCATGGTAAAATTAATACCTTCTCAGCTTCGCATCGAAGCTAAAAAAATTTATTATGATTATTTTATTCTAAAAAAAAAAACTAATCTTTAAAAATTTAAGTTTTTTCTTTTTTTGGACAACCTATGTAAAAATAATAAATTATACCTGTATTTCAAATACTTTTCTTTGAGTGTCAGGAGTTGAAAAGTCTTTATTATAATCTAATCCACATATACCAATTGCTACACATTCAGAATTACTTGCAATATCTTTTAACTCTTCATAATAGTTGTCATCCCATGACTTTGCTTCATGTGGATGAATACCTAAAAATATTAATAATATTATATGTTAAAAGTATAATTTATTATTTTTAAAAAATAATCTTATAGAGTTGATTTTCAAAAAAATTTAGTATAAGAAACAAATATAAATGTTTGGTACAAAAATTAGTAGACAAACATAAAAAAAATTTAAAGTCAAAAATAATGATTAGACATATAAGTATATGCCTAATAAAATAAAAAATATCAGAGTACAATTCATGTTTACCAAAATGTGAATTTACTTAATTCAATTTGTTCCCCTAATTGATTATTTAAAAAAATTTATACTTATGAACAAATTAAATTAAATGTTTTTATATATTAAATAAATAACTGTAATACACAATATTCCTTAACAAAAAAAAAAAAAAACAAAATTTTCTATTATTTGTTGACCATAACAAGTACAATTAACTTAAAACTACATATTGATGCTTCCTATCAAAAAGGTTGTATACAACATTTTTGTCCAAAATAAACATATCTATTAATAGAGAATTTTAGTACTTCAATCAAAATATTCACAATTCACTTTCAACAAAAATGTCACATACAATGTTTTGTTTTGAAAGCAAATGTATAATTTTTGAAAAAAATACTTGATTAAATCTTGAACTGTAATTAATAAGATTAAGTAAGCAATGAGTTCTTAGGTAGTTTATAGAAACATTTTATAGGATTAATTTGTTAAGAGATAACAGTGAAAAATTTTACCTAAATCTAAAGATTTTTTGTTACACCCACTCCAAAATATAATACTGGCTATGTGCCTATTTTATTATTCAAAACAAATAAATTACATTCTTACACTATAATTTTTAAACTTTAAATACCTGCTGTTGAATATAATGCTCCAGGATAGATTCTAGCTAATCTCAAAGCTTCTTTGCTCGTTTTTAATGAAGTGCATGGAACTATAATTTTTTGTACACCTTCAAAAGTTTATTATTAAAACATGATCAAATAATTGTCATCATAAAAATGTATAACATTAAGACATACCTGAATCTTTAGCTCGTTGTAGAACAGATTCTAAATCTCTACTAAATTTTTTATTAACCATATTTGCTCCAGCATCAATAAGCAAATAGTTATCATAATTTTCTTTAAAAGGATCTATTACTTCTACATTCTCATTATGTTGACTAGCCATTTTTTTTTTTTTTTTTTTTAAAATTTAACAAAATTTACTTGAAAAAGATAAAATTGTGTTGGACTATCATATAGTTTCTAGATAAAAATATAACTAACCTATTAAGCTACCACAAAAAGTCTGAATCAGAATTATAATAAGAAGTCCTAACTACAAATAACTAATTTATTCAAATTATACTATTATATTGGACAATGGAATGCAAAATTAGCAGACGATAATAAATTATCTGTTGCATTTGGTTTTGATAGTTAACAAGGTGAAGTTTGTCAAAACATGATAACAACTGTTTCATACGTGATAAGATAATGGTGGTCTAATACATCTTATAAACAAAAAGTTATAAGGTCTATATCTAATTAATTAATAATGTTATAGCCAACATTTTTAAAACATAAAAAATAAATCTTTTTTAAGAATTATGTAGTCGAGTTTGCTAAACTCAAAGTTCAAATAATCTTCAAAGAACGCATTTTTAGTTGTATACAAGGTAATGATGCGTAGTCATTTTTATTAATTTAGAATAATTACAAACTGTTTAAAATAGATATATTTTATAAAATAACATCATAGGGGCTGGTTGGGTTTGGTTGGCTTCCGGGGAACAAAATCCTAAAGCCCCCTTGATCCATACCCCTTTTGAATTTCAAAAATTACTCAAAGTCGCTCAACCCAAGATGAAGGTAAATTACAAATCATTACTTTAAATTATTATAATTTTCGAACAATTTTTACAATGTTAAGATATGTTTTAGCTTCGATGCGAAGCTGAGAAGGTATTGGTTTTACTATGATGTGTTTTTTTTTTTTTTGTGTCTGTTACCACTTTTTCTCAGCTCTCACCGAACGGATTTCTTTCAACGATACGTCAAAAGATAACAAATCGTATCTAGTCGAAGACATTACCCTCAAAAATTGAAAAAAATTCCCTCGTTCCCCGTAAATGGGGGAAACCTCCAAAAAAATTACAAATTTAAAAATCGCTAATTTTCGAAATTTTTTCAATTTTTTTTACTAAAATATGCCGTAACTTTTTCAAAAATAAACGTATCAATATAATTTTTTTTTATATAAATGCTTGATGTCTTTACCTATCATTTGATATATTTTTTTTGTAAATTTGACCCTTTATCTGCCCACAGGGGGGGATTTAAAAAGACAACTTTTTCACAAAAAATTAACTTTTTCAACTTAACTTTTGAAAATGTTCCGGAAGGTCTGACACTTTTATATATATCTTAAATTAAAGCTAATGTAATATACTTTAATATGAAAAAAATAAAATTGACCTCTGGACTTGTCTTCGTGGTGAAAATGGCTACCAAATGCTATTATTGTGTGAAAATTCTCGATTTTATTTTTTACTTATATTTTTAANTCGATTTTATTTTTTACATTTCAGCTTCGATGCGAAGCTGAGAATGTATTGGTTTTACTAAGATGTGTTTATTTATTTATTTTTTTTTTGTGTCTGTTACCACTTTTTCTCAGCTCTCACCGAACCGATTTCTTTCAACGATACGTCAAAAGATCACAAATCGTATCTAGTCGAAGACATTACCCTTAAAAATTGAAAAAAATTCCCTCGTTCTCCGTAAATGGGGGAAACCTCCAAAAAAATTACAAATTTAAAAATCGCTCACTCGAAATTTTTTCAATTTTTTTTACTAAAATGTGCCGTAACTTTTTCAAAAATGAACATATCAATATAATTAGTCATTACTTGGATGATTTTTTAACTAAAAACTGCCGTAAATTATTTTTTATAGATGCTTGATGTCTTTACCTATCATTTAGTAAATCTTTTTTTAAATTTGACACTTAACCTGCCCACAAGGGGGGATTTAAAATGACAACTTTTTTATAAAAAATTAACTTTTTCAACTTAATATTTGAAAATGTTCCGGAAGGTCTGACACTTTTATATATATCTTAAATTAAAGCTAATGTAATGTACTTTATTATGGAAAAAANTAACATATTAAAAATCAATAATAATTTGAAAATAATTAATTATAAAAATTATATAATATATAATTAAACTAATTACTAATCTGGATATAATTAAGGAAATAGGAGTTGATGTTGGGTTATTTTAATATTATATTTAACTTTATAATGCTATAACTTATTGAAAAGTGTATGGATCCACACAATTTTTTTATGAGAAATAATATTTTTTAATAAACCCTTTTTCATTCGACATACTTTATCTTAATCGAGATATTAATAAGGAACCAGCAGATCAAGTAGCTTTTGGAATAAAACACCAATTTTTTTAAAATTAAACACTATCTAAAGATTTGCATCGAAGCGTTTATTTTTGATAGTGATTTTNTATCAAAGCGTTTATTTTTGGTAGTGATTTTAATCACTGTCAGATATCATTATACTTGATCCAACTATGCCACGTCACCACTGTGCNTCAACTTAAAAATGCTATAACTTTTTGAAAAATGTATATATCAGCCCGTGCTGGGTTTTTATAAATACATTATAAGTACATCTTTCATTTGACATACTTTTTATTAAAATTGGACAATTTCCCCTTATATGGGGGGCGTTTAAAATTTGAAATATTGTAAAAAATATAGATCTTTTTCAACTGAACTTTTGAAAATGTTCCGGAAATACTGCGTCCTTTAAACATATATCAAATCAAAGGTTATGTTATATACTATCAAATGAAAAAAAAAAATTTGTCCCGACATCTTATCTTCTATGTGCAAGTGACTGTCGAAAATTAAAAAAAAATGTAATGTTTGCGATAAAAATTATCTTTTATCGGGATGTTTTTTGTACTTAAAACTGCCATAACTTTTTCAAAAATGAACAAATAAAAATAATATTTTTTTGTATTGAAACCTTAGATATTTCCCTTTCATTTGATATAATTTTTTTTGAAAATCTAACACTTATTCTGCTCACTGGGAGGATTTAAAATAGTAACTTTTTTACAAAAAATAACTTTTTCAACTTAATTTTTGAAAATGTTCCGGAAATACTGCGTCCTTTAAACATATATCAAATTAAAGCTTATTTTATGTACTACAAAATGAAAAAAAAAAATTTGTCCCGACACTTTTTTTTCTACATTTAAACGGCTGCCGTAGTTAAAAAAACACTATTTTTGTGTTAAAATTTTCGATTTTCGATTTTAAATTTTCAACTTAAAAATGCTATAACTTTTTGAAAAATGTATATATCAGCACAAATTTTTTTTTTCTAAATACATTATAAGTACATCTTTCATTTGACATACTTTTTATTAAAATTGGACAATTTCCCCTTATATAGGGGGCGTTCAAAACTTAAAATATTGTAAAAAACATAGATCTTTTTCAACTGAACTTTTGAAAATGTTCCGGAAATACTGCGTCCTTTAAACATATATCAAATCAAAGGTTATGTTATATACTATCAAATGAAAAAACAAAATTTGTCCCGACATCTTATCTTCTATGTGCAAGTGACTGTCGAAAATTAAAAAAAAATGTAATGTTTGCGATAAAAATTATCTTTTATCGGGATGTTTTTTGTACTTAAAACTGCCATAACTTTTTCAAAAATGAACAAATAATGTTGCGTCTGGTTCAATCTGTATAATAAATAAATTGATAATTACGAATGTTTATTAATTGTGGAATGTATCTGTTATTATTATTTTATTGTAAGCTGGCGATTTGTCCGCGCGCGTACGTATATCGAGCATAACTGGTCTTATATTGGTCGGCGACCATCATTATTATTGGTATCGCTTAATCACGTGATAACGAGCGCGAACAAATAAAAATAATATTTTTTTCTATTGAAACCTTAGATATTAATTTGATATAATTTTTTTTGAAAATCTAACACTTATTCTGCTCACTGGGGGGATTTAAAATAGTAACTTTTTTACAAAAAATAACTTTTTTAACTTAATTTTTGAAAATGTTCCGTAAATACTGCGTCCCTTTAAACATATATCAAATTAAAGCTTATTTTATGTACTATAAAATGAAAAAAAAAATTTGTCCCGACCACTTTTTTTTCTACATTTAAACGGCTGCCGTAGTTAAAAAAACACTATTTTTGTGTTAAAATTTTCGATTTTCGATTTTANAAAAATATGCTATTTTAACAAATTTTTTTTTTTTAATTATACACTATCTACAGATTTGCATCGAAGCGTTTTTATAGATGAATAATGTTTTTACCTGTCATTCAGTATATTTTTTTTATAAATCTGATCCTTTACCTATCCACAGAGGGGATTCAAAATGACAACATTTTCACAAAATGATAACAAAGATTATTTTATATATATATATATAAACAAATTTTTATTTTGACTGACCAATACCATCCGCGTGTCATTCGGCTTATATACAGAGTGTTCAGTAAGTCAGGAAACGGGTTTCTATTGTTCTCATTGTTTGTAACAATAACAACACTCTGTATATTAATACGCTTTATTCTAAGAGATATAAAGTATTCATTCCGATTACGAGGGATGATTTCCGTATCGTCATTTTTCGTCACTACTTCCACGTTCTGGGAGGGAGTAATTTGCGCACCTGCTGCTTTCCTTGGATGTGGTAACCATTTCTCTGACTCCCTCTCCGGAATCGAACTCTGATTTCCCGTTACCCGTAACAACCAAGATATTGATAGTAACTACTATCATAACATGAAACTAAAAAGTGAAAAATAAATATAGTTTAAAAAAACTATAAAACACGCTTTAAAAGCACATCGAACTAAAAAGTTAAAAATAATTTTTAAAATAATTATGAACAAAAAATACTAGTATTATTGTGATAAACGCGTGGGTGCTTTGTGCCATATTTTTCGTATATTGAGCGCCCGACGCTTTTATCACAATAATACTAGTATTTTTCGTTCATAATTATTCTAAACTTATTTTAAAAATTATTTTTAACTTTTTAGTTCGATGTGCTTTAAAAGCGTGTTTTTTTTAACTATATTTATTTATCATTTATCATTATTTCAACTGTCAGCTATAAAAATTTGCTAATTTCCGAAGTACTGATCTAAAGGTTATTATCGTTCAGTCGTTTTCTTAATTAGATTATTTTCTATTTTATGAGCTAATTTAATATATATGTAGCCATTTAAATAAAATAAAGTTAAGAAAGGGATAAGGGTGAACCTAAAAAATATAAAACCACGACTCAAAAAAATAACATTTTCAAGATTATTATTATTTTAAAATAAATTTAATGAACAATTATAAATCAGTTACTCTGCTAATATTACTATTACAGTAGTATTAGATACAGTAGTATTTAGGGTATTAGACCATAAAACTATTTAAAAATATTTTAATATAATGTCACACAAATTATATTTAAAATTTTTATAAATCTATTAAGTTTCAAACTTTGTAAAAATCATTAATATTTTTTTAGTTTTAATTTAAAAGTTTAGAAAAAAATTATTGGAGTACATGACCGATTTTAAGCAGCTTCTGCAAATTAAAGTTATACACACGAGGCTTAGATAATTTATGGGAAAATGGTGGGATAAAAACATAAACCTCTTCCCAATATTTTAAATTTATTTTGGTTCCATAAAATATATTTTATAATGGTTTGAACCCACGCCACCTTTAATTTTTTTTTATGTAACAATAATTGTTAATTATTAACATAATATGTAATTTGTATTTTGAAGAGATGGGGTGGTTATATCTATGATTTGCGAGTATCATTAAAACTTAAAAGATGTTGAATTTATTTTTTTTGCAATTGACATCTGGGCGTCCCGAGCCAAGTTTTATTAAAACCACTTCATCAAATCCATCCAAGGATATTACATACTTCAATAAATATAAAATTTGTATTTATTTATTACAAAATTTTTACTAGAAAAAAAAGCCTTGTAGTAGCTTAGTACGAATAAGTATTCATTTAATATTATAATGACAAGACAGCAGACGCAGTACAAAATAGAATAGTAAGGAGCACGGCAATTTATTTTAGTGTTGGTAAGGAATAGTAGTAGTAGTGATTTTATCGCTGTTATTTCACAATTGCAATGAATAGCTGCTCATCAAAACGATTAATAGCAGTGACTGTCATGGCCGGATTTAAGGGCTGCAGCCCAGAGGACCCCAAAAATTTGGTATGCATTGGTATCACAAATATGATAATAATTGTTATTTAATAAATAAAAAAATATATTTCCTTGTTTATGTATAAAGGGCCACCACAATGCATTCCGCCCAGGGGCCACCACATACCTAAGTCCGTCCCTGGTGACTGTTAGTTTTATTTATCAATATTATTACTTTTTTGATCACATTGATAACTGTCACAAATTACTAAGTCAGATTTAACGATTTATTTAAATAAATTGACTATTAGAACGACAATTATTAACAATGTCAATCAATAATGATAATTCCTCATGCTGGCACGATTACTATTATACATTTTTAAATATTTTCCTAGATTACTCGATAACTCTCAGAAAACGAATTTTTGGATAGTTTTTATTTTATTATCTTTAAGTACATTGGATTAACTTCAATGTAGGTTTTAAGAATACAGATTTTTTGAAACATTTTCAAAAATTGAAAAGAAAAAAATTTGTTATGATGATATTATCTCTTCTCAGTATTTTAGTTAATGGTAGAATTTCCAAAAAAACTTTTTATTTTTACTTTTATAATATGCATAGTTTTAATCATTAAGTATAACTTGATAATGAAGTCGGAATATAGGTTGTCCATTTGGGTCTAATTTAGTAACCGTAAATACCACTGGTCACAGGGAAAATAATTTTGTTTACTTAATGAGTCATTTTGATTTAAAAACTACTGAACCGATTTTTATAAAATTTCCATGGGACTAGTTTAAAAGCATGCCATTTTAAATAAAAAAAGAATTTTTGAAATCGGTCTATTAATGGTGGAATTTTAGGTAAAAAAAAAAATATAACCGAATTCATAACCTCTTCCTTTTTTAGAAGTCGGTTAAAAATAAATTATGTTATATGATTACTAGAGTATTCAATTCGGATTCCGCCCTAGTAGCATTATATTGGTTCCCGGTCGGTTCAAGCGACCTACAAGTGCTGGGAAAGTTCGATGTTCAATAATGAACCGTGTAATTTTTTATAAACTCTAGGACAGTTCAGTATTCAATAAATAATAGAGCAATTTTTGGTAAGTGCTAGGATCTTTCAATTTCCAAAATAATTGTACGGTTTCACTTAAGTTCAGGGTTGCAAATAGTAATTTGTCTCTCAGTTAAATACGTTTCATTTTATTGTTTCAGTTTATTAAAAGCGCACGCACTTATAATGATATCCTAATGGAAGAATTGTTATAACGGTTCAAATGATTCTCTTCAGTACTATTAATAGACAAATTATGCCTTAATTCTGTTAAGGAATTGAAGTGATGCGAGTGAGAGGCACAAAAAGGTAGACGACATAATATTAACGTAACTGTTAGTGGCTGTATATTAAAATGTGCTTGTATATTAAACTGACACGATTGCGTGGTGTCATACAGGTGACAACGCTGTGTCAATTCATAAATTAATAAAAATTAAAAATACAAACAACTTTGCTCTTATAATTTTTTTTCCGATCAACCATTCGTCTGTTACAGCTTGTTAAAGTTAAATGATTTTGGACTAAATTTCTATTATTTCACTGTTTTGAATACAGGAGCCACTCATTTTCTATGGTGTAACATAAACTAATTTAACTTAATTCAGTTTATAAGGTTATGCTACAAGTTTTAATATATATCCGTCAACAAAAATAAAAATTACTTTGTGTAAGCAATGATTACGATAACATTATCGTATTATTCGATTATTTTAAGAGTCACTATACTACGCGTAGAGTTGGGTTTTTCGAAGAAATTGATTCTTCAGTATTACAGTTTGTCTTACAAACCAATAGACTGTGCTTTTAATATTATAATTAAGGTCCGATTTGAATCTATTATTATTATCTTTCAATTTGTGTGTCGTAAATTATTATTGCTATCTTACATGTCATATCTTGGTCAATAAAAATTATTTTATATTAAAAATAGTGACTTCTGTATTCAAAACAGTAAAATAATAGAAATTTAGTCCAAAATCATTTAATTTTAAAAAACTGTAATAGATGAACGGTAGATCGGAAAAAAAAATTGTAAGAGCAAAGTTGTTTGCGTTTTTATTTTAAATCATAATAACAAATTCAAAATAGATTCCCATTTAAGAAAATTTAAGTTAATGTTTTTTAACCTTGAAGAGATGAAAAAAATTATGATTTTACTACATATTTTTGTAGAGTTTTTTGAATTTAACAATATTTTCCTTACCAAAAATTTTAAATTTTCAATATTTGCTGAGAAAACGAGCGGTTTATACTTAATGAAAACCCCTGTATATGAATACGGTGGTCTAGAGTGGTTAGGTTTGTCTCTACAACACTTTGTGTCGTGGGTGTTATATACCGTGCCTTCTTTTAACACAGGATTCCCAGTACACTATCTTTGACCTGTCAATGTTATACTGTAATACTAAAAGGTTCATTTTTTAATAATTTATTAAACGACCCTAAAAGAGTTGGTACTAAATAGTAAATCGATATAACTCAATAAATATTTTTATAATTTTACTATACTTTTTCAGTTTATGATTAATTACTTCATGGAGTTCACAATTTAATAGGTAGTATAATAATTAATAGTCATTTATCATTTACACTAGTGTTTGAACTAGCTTTATTTTTTTTTCATCGTAGATGTTAATTTATTGGCTTTTATTACTTCAACTTAATAAAATAAAAATTTATACTCTTTTGAATTAAAATATTTTTATTTAAAATAATACAATAAATACAATAATAAATACAGTGGATTGAAATCTATTTATTTGTATATACTGGTGTTTAGTAAATAAGATAATGGTTTCTATTGTTCTTATTGTTTGTAACAATTGAACTGTTTCCTTACTTTTTGAACATTCTGTATATTATTTTATGCTTTCAAATGTTATTATTTTTTCTTGTGATTTCGAGTTTCATCATAAATAACTGCGTCGGCACAATGTACAGTACACAAAACAGTAGCATAGAGTTATTTTTAAGTAGGTTATACATAAAAACATTTTTTATTACCCTCTATAAACAAAAAAAAAATTATTTTTAACATGTAATCAATTTTACTTGGGGAATCTATCCAATTCAACTTCATCTCTCTTGACACAGGGCAAAACATAGCACCGGCATTAATAAATAATATTTTCCAAAACCAATAGTCTTTTTATGAGCAATACAATATGCATCTTTTTTAAGAATGCATAATTAACAATTTGAAAAAATTATTTCAAATAAAGTATATACACGCCTCTCATTCCTTATCATAGTTTAAACGACACCGAGTTTTTAGATGTTTGTAATTAAAAAACTATTCAAAATCAAATCTAAGTTACTTATTATTTATATTATTATTGTCATATTCCATTAAATGCAATGACCCGATTTATAATTATTACAATAGGAATAATAAATAAATAATATATACACAAATTTGACTTCTTACATAACTGTTCTATGTCGGTGTATCTCAATGATCTGAATATTGTGATGGGTTACTGTTTATGAAAACTTAAGATATAGAACTAAAATCAAGAGAATAGCTATTATCGAAGTGTAAAATATCGTTGAATACGATTGACTGGACATGTTGTCTATCGTATACGTACAAATATTATTTTTTAATTTTTTTATTATATTTCATATTTATAGTTATGCCACAGCTTTAACATCTGTCTCATCCATTGTACAATAGTTTCTTACCTTATAAGAGTTGGATGGGCTAATTAATTAATAGTTTAGTGATTATTATCTCAAAATAATAAATTTCAAGTTTTTTTTTGCATTTTACCTATTTACTTCATTATAAATTTATTTCAAGTGGTTAAACCATAAATAATATACATTATACATGTTTGGCTAATGTGTATCAAATTATCTAAGAAAAATAATGTAAAAAGAAAAAAAAATTCAATAAATATGAAAAAAAATAGATATATTTGTAAAAATAATTTTTACAAATTAAAAAAATATAATCAAAAATTATATTTTAAAGTAATAACAAATTATAAAATAAGGTAACAACATTTTTACAAATTAATATGGAAATATATACAAAAAGTATGCTTAAAAATCTACTCTACCTGTACACTTACACACAAAATTATAGACAAATATACGTACATATGATAAACAAGCGGTTAGGGAAAAACACAAAGTATTACAAAAAATATATTTGTTGTGTATCGAGTGCCCTGTGAGCAAAGAGAAACCATTAGTTTACAATACATTGATGTGTACATCAATCCCATAACTTTTTTAACAAGTAATAAGTCTAATTTCTCAAAATACACTTGTAAAATAAGCCTTAAAAAAAAAAAAAAATTTAACAGTAAAATAAATTTTTATTTTTTATTATAAATAAATTATAAATATTATAAAATTTTTAATTTGACATAGATTTAAAGAACAGATTGTACTAATTTTTTTTTAAAATAAATAAAATAATGGCTTATATTTTTTATTATGTTTAAACCCTCTTTGTACCTAAGTTATTTTTGAATTTTGCAAAAAAAAAAATATATACTAATAGAAAGATAATAGTGTATAATATTACCCCTATTAATTTTTGATTTTTCCAGTTTTTTCTAAAAAAAACATTTGGTAGTACACATTATTGTAAAATTAATACTTTTTCAGTATTTCATAAAAACCAATAAATGTTAAATACTTATTTTATATCTAAAATATTAATTAAAAACAAAAAAATTTTAACTTCACATTTAATAAGTTCAATGTTATAACAAAATAAAATACAATGATTATAAATTATAAATAACCTTATACATTTAAGAGTAAATAAAACGAAAGAATTCAATATCCTGGAAAATTAGCCTGTAATGGGTTTTGGACATCAAGAAGAGTGTATACATTACCAGCAATACCTAATAAAAAACAACTACTAATTAATATTGGCTTTAATATTTTACTTATATATTTATTTTTGGAATAAAATGTACAAAAATACTTTTAAAAATAAAATAATTATTAACCTAAATATTTACACACTTAAAAAAAGTGGAAAATCAATTTTAGCTGAAAAGCAAGTTAAGATTTATTATTTATTGTGCGCATTAAAAAATAGTCAAATTATTTCTGTAATGTTAACGTGTTTTTACTGTTTTAATTCAAAAATGTAAAGTACAGTAAATATCAAGTAAAGTGAAGTTAAGACATTTTTTCTTAATACTACTAATTGATTTTTGATAGTGACTGAAATCACTGTCGTATAATGCTTCGATGTGTGTATGTGAAACACAAAAAAAAAAATTAAATATATTTATCAAAAATTACATGACTTTTGACAGAGGTTTATTATTCCATGAGGATAAGTCACACGCAAGTTTTTCTTTTTTTACTCGTATATTACATTAAATAAGCATTAATTAAAATAATAATTTAGAATGATGTTGATATTCTGTTAATATAACACGACAAAGTACCGTAAATTTTGTATCTTATTAGCTGCTTTATTATATCGCGAGCCCAACCTGATTAATTGACTTAGGGTGCTAAGTCTATCTACTGGAGCGCGGTCGACTGCCGAGCGCTGGTGGTGAATGCTCTCTCATGTTTCTGACATCCTACGCGAACTTACGCCATCCACCGTTTTTCACGTGTAGTACATCGAAAGGTGTACTTTTATATAAATTATTAAAATCATAAGGAGTTGTATTTTTTTTCTTCCGTTTAGTTTTAAATTTACATATTTTTTTTTCCTAGGCTAGTGCCGTTATAAATAATAGTTAAACATTATTATACGTGCTTGTATTACCTATATATATATATAAGCCAATCATTGAAATTAGGATTATCCATGTCAAACACTTTAAGAAGGGACATTTTTATTGAAAATTGTATGATTTTTAAATTTATTACATGATAGTTTCTAAAAATAAAGTTTTCAGATAATTTTCTTTTTTTTATCTTATATTGTATTAGCTTTAAAAATAGTAATATTTTTTATATTTACATACAGAATTTTATTTTTTAATAGTAAAAAAACTATTATAAATCTTAACTTTCAAATGTTATTTCCAAAATCTACCATTTTTATTGCTGTTTATTTACTAATTGGAATTTCGTAAATATTTTTTATTGTGTATTAAGGCGTGAATCTATTTGCATTTTTTAATTTCGTTTAAGCCACTTTAAAGGGTCACAAATTTTTGAGATTTACATATATTATTTTTCATATTTATATTTTTGCTATTTAAAAACAAAAAATTGTACTTTTGATTTTTTTTTTTTTATAAAATTATCCATTTTTGGTAAAATTTAAATTGAATAGGTTATTTTTTTTTTCTGAAAATTGCTCATTAAAATTATAGCTTCATAAATACAGTTGAATTAAATAAATAATATTTTTGATATTTATTTTATTTTGTAAATAATTGAGTTGATTGGGATAGATAAATGACATATCATATAAAATCTACATAATAACATAATGTAGTTTTTATACATTTAGTGGTATTTTCTATTTTATAAAAAGTAACAAATAAGAGTAATATAGTTATTTAGATTGTATTTTTTTATTAAATACCAATAAGTATTATTATATATTTATTAATAGTAAACCCAGAATAAAATATAAGGTATTGTATATTCTCTCTAAAAATAGAGGTGCTAAAAATTATTAAGTAGCCCTAGTTTTGTCAGTGGAATTAATTTTAAGTAACTTTTTTTCATATAAGTTCATAAAGCATTTATAATCAAAAATAAATCATTTTTGTAAGTTTTATTAATTTTAACAACAGAACTTAATGCATATTTCAAGGATTTTTTTTAAATGCATTTAATTTTGAAACTTTTTATATATACATAAATTTAGACTCTAATTATGAATAAGAGTAAAAATAATTTTATACATTTAATCTAAAAAAATGTCCATTTTAGAAATTTCTAACTCATCGCACTTGTACTAGACCATTGAAATAGAAAAATGTATTTTAACAAACAATAGCCTAAAAATGTTTTGAATATAATTACTATATATAAATACCTTCAAACATAGAGAACGATCGATTAAGTTCCTTTATTTTAGAATCATTTGTTAAACACCAATCGATAAATTTAGCAGCTCTGTATAAATGTTTAAATTTCTGAAAATGAATTTAGAAAAATTAATTATAGTAACAATAATAGATGTATTATAAATACTTAATATGATAATTATTAAAAACAAGTTTTATTTATTAGGCTTCATGGGAAAGAACACATTTATTCAAACTTTAAGAAATGAACTTACTTTGTTCTTATTTTGTATGATTGTGGACATTTTTAATTTATTCATTGTAAAATTTATTTGTAATAAAAATTGTTTTTTTGTTGAGTTTAAAAAAATAAAATGAAATATTTAGAATTTAAAATCAATTATTTCGTATGATTTTTTAATAAGATTGTGGTTTCCACTACAGATATAAAATAAAATATAGATTTATTTTGTCAAAGGATTTTAGTTGCTCGATTTTTTTGAGCTGTATTATCAATTTAATAGGAAAAGTTTATAATATGATGAACTAAATTATTTTTGATAATTATGATTATTTTATAATTATGAATTATTTTTGAGAAGAACTTTCCCATCACTGTTTATTATTTAATTTTAATTTATTATACTGTTTAAAACAGTATAATTATCCCAATTAAAAACAAATAAATTATTGCTTACTTTAGTTACTTTAAATAAAGATATGAATGCATAAGTGTTACCACTTAGGCCATGGCATAATCCATATCCTTTAATTAACAAACCTCGTTCCCAAATAACATCTCCAAATTGTTCTGCAGCAATTAAATATTTAGTATCTTTCAAAATCTATAAATACATTAACCAATTAGTATCTTTAGTATGGTATTATTCAAGAAGACATAGAAAGCTAAGTCGTCAGGACAATATTTTTTTTTTTTAACTTTAAGTACATAATGTAAGCTTTAATTTTACATATGTTTAGAGAACACAGTATTTCCAGAACATTTTCTAAAATTAAGTTGAAAAAGTTCTACTTTTTATACGTATGTTTTAAATTTTGAATGCCCACAGTATAAGGGGAAATTTTTCGATTTATAAAAAAAAGTATGTCGGATGAAAGAGGTATATATAATGTATTTAAAAAAAAAATTTGTGTTGATATATACATTTTTCAAAAAGTTATAGCTATTTAAAGTTGATAATATAAAATCTAAACTTTTAACACAAATATAGCATGTGAGCAGATTAAGTGTCAGATTTTCAAATAAATGGTATCAAATAAAAGTAAAATATCTAAGGTTTCAATAGAAAAAAAAAATTATTTTGATTTGTTTATTTTCTATAATTTTTAGAAAAAAAAAGTTTTAAAAATCGTAATTTTTTGGTGGATTTTTACCATTTATGGGAAACTAGGGAAAATTTTTTTAACTTTTGAGGGTAGTGTCTTTAACTAGTTACGGTTTGTGAACTTTTGATGTATAGTTGAGAAAAATTAGTTCAGTGAGATCTGAGAAAAAGTAGTGACAGACACAAAAAAAAAACCACATCATAGTAAAATTAATACCTTCTCAGCTTCGCATTAAAATTAAAATGATCAGTATGCCGAAAATAGTTATCGGATAGATTTTTCTCACCCTGATTAAAATAGATATAAAATTGCTATTACTTTTGGCTAAAATTTTATTTTAACTAACTTCATAGGCTAATAAAAATGTTTGAGTAGCCCCTGCAGCACCATGGCACCATTGAACTAAACGGTCTTTATCATTATTCAATGATGATGGCAAATTACCAGATTTGAATTGTAAAGTCAGTAAATAATCTAATGCAGGCTTAATTAAATCATATAGTTCCTTTTGAGTAAGGTAATTTTTCATCTAAAAACATATATACAAAAAAAAACTGAATTTATTTATAATAAATATTCAATTACTTTTATATTGAGTAATTAAATAAATATATGTGTATTTATTAGGAAGCAACAACAATTATCGAATATCAATATTGATATTTAATTTTAATATCAAGATATTTTTTGATGTTAATTTGAACATGCTAGTCAAAAATTGAATTTTAAGTTTAATTTTGATTTTACATAGATAGAGCATATATGTGGTGCAGTGAATCATTTAGCTGCCACCTTAATGCTGATGGATAACCATACGAGAACTATAACAGTACATACACCTTGCCCTAATATTGATTCTCTCAGACATAATGAGGTTGACAAAAGTGGATGCAAATTTTCATCTAATCGTTAAGGCAGAGCCAACCTATATAGTTGGGGATACAGGTTAAAGTGATGGTGTTGAGTTTAAATTATACTTAAATCTTTTTCAAAGTTGTGTTAAGTCTGAATTGTCTATTTTAAACATAAACAATTTTTGCCGATATTTTATCTATAAAACAAGGTACATCTCCCCCATAAAACTCTTCATTCGTAAATCTAGTTACCTTTTGAAATTAAATTTTTCACGGTTAATTTAATAACGCAGTACTAAAATTATTGTAGTGTAAATATCTATAATATCGATATTGATATTAATATATTTTGCTATCGCTCTAAAATACTCAAAAAATCAGAATAATAGATATGTCCGAAAAAAAATTGTTGAAAACCATTAGTATTTACTAATAATAAACAGTGCAAGATTCCTAAAAGACCATGTGCCGCTCCAAAATATTTTTTTTCATGCCATTCATACATAATTGGTGTTGTTTTAATGTTTTCTTTAGAACAAAGACTCATACCAGAATCTAATATTGCTGACACTACCTAAGATAGAAGTTTACAAATATTTCTTTTAAATAATATTTATAATTAAATATAAATATCCAGATATTGTAATTACTTGACGTATTATATCATCACTATTTACGTCATTCCAACCTAAATTTTTAAGAACCATTAATGAATATAAATATCCAGCACGTCCATACAATATTTCATCAGAAGTTTTAGGATCCAGTGCAAGAGGTAACATACCTACAATTCTAATATAAATGTAATTTTTTAATTCAGCTAAGTAGAAAAATAGTATACTATAAAATATATTTTTAAATTAAAAATATATATCTATATTTCATTTAAAACTTTAAATAGCTTTCATCAACAATTTAAAAAGTGTTAGGTCATTTGAAGGTAGCGATTGAATAAAAATATATAATTTAAAATTTTATTAACGAACATTACTTAAAATAATATATGAAGAATAAAGATTCCTAGTCATTCTATAAAAATGTTAAATTCTATAAATTAATATTACATCATTAAACTGCTAATTTAACTTTACCAACATTTTATTAAATTGTTGATGTTATTCATAAAATTATTCACTAGTTTTATAATAATTAGTGTGATGCCATCGACATTTCAAATGCTATTAAGCTCTGAAGTTCAGCTTCATTTGTCACTACTAGTTATCAGATGTGTTACAACACAGTAAATTAAATTGCAGTAAAAAATATGATCCCTAGAACAAAGGGAAAATGAAAAACCAGTGAATTTAACATTTCTTCAGGGTTCACAAGTCTAATCAGAAGTTATCTAATGTTAACCTATTTAATGGTTGAAAAAATATAAAATTAAAAACAGATGATAAATACTTCAATACGAATCAAAAATTCAGCTACAAATAATTTATTTAATTTTTGAGTTGATATAACAGGGGTATAATTATGAAGGGTGCGCTCTCTTCTAAATTTATGCTACAAGCTAATTTATTACTGCAAATGATAATTTAAGGACTTTTGGATTATACATGCCTATAATAAATTACATTATTAATTGTAGTAATCATGGTATACTTATAATAAAAATTAAATTTTCATACTCATCAATCATAAGTTTCATATTAGCATGATCATTGCTTTCCAAATATATAGAAGCAGCTGTAACATAAACACCTGATTTTCCAGTCAAATATGTAATACGCTTTGAAGTAGAATCCAATATTTTCAAACATTTTTCAATAATTTGTTTAGATTGCTTTTAATTGATAACATCTAATTAATATTTTCACAATTAAGTATAATTTTTTTAAAGAAATATTAAAAACCTCAAAAGTTTTATGTTTGTTATTGGTTTTTGAAGCATAAAATTTGAATAGTAAAGCAATTCCAGCCATTCCAGAATAAATTGATTCTACTGAACAATTATTTTTATTAGACATTTTAAAAAAAATATCTGCTTGTTTGATTAACTTTGAAATGTGCTTTTCAATAACTGCATTTATCTTTATAGCAAATGTGATATCAATTTTCACTTCATCAATAGTGTACTAAAACAAAAAAAATTATGTAGAGTGATTTATATGCCATAAATTAATAGAAAAATAAAAATAATGAAATTTTTTTTTTAATTTATTAATCATAAATTATTTTTATATTCTTTATAAGGGGTCAACTTTATTTTTTCAAACATACATAATTAACTAAGTTATTTAATAATTATGATTTAATTAAGACAATGATTGGTCGACAAGTTTTGGACCAGTATTTTGGAAGTTATTGATGTTTTTATACTTTAGTGGAAAGAAAAATGCTGCCAAGAAATGACTAGTAAGAAAATTAAGAACAACTATGTCTCACCTGCAGCCTTCACTATAATATTTTAACTATAATTTAAATGATATTTTTACAAAAGAAAAATTATCTTTTCTGTTCAATATTAAACAGTTTTAAATAAAGATAGCTATTCTGTATATACATGTTTTAATATAACTTTAAATATCATTAGATAATTTACAAAAGCAAACATATCTTATCTAACAGCAATAAAAAATATTTAAATAAAAAAGTAAAATTATAATTAAAGCTGTTAAAATTTAATTTTTATTTGTTTATGGTTATGGGTATTGCAATTATTAATTTTATATTATGGACAAAAAAACTTACATATAACTTTAATAAGTTGTTTATATCTTCATTTGATTGATTTTCAGAAACCTTACTAAGACCATTTATAAAAAATCTATCATTTTCTTTCTTGGGACGTTTAGAATTAAAAAAAATCGCTTTTTTGTCACTCATTTTATAAATTATTACTAAATTCTAGTTAAAATTACACTTCATACATTTATTTTAAGTGTGTACATAACAATTGTAAGTTGCTTAAAAATAAAAACTGTACTTTTCTTTTTTAAAGTTTTAACAGTATTGCAATTATATTAACGGCAAGAAAAATTAAAGAATATAACAAAAGTATATAAAATAAATTGTTTATTTAGTATTTTATGAAAATTATAAATGCAGTATAATAAGTATTTCATTGTGAATAAGTCAAGGAAAATTAATAGATGTCTGTATAGTAAACCTAAAACATAAATAAAAAATATCGTTCTAAATAATATAAACAACATTTTTATAATGTATAATTATATATGTATAATTATGATAATAGAATTACTCTTTAACAATGGGTAAATTTAAATCGATTATTACAAAGAAACTAAAGAATGTAAAAATTGATATCGATATAGTTTTATAATCTATATTAGAAATTACCGAAAAACTGAAACTATCATTCATTATAATAACTCGATATATTTACTAATTATATTATAATTTTCTTATATGCAATTAAAAAAATTATAATAATAATCATCAAATATTATAAATTTAATCAAAATCTGTGGTAATAATCGATAGCTAGTTAGATGATAAAATAGGAGCTATCTAGTAAGCCAATTACGTTTTACAAAATTGATAATCTTAGTCAAAAGTGAAATTTTGTTTCTCATAAATCTGTTAAATAGTTGTTATTTTATTTCCTATTATTCACAAGATTGTATATATATTTGTAAATTAAAACAGAGTAAGTAATGATTTTTCATTTAGTTTCTTGAAATTATTTGATCTAATAACAGTAATATGAGAATAATTCTAACTTCCTTACGAGTGTTATATAACTAAAATATAACATTTGCATATGCATTATAATATGAAGCGTAACAATTATTTTATTGAACTAATTAGAAACTATGCTAAATTAATTTCTTTGATGATAATACTATTAATAATGTTTAGTAAGGTATATTATCGTTTTATTTGATATAACCCAATTACGCAAAATAGTCATTTTTATAGATAAAAAATTTGATCTTTGGCATTATTTTATGTAGTAGTATTTAAATTATAAACACTATCGAATATTTTAAAGAATTTTGCTCAAAAAGCCACTAAAATTTTCATAAAAGATAATTATTCATAGTGCTGGTTTGATAATTAGGATGTCCAATTATGTTTAAGTATATTTTTATTAAAAATAAGTTTGTGACTGAAGTTAATATTTTAAATAATTTTTTGTTTTTAAATATATTTATTTATTTAAAAAAATGATTGTAAATGTTATTCACTATTATGAGATTATTTGAAACAGTATATTAGTTAACATAATTAAATAAAAAATGTCATTAATAAAACGTATTCCAATCTCTTTTTGAAAATTATAAATTTATGCTGTCTCTTTCATATACATAGCTTTACGTGTTAGGTTATGCATTTTTAGTTAATTTAATCGTATATCTATGAATTTCTCTAAAAGCTATACTTTTTATATTATCACCATTAAAACATAATCTTTCTTAGTTTTATTAATTATACAGAAAAGCAAAAAACTAATTTTTGTGATATCGAAATCACATTGTATTATACCCTCAATTTTCTGTTTATCACTGTTTCTATAGAATCTATCACAAATCTATAAATTTATTAATAAATAAATTTAAGTCCTCTAGTTTTTATCCCATTTAACTATGAATAGATCATTTTAACTAAAACATCTCATATTTTTGCAATTTTTAATGTCAAATTTTAGTATTATAGACTTAGTTTTTAATATTTGTTCAATTTTTTTTTAAAGAAAAAGTTAAATTTTTTTTAATATATTGAAATTATGAAAATGGATTTACTTATTAATAATCAGATGCCAAAAAGATAAAGGTAGTATTTTTAGTCAAAAAGTATGATCATGGATAAAATTAGAAAATGAAGTATTCACCTAGAAAACTCAAGCTTATATTAAAGCATTATGAAGTCAGTGTTCAAAATTTTAATGGCGTTATAGGCATTAAATTTTATTCTATTATTTAATAAAAAATTATACTAGTTCTCTCAACCATAATAAAGTTGTGTCAGGTTGTCAGTGTAAAAATTGACAAATCGTAAGGTAAAGCAAACCTTATTAAGATAAGAAACATTGTGTGATGCTACCAACAAAGCTAAATATATGATAATATTATTTATTAAATCTATTTATAAATTCAAATTAACAAAGATTCTTATTAAATGTTGGCTTATTTAAAAATTTAATAACTAATATTATTGTGAGGAAATGTATTTAAGTAAAAAAGACATTTCATAGAAATTATAAATGAATCATTCTATTTTAAATTTTGCTTATTTTTTTATTCCAATAAATAATTAAATTATTATTCTCATTGGTAAAATAACATTTAAATAATATTTTGTTGATATTAATATATTAATGAATAAATGAATTTCATTACAGGTTTTGTCAATTTATATTTTTATTTTAAATTACTATACATTATGTCCACTCCAGCTAGACGAAGATTGATGCGAGACTTTAAAAAATTACAAGAAGACCCACCTGCTGGAATTAGTGGCACACCAACTGATAATAACATTATGTTATGGAAAGCTGTTATTTTTGGTCCTCATGACACACCATTTGAAGATGGGACATTCAAATTAACAATAGAATTTACTGAAGAATATCCTAACAAACCACCAACAGTCCGATTTGTCTCAAAAATGTTCCATCCAAATGTCTATGCCGATGGAGGTATTTGTTTAGATATTCTTCAAAATCGTTGGAGTCCAACCTATGATGTTGCTGCTATATTGACTTCTATACAATCACTTTTGAGTGATCCTAACCCAAATTCGCCAGCCAATTCAATGGCTGCACAACTGTACAAAGAAAATCGTCGAGAATATGAAAAAAGAGTGAAATCTTGTGTTGAGCAAAGCTTTATTGATTGAAACAACAAATACTAGTCTTATAATATTTTAAAAAACGAAAATATTTAAAATGTGTTATTAAAATTAAGTTTATTCATTTATTAGACATGATGCATTTAAAAAAAAAAGCAAAAACTAGTTACTTGACATTTTATGTCTTGAAAATTGAATAGATATTAATTAATTGGAAGAATATTTTATAATGATTAGTTGAACGTTATAGACGTTATGTATATAATTTACTTATAAGTGATTCCTTTTATATATAATTTTTTTTATAGCTTAAATCAATGATTTTGTTTAACGATTAGACATTTATCTCAAATCAATTCTCATTATTATACAAATTTTATGTTAAAATGTACAATAATATATTATTGATTTTTTAGGAAAGCTATAATTTAATTTTTCATAAATTTATTCTCATATTCCATAGAGTTTTTATATAAACAATTTTTTTTCTTTTATTAAAATGGTATTTTTGGTTTATGCAATTATAATAAAATGATAACCATTTTATTTTTTAGGAGGAGATTATTCCACTTAATTTAATTTAATCATAATGATCATCAAAATAATCATAATAATATACTACAACTAATGTTTTTTTGTTAAATTATCAAAGAATTGATAATATTTAATAATTAAAAAAGTTTAAACGCACAATTCACACGCAAAAAATGCTTGAGAGTGTAACACTTAATAGAACACTAATCTAAAACAAATATAATGTACACATAAATAAATGTTTAAATTATGGTTGGCGACAAATATTCTTATCACCTTTTATAGATTTGTATAATGCTTAAGTGTGTGATCATAACGATGTTAAAATGTTAGTTGAAATCACGAACCAAAATAGAATAATCATAGTTCTTGGTTAAAAACAAATACTAGAACATAATTTAATATATTTTGTTATTCATTTACTTTATCTGTTCTATTTATATATTATGATAGATGACAAAAATTACAATTAATAAATATTAATCAAATCATTATAAAAACACTTTTTTATAAATAATATAACGACACACATTTTTTGAAAACATGATCATTAATTAAGGTACTGTAAGAATTTAAAAATCAAAGCAATTTTTTTTTTTACTTTTCAATTAATAATATTTTAAAAACCTACTTTTTTAAAGTTTAAGTCAAATTAAAGCTTATATAATTAACTTCATGACGAAAGAAGAAAAACTTATCCGAAATCACGAATTCTAAGAGTTATTTGGTATTAAAGTCAAAAATCATACAACTTTTGTTAATATTAGTATATTTTGAAATTTTTTGCGTAATTACAAAATGCTTACATCATTCTAAATTATTTTAAATTAAATATTATTTAATTGATTAAATAAAGGAAATCTTGCTGGTGACTTATCTTGGATTAATAAACCTTTGACGTCAAAAACCATGTAATTATGTAATTATTAATTTATTTTTAATGTGTTTCAAATACGCATGGAAGAGTTTTGCGGGGGTGATTTTAATGACTGTCAAATAACAATCAATTAATATCAAAGTTATTTTAAAAAATGGCTCAACTTCACTTGACTGAATCTCTACTTTACTATAATAACTTAATTGTAAGTTACCTTACATTAAAAAAAAAATTAACTTATGTAAATGCAATTGAAATAAAATAATATATAATTTTTTTTTTGAAATTTGCCATTTTCTTTGCATAGAAATAAATATTAGTGTTAAAAAAGATTTCAATTATGTGTCTAACAAAAGTGACCCTTTCAAAATTTCACATATTTGTACTCCGACAAAAACAATTCACAATCTTCGACAAAGCTTACAAGTAAATGAATATGTTGAATTAGTCTTAGATGCGTGAAAAGTTGGCGATATTATCTATATTTATTTGAAAAAGCACCCAATACAATTGAAATTTATACAAACAATGTAAAATTTATTTAATCAATATTAAAACGTAAAAAATAAATAAAATTTATATATTTTCACTTTATTATTCACTTAATACTATGTATAATAATAGTAATATTACAATTCATGTATCTTCTAATTTAAATATTTGAAAATTATCAATTAACTATTTTTACTTCAAATAGAATGTTAATATTTAATCAAAACTTTTAAATTCTTCTACATACATCACTTTGAGTTAATGGAAAAAAGAATTTTTTGAAAATTTCATATCTGTCAGAGTTTGATAAATGTAATTTATCCGTTTTTTGAAATTTACAAATGTAAAATTTGGGATGGGTTATTGTTGTCGGAGTTTACAATTTCATTAATAAAGTAGACAATTCTATAGGGGTTATTCATATCCTTTTTTTTTTTTTGACATTTTCCCTAAAAGCTATTGTTTGTGTTGTAGAGTATAAGAAAACTTAGATAAGCCAGAGTAACGAAATTAAACCGCGGTAACTACACACTAAAACAAGACGTGCTACTTATATCACTATGTTATCATAAATTATTAGATGGTTTTCTTCTTTTTAAGCATATTTGAAATATTTAATGTACTTTAAAATAATTTAATTTACCAAAATTTTAGGATTAATAATTTTTTCATATTAATTATGCTTAATAACTTTTTAAAATTGTACAAAAATGTCAAAAAAGGAATGTCTAAGAAGGGTTTATTCTCTTAATTATTTCTCATTTCACCGCCACTACACTAATTTTATACGAGGCTTTCTAAAAAAAGCTGTTTTAACTTATACTACGAAACTTATAACTCGAAGTTATTTATTTAGAACGATGCAAAAATCATATAAATATAAATATCGAATTGTCACTATTGTCACCGATGGAGGATGTTTAATTTTTTTCGGTGCTTGAGAAGCTTAGTAGTTCCCTCTTATAGTTTCGTCTGTACACTCTATCTTGAAATGAAATACTAAAAACATTTATATTTGTGTTAAAAAAATTTAATTAAAAATTTTGATTTCGAGTTTTAGATAATTTTATAAAAAAGAAATAATTTATTTCATTACCTTATTTTCCTTTCCCAAAAATATAGTTTGTTGTGTTGTTGTACTTATGAAGATATAACTCCCACGGTCCCCATACAAACTCTACCCCTGATTACTTTTTGAACTACTAAAAAATATGAAACATGTTGAAGGTTTTAATTAAAAATATCCTTATTTATTTTTAAAATACCATATTCAATAAAAGTTTCTTATTAATAAATTGTAAAAACCACCTGTAACTACCAACCATACTTCTTTTCTCATTGCAAGTACACCTCTAAAACTTAGTTAAATTAATATTTTTTTTCAAGATCTAATTTTAAATATCAATAAAAAGATGTGGTTAGCGTGTAATAATAAAATATTTTCTAAGCGAGTTTGATTTTCAATTACAAATGTAAACCGGTTTCATAAGATGTTGTAATATTTACTGACATATATACAATTTTAATAATTGCTGACCATAACCTAGAATTTTTTTTAGAGATTGTAAAATAATTACTTCATATGATTTATGTAAAAATTATTAGACTTTAATTAATAGTTTTAACGTACTTTTTCGTAAATAAGACAGTTGAAAATCTTCTAAATTAACATTGAATAAGTGCAAAACTCAGCTTACCATACTGAATTACAGGCATTTACAAGATAGTAAAATTTCTTATAAAAGTTTATTAAATATAGTTTTTGTATGTTCATTCTTTCATTTTCATCTGTAAGTCATTTATAACATTTCATCAAATTCCCGACATATTGTAATAATATTAAACTAGTATAGTATTAGTTATATAACTGTATTATAATTTACAAAAAAAAAAAACAATCGAAAAAAACAAAAATATAAAAGTAAATTTAAACATAGTAAGTAATTTACTATACTAAAATGAATTTGATGTTACATAATGGATGAATAATACATTATGCTGGCCAAAATATAGAAAATCTATAAATATCGATTGACTATTACCTAAGACGATTTTAACACTATTGATAGAATTTATATTGATTTATTTATATTAATGCTGTACGCAAAAAATGCTTCTGTACTGTTACTCCCGACGAACAATGTTACTTATCTGATAATTTTGAAGTAGGAAACAAATAAGCAACAATATTTTACAAACCCCTCTAATAAAAATAAAAATGTATCTATAACATGAACTTATTTTCATAATGGCGAGTCAAAATCTTTATTCCCCCTCTAGGCATCTTTGATTAGTGTCAATATTTTTTAATTTAACTTCAAAAAGGGCATATAAAAGTACCTATTTTATAGAGTAACCACAGGAATGTTACTTAAGGAAAAAATACTTCAATATGTTGAATATTTTGATTTTCTACGGAAAATCAAAAGTATAAAAAGATGGCACTATTAATTGAAACAAATTAGATCTTGTTAATTTGTTTATATCAAAAATTATACAACAGTAAAACATAAATTGCATTCATCTCAAAATTGCATTTTTTTTACATAAACCCTTCTAGGTAGGTAATAGTAGGTAAAAGTTGACAAATGTTACATATATAGGATTGTGAGGTAAAGTAGTATTTGTAGCGATACAGGGACTTCTAATGTACATATCTATAAATGTATAAAATATATAATTATTTTTTAGAAATTAATATTATCCTTTGTTCTATTAAAAATAAAAATTTTGTTCCTATTTCCACTTAAAATTTTATCAATTTTAAATGGAAACATTCCTCTCTCCCGGTTCCATATATTATCCTTTCCTCGACTAAGACTTGGTCATAATCGCCTTCCTTTTCATGCGTACAAAATGTCCCTTAACAATTCTCCTTTCTGCCCCAAACATGACGATGAAGTTCTCTGCAATTTTCCTCATATAATTTTTGACTGCTGTGCATTTGAAAGTAATCGTTCTATTTTATTTAATAATTTACCTCATCTTAATATCTCTACTATTAATTGTTACACTATTCTTAACTCAACTTCTCTCGATGTAATATCTTTAGTTATTTCTTTCATTCATTCAGCTGGTTTTTTTATTTAACGATGTTTACTGTAATTTTATTGTAATTTTGTTGTTGTAAGATCAATTGTACTATTTTTATTATTATTATTATTATTTTTTTTTTCTTTTCTCGTTTTATTTAATTGTTAAGCTATAATAATATTTTGTATTGAAAGCTAATAAAAAAATAAATAAATAAATAAATGGAAACATGTGTAATAACCAACTTATAAACTAGAAAGTTATCTAACAATGAAAATATCTGGTCGATAATAACTTTTGGACTAGAATTTTGAAAGTTAATATTCTTTTATACTTTTTAATATTTTGATTAAAGGTGAAATGCGGGTCTGTTTATTTCTAAGTCTAAGCATTAATGAACTGCAATGTTCCGCCAACCTTATAATAAAAATGTTAATATCTTGTAAAGTTGTTTTCTAGTTTGTAAGTTGGTTAAACATAAATGTTTCCATTTAGAAACTGAAGTTGATAAAATTATTAGACAATGTGATAATAATTAAACCATTTGTAACCAATATTTTTAGCTTTAATGCGAAGCTGATAAGGTAATAATTTTATCATGATGTGTCCGTCTATATAAATACTCACTCTTACTAGATCGATATTGATGAACTTATACGCCAAAAGAACACGATTTTAATTAAGTTATACATATCAGTATCAAAAATTGAAAAAAACCACTCAATTTTAGAAATTTAAAAAAGTATTTCAAAATTAAGCAGTAATCAAAAATCAGAAAAATCAGAAATATCTTTTGCATTTTAAAATTGTAATCATTTTTTTATTAAAAAGTGGAATTGTAAAGAAATTTTTAATAGAATATATTAGAAACAATAATTTTTCTTTTGATATACCATTTTTGAAAATCTAATAGAAAACTTGAGTAGAGGAAGGATATAAACGAGACCACTTACGCTTATACATTTTTTTTTTATTTTAATTTTTGATAATGTTCTGGACGTTGTTGTCCTTCAAATCTATATCAAATAATTGTTTAATGCTTGTATAAATTATCATTTCCAAACAGAAATTAAACAGATTCCCATTGAAGCGTTTTTATAATAGTAATATTATGACTGTCAAATATCATCTATACTTGTGCTAATTATGTCGCGATATACCGCGTCTTCACTATGCTGGAATTTAAGAATAACAATATTTCTATTTTTAAGCTTTGTAGTTTTTCTTTTTTATAGGATTTCTTTGGGGAATGTCAATTCTTTTTTTTAAGCTAAATAACACATTAATTTTACATTGTATTGATGAAATTAAATGAATTCACCACATAAATACCATACAAACATAATATACTCGTACTTCATTATACAAATTATCAATTTATTTATTTTTAGAACATAAAAAGGGACATTTGGTTCTATTTTAATTTTTTTGTGTTACTTAAGTGATTAACATGAGATATTAACATCTAAACAATTTTTCTATGTCGACAGAAAAAAAATTGAAGAGTTCTATATATGTGTCTGCTCGAATGAGTAAGGAATTTCTCACACTTACATAATATCAATCAGAATAGTATTTTTTTCCCAAGAATCAACACTTATAGTATAAGTAGAGTTAGGTAGTCATTTTAAGTTTTTTAAAGATTTTATTCTATTTACAAAAATAAAAAAATTTGAGTTTTCTTTCCATTTATTAGTAAAATGTTGTAAAGTTCTGCTAACATAATATTTGCTGGAATGATTTGATATTTGGCTAGTTATATAATATATTAGAATAGGATTTTCTGTTTAAAAATTAATAACCTATTTTTTTAAGGAGAGCCAGGAGGTCATTATCAGGATTTTTTTCAATATTTTATTGTACTACTCACTAACGCTAGTGAACAGTATAATAAGTCAAGTCGTTTATGTAAAGTATTATTCAAAAATAAGTTTGCATTTATTTAAAAAAAAATGTGTGAAAATTCTTAGTCAACCTTTTTTTTGCACTTAGAAATTAGTTTAAATAATTCTTGGTTGCTATAAATGCCTAAAAATCTCACAAGTTGAGCTGGGTACAATAAACATAGTAACAATCTAATATTGTTTATTTTGTTTTAGTTTCGATGCGAAGCAGAGAAGCTATTAGTTTTACACTGTCACATTTTTTAAATTTTATTTTGATATTATACACTATTACTCCGCTCTTACTAGATCGATTATTTAGCAAGGCTTGTAGGTCAATCAAACTTCTTGATATTCTTGTATCTAGCAATAAATTTATGTGAAGTTTTATTGTATTTATAATTTTGCTTGGTAATATCGTACTTAGATTTTTATTAGAATAATCTATAGGTTGTGGTGAAAGTATAAACAGTTATAAAGAATAATTATCAAGTATGATAATTAATGCAATGCAATGAAATAGTGTGAGTATTCAAATTAGTGTGCTACTAATTACATCAATTCATTTACTGTTACCATTAAGATTCTATAATTGGAACTCAAATTTTGATTTCGATATTACGATATTATGATTTTGAAACCCAACCCAACTTTTTTTAACGACAATTAGATGCAAATTTGATTAAATTTGTAGCTTCTTAAACTTGTACCCAGTATTGTTTAAAGTCGTAAAAATCTCTTAAAACAAATGATTGTAGAAAAAAAGAAGAATTAGAGCGCATTATCAATACACTTGTCTATCCTTTCATCGAACCTTGTATAATTAATTAGCTAACTCCTTTAAAAAAATTATCCTATAAAGCATAAATCAAATATTATTGAAAATAGATTCTTTAATTTCTTCTTTCTACTGGTAGTCTGTGGTCTAAATTTAAAAAAGCACTTAAGTTTAAAACATCCTTGCTTCCATTAAATAAACCTGATAATATTTTTGTTGTATCAGATACAGATAAAGTTGAAGTGTACAGACAACACCTGTCTAAAATTTTCAATTATCATTCTGATATAAATAATTCAGATAACATTTTTATTTTAATTGATTTCTAAACTCTCGTACACCATTATAACCATACCTATAACCTTATATTCCTATTTCCCCCTCTTCTGGAAAATTTCAAACATCATTCTTATAACAAAACCTTCCCAACCTATAAATCCTTTTCCATTTTTCTCCAAAGTTTTGGAGAAGCTCCCGCTAAAATTTGTATTACTGTCTATTGTAGAAAACGAGATTTTGCCGGATTCATAATTTGGTTTTTGTCCCTTCTATAATACAATATATTAAGTTCGTAGACATGCTGATGCCATTTCTTTTTCCCTTAAGCAATTGTATTGTATCAGTGCATTCCTAGACAAAAGTCAAGGCTTTGATAGGGTATAGTATAAAATAAAAAAAAAACCAGTACAGTGGGGTCGTGGCATTGTTGAATTGTTGCATTGGCAAACCCAACCCAACCAGTATAGATGATATTTGACAGTGATTAAAATCACTATCATAAAAAACGCTTCGATGCAAATCTGTAGATAGTGTTTAATTTAAAAAAAAAATTTGTCAAAAAAGTAGGTCAAATGAGAGCTGAGAAAATAAATGATAGCTACAAAAAAAAAACCACATAGTAAAATAATATTAATATGAATATCTTCTAACGAGAGAAGACTACAGTAATGGGATCCTTGATGTTTATTGAAGTTTTTGAATCTAAATGCGATAAAAATCAAATGAGTTAAACATTTTTTTCTAACTTAAAAAGAATTAAGAAAAAATTCAGCGCCACAGGCATGAAAGACCCAAGTGTTACCATCTCAGAAACCGTACGTCGCATTCGTCACTTAATAAAAATGGAAATTTAGCTAGTTCAAATTTTAAAGTTATTTTTCTCGACTTCAAAAAAACAAAAAAATTTAAATATGATTAATTTTTATACAATGTTAATTAGATTGATATAATATTTATGAAAATCAGTGTAATCCCCTAATAATAAAATAATACAAAACCAAGAATTTTAACACAAAAATAGCATATTTTTGAATAAGGTAGCTATTTTCACCATGAAGACAAAGTAAAGTCCGAATTTTTTAGCTTCGATGCGAAACTGAGAAGGTATTGGTTTTACTAAAATGTGTTAATTTTTGTTTTTTTTTTGTGTCTGTGACCACTTTTTCTCAGCTCTCACCGAACGGATTTCTTTCAACGATACGTCAAAAGATAATGATACTTGACGTATCATTGAAAGAAATCGGTTCGGTGAGAGCTGAGAAAATGTGGTCACAGACACAAAAAAAAAACAAAAATTAACACATTTTAGTAAAACCAATACCTTCTCAGTTTCGCATCGAAGCTAAAAAAAATTACTCAATTGTACTACGTGACTGTATCTTTTTTTTATCTTTAAATTGATAACTGATATGTAGATATTTGCATTTGATGAATTAACTCAATTAATTTGTAAAAATTAAATTGATAGTTAATAATGTTTGAATTTATGGAAAATTGTCATGATAATCAGTACAAAATGTTCGTAGGGATTTAAAATTTTTTTTATTATTATCTTAGAAAAAAGAACAAATTCAATTTTTGGGTAAGAATTTTCAGATATTGTTTAAATAGTTATTCATAAACAATTTTAGTATTTTTAAGGCAATTAATGTTAATTGTCTTTTTGTTAACGAAATAAAAAAATTTCTTTAATGTCGTAGGTACACTTTTTTCTAAATTTTTAATTTAGTCACGTACTACTTTTCTTAATCCATAAACCATTATAATATAATGATTTTAATTACTATATACTTATTGGTCATTTACATAAATTAGAGCAATAGTAATAAATATGAATATTGTGTAAAAATGTTGACATTTAGTATTACTTTGAGTGCAATTCATTCACTCTTTAAATTAATAACATTTTATAATTTGATTTCAATTTAATAAAGTATTCAAGTTATTTTTTAATTTATACTATTAAAATTTGAATATGTATGTAAATTGTTTTGAAATTACAAAAAAAAAAAAACAAGTAACTAAATAAAAATTAACATTTGGTATAATTGTTTTTAATACGGTATGTATTAAAAAAAAAAAAATAGTAAAGCTAGTCACTTACTAAAGGTTCTTGAAATAATTATGTAATCTAACAGGTTTTGACATATTAATTAACTTTTGATCTAACAAAAATGTTTGTGTTACTTTCTTTTTTAAATAATTTTTACAGTTTTGAACTATGTTAAAAGATATTTTTTATTATTTTTCTCTAAGAAAAAAAATATTTTTATTTTTTTTTTTTGAAATTTAAAAACAGCCATATTTTAGTACTTTTCTTATAAATAAATTTGATGGGCCGATAACAACTTTAGGATATATGCTTCTTGAGTTACAAGCATTTTAATATATATAATGGCCAACAAGTGGCGCCCTTACCCTAGTGATTAATTAAAGAACTATATTAATATTTTAGTAACACTGCATACTAAATAGTTATATTTTTAAAATTAAATCACAAACCGTGCAGTGTAACAAAAAAATTTATCGGATGGGTTATTTTGCGGATATTTTAGCTTCGATGCGAAGCGGAGAAGGTATTAATTTTACTATGATGTGTTTTTTTTTTTTTTGTGTCTGTCACTACTTTTTCTCAGCTCTCACTGGACCGATTTCTTTCAAAAATACGTCAAAAGATCACAAATCGTATCTAGTTGAAGACATTACCCTTAAAAATTGAAAAAAATTCCCTCGTTCCCCGCAAATGGGGGAAATATCCAAAAAAATTACAAATTTAAAAATCGCTAATTTTCGAAATTTTTTCACTTTTTTTTCTTAAAACTTCCATAACTTTTTGAAAAATCAACAAATCAACATAATTTTTTTTATACTAAAACCTTAGATATCTACCTATCATTTGATATCATTTTTTTGAAAATCTATCACTTAACCTGCTCATTGGGGGGGATTTAAAATGGCAACTTTTTTACAAAAATTAATTTTTTCAACTTAATTTTTGAAAATGTTCCGGAAATACTGCGTCCTTTAAACATATATCAAATTAAAGCTTATTTTATGTACTACAAAATGAAAAAAAAAAATTTGTCCCAACACTTTTTCTTCTACATTTAAACTGCTGCCGTAGTTAAAAAAACACTATTTTTGTGTTAAAATTTTCGATTTTCGATTTTAAATTTTCAACTTAAAAATGCTATAACTTTTTGAAAAATGTATATATCAGCACAAATTTTTTTTTTCTGAATACATTATAAGTACATCTTTCATTTGACATACTTTTTATTAAAATTGGACAATTTCCCCTTATATAGGGGGCGTTCAAAACTTAAAATATTGTAAAAAACATAGATCTTTTTCAACTGAACTTTTGAAAATGTTCCGGAAATACTGCGTCCTTTAAACATATATCAAATCAAAGATTATGTTATATACTATCAAATGAAAAAAAAAAATTTGTCCCGACATCTTATCTTCTATGTGCAAATGGCTGTCGAAAATTTAAAAAAAAATGTAATGTTTGCGATAAAAATTACCTTTTATCGGGATGTTTTTTGTACTTAAAACTGCCATAACTTTTTCAAAAATGAACAAATAAAAATAATATTATTTTGTATTGAAACTTTAAATATTTCCCTTTCATTTGATATCATTTTTTTTGAAAATCTAACATTTATTCTGCTCACTGGGGGTATTTAAAATAGTAACTTTTTTACAAAAAATAACTTTTTTAACTTAATTTTTGAAAATGTTCCGGAAATACTGCGTTCTTTAAACATATATAAAATTAAAGCTTATTTTATGTACTATAAAATGAAAAAAAAAAAATTTGTCCCGACGACCTATCTTCTATACGCAAATGGCTACCATATTCAAAAATATGCTATTTTTTATGATAATTATGGGTTTTGTATTTTATTTTAATAGAAGTTGATGTTGCTTTTGCAATTATCCATCAATTTTTTAAAATTAAACACTATCTACAGATTTGCATCGAAGCGTTTCTTATGATAGTGATTTTAATCACTGTCAGATTAAATCTATACTGGACCCAACTATGCAATGTCTCCACTATGCCGCGACCCCACTGTGCTACCGTTTTTTGCTTTGAACTTATTTTTTTATGTTCACGAAGAGTTTATATTAGGATACGATTTTAGATTTTCACATAGCAATTTATTTTGTATATTTTATCAAGGATTGTTTGATAAGTTATATATAAATTTCAGGACGGTTATAAGTAAGATGTCTGTATAGTCATTATCAGATAGTACAGTATTTATCTCATATATGATGTATAAGTCTATGATTTTATCGTAATAATTGGGATCCATCTATGATAACTATGTTGTCCAACGTCAAATCACAGTAACCAATAATCTTATCAAAATTGAATTTTCTACATATTCTCAGGAATAACCTGACGAATTTTTTTGTAATTATTCTATATTATACCTCAGTAAACAAACGTCAACCTTATACCCAATACATTTCGCTATATTATTTTTTTGAATTTTCCAGATTTTAATAATTAAATTTTTAATATATTTTTGTTACACCGATTGCGATGTAATATTTTTCCTGTAAAGCAGGATTGTCCTACCGGAATCAGTGGCCTACTTACGAGGATGGCCCAAAGAAGCCTAAGCGCCAAAGTCACGTGAGACTCCTAAAACCACAGGTATGGGGTGGGTCCCTAGCTAGGCGAAGCCTAGTATGTTAAGAAATTGTTTAAAGTAAATTTTTGTTTACTAGTTTTATACTTTCAATTATTATTTTAGTAGCTTAGTATGTCAATTACACTAAAATATTTAGAAAGGTTTGTGTACGTGGTATTACTTTTAGGTCTAACATTAGCCCATTACAATATAAAAGCCTAGTATAAAATTAAAAAAATTGTAATATTTTATTTTATAAATGATAATTACTTGAAATTAAATAAATAGTTTAGCCTAACGGTTTCATTTTCAATTATCACGAGTGCTAATCCTTATACGACACTGGCTATATATAGTGGTATTTCACATATAGCGGTGCAACTAAAATTTTGAGGGTTCGGAATTAGTTTTTCAATCACTTTAAAATATAATTTTACATAAAAATTACAGATCAATATCTAATTTTTTTTCTTAGAAAAAGGGTTTATTCCGTAACTGAGGTTTTAAACCTAGTCATATCAAATTTTCAAAATTTTTCTGAGAAAGAGATTCATAAAAATATATGAGTTTGTGAAGTATACATTATAAATATACACCCAATAAATGTATTAAAATGATTATAACTCAATAAGAACTTATCCTTGAGTTGTTATAGATGTATTAAATTTGTTTGTAAAGAAAAAGCTAAAAAATGACAATTTTTAAATTAAAAAATTATTTTTTTAGAGGCATATTAAAAAAATATGCTTTTAAAGTAGTCCATCATTGTAAAAATTATTTAATATAGAAAATAACATAAAATATTCGCTGGATTAATTATTTTTTTTTGTTCCAGCAATCCTTGAAAAAATATTTGTGATATTTTAATTATAAAAATTTCGAAAGATTGGAAAACTGCCAATGACTGACTAGTACTGTTACTCTAGTAGAAATGTATTCATTTTAATCGACGCAATTGGTTACGATAGTGAATGAACTGAATGAATTTGTGTATAGGTTTATTCAATTAATTATTAATAATTTATTAATTTTAATTCAATCTTGTTTAAAATGTGCTATGGTCTAAAATACTTTTCATTTCTAATTTATATTTTAGAAATTTTTCACTTTTATAGAAGGTCTAAAATATTTTTAATTAATTCTCTCTAAAAATTGCCGTATAGATCATATAATTATTTACGAGTCCATTAAACATTTTAAAATATGATGTAGTCATTATCACACAAAGACTTATCTAAAAGGATATCTTTGTATTATATAGAAAAACCTGCAATGGTTATTTAGTTAAGAAAACTACTAACTGTGTATAATTTACTTGACTAGTAATTGTTTTATAACTTATAAATTTACTACACTACACAATTAATGTTTTATTACACATTTTATATACGTTAATTCTAAATCAATGTTGTGGACTTTCAAGTATTTGTGTTTTTTAGTAGTTAGCCTTCTTGTTAATATTAAATAATTCTGTATTTTAATTAATTAAAATGCACTAATATTATTAAAGACTTAATTTATTTTATATTCAAATGCATAAGGTTTTTATCTATGTTAAATCATAACTTGTCAACTATAATATACACAGCAGTTTTTTAAATATTATGAACATTAACTAATTTATTTTGGTGGGATTTATGAATGAGATACAACTCTGATAAGCCATAATCAGTTACAACATTTCTTACACTACTGCTCATATCTCAGAGGTGAAATATGAAATATTATAATAGACCTTTTACATAATTATACTATTTGTAAAATAAAATACATCAAACTATTACTATACTATTACGTTGGTAGAAATATTATTTTAAAAAATTGTATCTTCGCCGTGAAATTATTTTGTTTTATGGGGAATGCCATTCTCATAGATCTCTTGTAAATACTGTAGTAAAACAAAATATGTTTTTAGACATGATCGAATTCAACACAAATGTGCAAATAGAAGAGCATAAATGATTCTATACTTAATGCAAATGTGAAAATCCCTTTACAACTGTGAATAAAAATTACCTATATAGATATCTATTCAGGAAGTTGAAAATGATCATAAAATTTACAAACTTTCTCTAGACATTTGTTCTAGTTATACTTATGTTATGACATACTTTCAAACTATGTATACATTGTTCGATCTGTATCATTATGTCGAAAAGCAGAGTAGAGTATCTATAGGAAAAGTCAATCTTTTTATAAAAACAAAATTCAAATCAAAATAATTATTTAACTATAAGGAAATAAACTTTGTGATAAACACAGCTAGAAATTGGCGTGAAAGGGACATAAAAGTTTATACTATATTATCACAAAACTAATTTCGTGTTAAATGCTTAGATATTAAGTTATTAAGATAAAAAAGAAGGGTAATTCATTATTATAATACCATATATTTAAAAATTTATTTAACTTGAAAAAAATATGAATTTATTATGATTTATACTGATTATATAAACTGATAACTTATGGGAGAAGAATTTTAATACATCAATCAATTTTAAAATTAATAATTTAAATAATAATAAAAAATTAATCAATTTTAAAAATGAGCTGGCTGGTCACGTGGCTAAATGTAAATATTTATTTAAATTAAATATTTAGATAATGAGTTTTTACCAATATAAAATAATGAAGAGTTGGTAAGTAGACAATAATTTTGAATAATAAAGTATTATTTTCAATTCTCTAAGACTTACAGGACTGAAATATTGTTAGTTTGTGTTGATCATAAACTTAATTATTTTTATTAACGTATCAAAAATTGAATTGACTGAAAGTCAACATAATTGTTAATAATATCTTATTGAAAAATACGTGTTTTGTAATTCTTGAAATATATAATTAAGGAATAATATTTATATTTTTGTGATAATTCTTATAATGTAGTTCAATAATCCTTTTGTATTTATGTTAGGAATGTTGGGTACTATTGAATATTTCGTATTATTAATATCCCTCAAGAAAACTTTAGTTGCATAATACCTTAATAAAATAAAATATTATAAAACTATACTTATACTTAATAATTTACTTTATTTAAAATAAAGAAGTCTATATATCTAATCATATTTGACAATAATTAATTAGAAAATAATGATTAATTTAAATCAATGATTAAATATAATTAACAGACCCATTTTGTATATTTTTAATGTTATGTATAAGTTTTCTATAAGAAAAAAAATGATACGAGAAAAAATTATGAATGCTATTTCGGAAACTATTTCATTATTAATTTAACTAGTTGGTAAATTGTGGTTGTTAGTCAGTGCCGATAATAACAATAGGAATAACTTGAAGTTTGTTGCGTAAACTTAAAGGTAACTTGTTTTCATAAAAATAATATTTTTATAAGTAATAAGAGAAAGGACTGCATATACTGCATTACTTACTGTATGCAAAAACAGGTTCGAATCAAGTTGTTATGATAATAATGGCAAGAACTGGAAATGCATCACATAACACAAAACACTGTGTTATTCTTCAAAAGCATTAGTAAAAATTAATTGCTTTTAGCTTCGCATCGAAGCTGAGAAAGTATTGATATTACTGAATTCTACTTATTTTCCCATCCTCAAAAATTAAAAAAATTATCCTGAATTTTTTTTTTCAAGGAAAATATCTCAAAAATTACTATCTTTAAAAACGGCCGACATTGATTTTATTTTTGCAAATTTTAATGATCATATTTTTTTTTAGATAGACTGAAAAATAAAGAAATTTTTTTTATATAAACTAGACATAATAATGTCATAATAATGATGTTATTTTTTACAAGTGAAAACCTAACAATAGGAAGGGTTTGAACAGACTACCCATTTTTATCAAACATTTTTTCAACTTAATTTTTGAATACAACTTATATTAAATTAAAAATTGTAAACAATGTATAATTAAAAGAAAAACATACCAATCGATAGTGTACTATGTGACATGGAAAAAATACGTTTTATTCTAATTTTTCTCTATTATTTTTTTTTATATAAAAAATATTTCCTAATAGAAATTAATCCATTTGCATCAAAGCGTTTTAATTTTATGATAGTGATGTAAATCACTGTTAGATACCAATCTACACTGGAGTCTACTGTGTTGGGTACCGACCTTGCTAGGACTTTTGTTTACTTTATTTATTAATTACATTATTATGAAATTTTAGCTTTATGCATACAGTTATTGTTATTTTATTAGTGAAATAATTAAAAATACAAATTCTGAATCGTATTATACGTTAATTAAAAAATACATTTCATAAATTAATGTCATAATCGATCTGAAATAAAATTTATATATTTTTATTGGAAATGCATTATTATTATGGATAATGATGATATTAGTAATTTATATAATTAATTAAATAATTATTATGAATTATATTAATGCATTTAATCTTTTTAAACCTTCAAAAAATCAAATTCGAAATTTCTGTAGTGCAATTAATCTAATAATATCTTCATAGTAGGAAAAATTAGGTCAAATTTAAATGTAAGGTACATTTTTATACGCTAGTAACATACTTACAGTTTACTTTAAAACATTTTTCTCTTGTTTTTTCATAGAAAACTAAATATTTTTTTCAATTCAAATATTTTCCGAAATACGAACAAATAAAAAAAAATATGTGTCCTTTCCAAAAATATGGGTTTATTTCGGTCAATTTTGACTTTTTAAAAAATTTTTAAAGTTTTTATAGACTATGAAAAATACTATCTAATAACGTTTCTTTATATTTTTTGGAAGCATAATCTTGGTTAGAAATAAATTGAAAAAAAAAGTAAAGATCTTTTAGTTTTTGACAATTTTTTAAGTCAAAGGGAACTGCAATTTTTTTTTAATTATTAAAAATTAACTTAATAAACTATGATTCAAAATCAATTTGGAAAAAACTTATGCATTTTTGATTTTGCTACATAACTTTGAAATATCCTTAAAAATGAGAGTGGGTTGCCAAAGTGACATGAGCAGTAATGTACAAATGTATCTCCATTCATCTATTATAATATCATTTTTATGTTCATCCCTTATGTGTTATAGGGGTATAAACTTAATTTTTTATCATATATATACAGGGTGGCCCACCACTCACTGATAACTTAAACGCTATCTTTTCATGATTATTGTGTATACATATGATGATAATGTGTATACATTACAAACTTGGCATTAATACCATGATAAGAAATTAGATAAGGCAATCATTACTTATCACTCTCATTCAAAAGTATATTGAAAAGATAGCGTTTTCTTCTGTCCTTTTCTCAATATGTATTTCAATGTTTAAACCGTAAAATAATACATGAAAATTCAAATTTTCACAAACTTCAAAACGCTACAGAATATTTACTACTGAATATTAATGAGATATTTTTTTACTAAAATTTTTCTTAAATTCTACTCTACAAAATAGCTATCTTAGATTTTTTTTTTACATTTTATTTAATATTTAAAAATAAATAATATTTTTAATAAAATGTAAAAAAATTAATTATTGAGATATAGCTATGGACCTAATGTATAACTATTATTTAAAAAAAAAATCAGCTAAAAATATTAACTGGATCAAAAGTTATTTAAGTTGTCAGTGAGTGGTGGACCACTCTGTATATATATATATATATATATCTAACTTATAATACAGAAAATTATGTAATTCAGAAAATGACAACTTTGGATTAGTATTTTTCTCAATTAAATAAATTTCTATTTAAGCTAGTTAAATATTTATGTTGTCATTTAAAAAATAAAGTGCCACTCTTATGTCATATGAAAATTTTGTGCATATGAATGTGAGATGTGCATTTTAAAGAAAAGGTAATTTTGTTAAAATATTGATAACATATTTATCTAGTTTGATCAAATAAAAGTAATCTTGTTGAAAAAAAAAATTTATTTATTTATTTGTTTATGCGACAATTAAATTATGTACAACCCTATAATTGGGTAAATTTGTATTAATATATGGTTCAATATAAGAGCTTTCAAATTAAAATTCATTTAATTGCTGAGTTGTAGAATAACGTAAAAATGTGCGTAAACATTTAAATGTTTACGCACATTATAAGTTAGAACATGTCAAAAAGAATATTTTTATAATATATAATTTTATCTACACAAGTAAAGCTAACATATATTAAATAAATTAACTTATATATCACATTCAGTGGAAAAATTTCATAAGCATATAAAAAATATACTTCCACTGAAAAATTTAATCTGTTTAAGAATTTATAAGACAAAAAATGGTAATTCATGTTATAGTTATAAAGTCAGATATCAAGTTTTTGTTATACAAGTAATATTATCAAATTAAATTTCAAGGTCATTAATTATGCTGAGCTACCTACAGGTCTCAGACATAAATAGAAAGTATATATTTGCTCGTGCTATGTGATCCTTAAATTATATAGGTTTACATGTATATTTGAATAAATCGTATATTTAATTGCATCAATATTTAAAATAATTATCATATTGAAGCTAGTAGGAATTCTAAATGAAAATGTTGCATTTAACACTTTTAAGAAGGTTATATATTCCTTCTCAGAGGTTCTCTAATATATACAGAGTATTTAGACCTCTTATAACTTTTGATCCAATTATCATTTCACTGTTATTTTTTAGATTTCTTGCGTTGTTGAGAAACTATTAGTTCTACTCTGCTGTATTTTTTGTGTCAGTATACGCGATAACTTCGGTCCTACTTAATCTATTTTCCTCGTGAACTAGATTCCTTTAGACTGGCTTAAGGAACAAAACATAGAACAGGATAAAATAAATGTGCTTATTAATTGAAAAAGTTATGTAAAATTTCAAAATATTTTTCAGTTTCAAAATGAATTTTATAAGCATTCTGAGTGCACAGTAATGGGAAATCCGCTATCTCCATTTTTAGTAGAACCTTACACGAGTAGGTTTGAAACAAATTTAAAAAACACCTATGGTGTTTAGTGATAACATCACTAGGGGATAACATAACTATCTATAAGGGGAATAAAGGTATAATAGGAGGTATTTTTCGGTTAAGGTGTCAGTATGTGTTAGCGTTGATAATTGTTTTCAATATACATATCCGCGATATTTTGGTTATTTTTTTAGTGACTCTATGAATTAAATATTTTTAATATAATTTTAATTTTAAATTGAAATAATTTTTTGAAAACTAGATGGATTACTGAGAATTTTTTATTAATAATATTTTAGTAATATTTATACCGATGACACGTTTTTAAAAATATCAAATGAATAACCAAGAAAAAGGTTTCTGGCAAGAAATTAAAAAGGAAATATGTTCTGACGATTTGTGTTCTATCAGTAATCGTAATTACTAAATTAGAAGCCGCGGCCTCTAAAATTGAAAAACTATTGATGGATATGATAGTGATTTTTAAATCGCTCTATTGAATAATGTATGGATTAAAATGGAATAATCTTATTTCCAACATTCTTTTTTTGATAATACTATAATTTACTTACACTTACAAGCTACTGCAAGATAGTATAATCATCATTTCGTATTTATTTCTTCTCAATTTTTATTAATGATCCAAAAAATCTATNTACTGCAAGATAGTATAATCATCATTTCGTATTTATTTCTTCTCAATTTTTATTAATGATCCAAAAAATCTATATTAAATTTAAAGTTAATACAATGTATTTTAAGATGAACAAAGATAATAACTATTCGAAATCTTAATTTCTATGAATTATCGGGTATTAAAATCATATAATTTTCAATAGAAGTGGCTATTTTGAAGTGTTTTGAATAGTAACCATATACCTAAAATATTCTATACATAATCAAATTAAAGATTTTTTAATGGATTTAACTAATAAAAAAAAAATATTTCTCACCGAATTTTCTTCTGAGATCCTTACTATAAACTTAAAATTTTTAGAAAATATGAAATATTTAATTTTTAATTTTTTTAAATACACATAAAATGTTTCAATTTTACTTCACTTAACTTTTGACACGGCCCGCGTCGCTTCGTTATACACGATGCCCCGCGACTCGTGCCACCTTTATCAGCCGTCGCCTATTTTATGAGTATTTGACTGACCAACACCGCGTGCCATACGCCACGGTGCAAAGTCCAGCAAATGCCGCACGGCCGACGACGACCCGCCGCAAATGGTGCGGTAGTCTTCCTCCCGTTGTGAAAGCGACAACGTCGACCAACCGAACCGCACCCGCGCACCGTCGCCTACAACGCTGCTAACCTTTTGCCGCCCAAGGACCACGCCGGACATCACGTCGTCGACGGCAGCGAAAGTGTCGCGATATTTTCGGTTTGTTTTATTTTTGTCAAAATAATCTGTTGTCGCTCATTTAGTAAACGGCCCACGGGTCTCTACCCTCAAAACCAGTGTCGACCACATTTTTGCGACGTAAGTCGTGTCACTTTTTAAAGTTTTATTGTTTTTAATAGTATTGAGAAATATCAATTTTTGTTTTTTTATTTAAATTTACAATAACAATATGAAAAAAAATAATAATTTAATAATTTATTAATTATTTAATCAAAAAAAATGTATTATTTTTTTAATTTATTGAATAATTTTTAAAATATTTATTTTATTAATTGGATATTCTAACCATACATATCAGGGGGTATAAGAGGTATACGTGTTATATCATTTTTTTTTCTTGTTCGCTTTTGACACGAGAGTAAGAATTTCTCTCTCAAGAATAAAATAAAATATATTTTTATTTTATTTTAAAATAATCATTTTTTAAAGAAATTTGATGGGTTTATAACAATTTTAGGACGATTACTTATTGAGATACTCACATTCTAATACACAGAGTGGGTATTCAGCGTGGGTGGTATAGCCTGTATAAGTTTATATATGTATTTATAGAGGCATTATCATTGAATTTATTGTAATTCACAATAAAATGTTCAAAAATTCGAAACCTACGAATTTATATATTCAGGTTATTCGGTGTGAAATGACACAAATACATAATATAAATATAAAATGAATATTTTTAAATTTAGTCTTCTGATTATACAGAGTAATTGATTAACTACGACTTACGCAAATATTTTTATAATAAAGATTAATATATTTAATGATCTTAACTAAAAGTAGTTTTCGACCAGTATTTTCTTGGATAAATCATTTCATAGTTTGTAAGTTGGTTAAACACGTATGATTTAATTAAAAATGCCAGAATTGATAAAACTTTAAAGAGAGATAGAAACAAGTTTTTTTTTGAAATTATAGAACATAAGATATTATTAACTTCTAAAAATAAAAAGTAATATTATATTTTAAAAGATATTAAGTGAATCACATCACTCTGTACTCTCTAATTAAAGATTATGTAAGATTTAGTTAAAAACAATAATTGCAGAATAATAAAATAAGTCAAAACGCCCAATTTTTTTTTAATTAATATGGTATTTGCGTTTATAACCTTCAATTAATTCATTTTAAGTGTAATACTTTTATTGTGTTTATAACCCAACTACTGTAATATTTACACTAATTTAACGGAGGTTTAGTTTAACACAGATACAAATACCTAGTGAAATAAACCGATAGTATCAGTAATTATAAAGTTACGCTTTATGGATTTCATTTAAGTTCAGCATATTTGCATGTACTCGTGTTTATTAGAAAAAGTGTAAAAATTTAGTGATGGAACGTGCAGAAACCCATCAACCGCAATAACATTAGATTATGATTTAATTTCAAGTTAACTTAGTAATAAATTCTCTCGTAAAAAATGTAATAAATTCCTTAAAATTCATAGCGTTACAAGAATTCATAACTTTGAATACTCAAAAAAAAAAAAAACGGTAACATAGTAAGGTTGCAGCACAGTGTGGACATAGTTATAGCATAGTTGGGTCAAGTATAGATGATATCTTACAGTGATTAAATTAATATCATAAGAAATGATTCGATGCAAATCTGTAGATAGTGTTTACTTTTATGAAATTGGTGGATTATTCCAAAAGCTACATTTTCTCCTATTGCCTTATTTAAATCCTGAAAACAAGTTTTATGATTTATAAGTGTAATATATGAATGAATAAATAAATAAATATATATACATATATTTAAAAAAAAAAAGTATGTCGAATAAAAGTGGGATTAAATATTATTTATCATAAAAATTTTATAGATCCATACACTTTTTAATAAGTTATAGCATTATAATGTTAAAAATATAAAATATAAAATCGAGAGTTTTCACACAAAAATAGCATTTGGTAACTATTTACACCGTGAAGATAAAATAAAGTCTGAAATTTTTTTATTTCATGATAAATTATATTAGATTAGCTTTAATTTAAGATATATATAAAAGTGTCAGACTTTCCGAAACACTTTTAAAAGTTGTCATTTTTGTCGCAACACAATAAAATAAAATGGAACAAGTGTAAAAAGGAATTGTGATGCGAAGATGAATATGAGGATGTGGTGCCTGCTGTCTAGGTATTCACGTGCGTGTTGTCGTACAGCAGTCACCGTGCTCGGCTGACATTCCGGGTTAGCTGTGGGTGTCGAAAGGCTGTTGTTATAGGGAATCAGGGTAACACCTAGGTATGAGGTGCAGACGAAGTGCAAGACACAAGTACTTTAGTTATTAGGAGAGGATAATGAAGTACGAGGTGCAGACGAAATGCAAGACACAAGTACTCTGAAATGTTGTGGAAGAGAGTAGATAGGTTTAAAAAGGAATAAACAAAGACTTTACTTTAAGCAGTAAGCCGGACAGCGACAACCGAGTACTGAGACTGATGAATGACACAAGGCACTGGAGTCGACTGACCACGATGGTCAGGTCTATTGGGTTTTTATAATAATTAGAACTATTGCCGATTTGGCAATAAATATTATTTGTTAATTCATCAGTCTCAGGCAGCGGATGTGCTGTCTGTATTTTATTAAAACAATTCTCACGATATTGGTAACAAGACACCATCATATTTTAAATCCCCCCTGTGGGAAGGTAAATGGTCATATTTATAAAAAATATATACTGAATGATAAGTAAAGACTCTATGCATCTATAAAAAAAAAGTTAAATTGATTTGGTTATTTTTAAAAAAGTTATGGCAGTTTTAAGTTAAAAAAAATTTAAAAATTTAATTGATTAAGATAAAGTATGTCGAATTAAAAAGGGATTATTAAAAAATATTATTTCTCATAAAAAAATTATGTTGATCCATACACTTTTCAATATGTTATAGCATTATAAAGTTAAAAATGTAAAAATAAAATCGAGAATTTTCACATAATAATAGAATTTGGTAGCCATTTTCACCGTAAAGATAAAAAAAATAAAAAACCCAGCACAGGGGAGTCGCGGCACAGTGGTGACGTGGCATAGATAGATCAAGTATAATGATATCTGACAGTGATTAAAATCACTATCAAAAAAAAAACGCTTCGATGCAAATCTTTAGATAGTGTTTAATTTTAAAAAATTGGTGGATTATTCCAAAAGCTACATGATCTGCTAGTTCATTATTAATATCCTAATTAAGATAAAGTATGTCGAATGAAAAAGGGATTATTAAATAATATTATTTCTTATAAAAAAATAATGTTGATCCATACACTTTTCAATATGTTATAGCATTATAAAGTTAAAAATGTAAAAAAAAAAATCCAGAATTTTCACATAATAATAGCATTTGGTAGCCATTTTCACCGTGAAGATAAAATAAAGTCCGAAATTTTTTTTTACCATAATAAAGTATATTACATTAGCTTTAATTTAAGATATATATAAAAGTGTCAGACCTTCCGGAACATTTTCAAAAGTTAAGTTGAAAAAATTAATTTTTTATAAAAAAGTTGTCATTTTAAATCCCCCCCTGTGGGCAGGTAAAAAGTCAGATTTATGAAAAAAATATACCAAATGTAAGATAATGATATTATGCATATATATAAAAAAGAATTATATTGACATCTTCATTTTTAAAAAAGTTATGGCAATTTTAAGTAAAAAAAAATGAAAAAATATCGACAATGAGCGATTTTTAAATTTGTAATTTTTTTGGAGGTTTCTCCCATTTACGGGGAACGAGTGAATTTTTTTCAATTTTTGAGGGTAATGTCTTCGACTAGATACGGTTTGTTATCTTTTGACGTATCATTGAAAGAATGGGGATAAAATTTACATCAAACTAGCTACTACTTTTTTGAAACATTAACAATAAACGTTTTAAACATTGAATTGAAGAAAACATTATTTAAAACAATATAAGTCAAATTTTTTTACAAATGTATGTATTTTTTAATAAATGCTTGTTTTTAGTTTTATTATGAGACATTAATGAATTGTAAAAGTCTTAAAGAAATATATATTTAAAAAGCTGTAAAAATCTTTAAACACCTCAGTAGGGTGGTCCTTAATCATATAAGAAGAAATTTTTTATTAATATTTTTTACACAGTACCCTCTAGATTGATTAAATACTATTAAATTGTAATGTAGGTAAAATTTGGAAATTTTTATTCAACCCCTTCTGGTGCCGCATTAGGGTTGAAATATGGCACTTGATGGTTGTTTTTGCTTTTTTTGTGTTTAACTCGACAACTATTACACTTAGCGCTAAAATGAATAGAATATTAATTATAGAACTTATTATTGCCTACAAAAAAGAAAATTACAATATTTTTCATAAATCCATTATATTTTGAGAAAAATTTAACATAAATATATTTTTTTAAATATTTTAATATTTTTACTGAGTGGTTGAAGTTTCATCGAATTTTTCCTTTAAAATTGGTTTTAGTAATATTTCCTAAAAAAACTCATATTATATTTCACGTTAGTGCAATTATATATTGATGTATTAGAATTTATGGCGCAAAAATCAAATATCAGTTTACCTGTACTGTTCTAAATGCTATACTTATTATTTTGAACGTGTGAAATTTACTGTGATTATCCATAGAAGATAAGAATTGTGGCATTATTATTGTTTGTGTAATAATAGGTAACGATAAAAGTTCTTACCAATAATCATTTTTCATGGACTAATATCAGATATTTTCTTGTAATTTAGTTTTTTGCTTATTATTGTGTCAAGTTTTAAGATTTGTTAAAATATTAGTTTAGTGATACAGTTTTTTTGAAATTTTATTTTATTTAAATATGTCACGTAACCAAGTGTATTTAGTAGGAGCAATGAATTATCAAATTACTGGAAGTAAATTACCTTCAGTTAAAAATGTTTTGAGTGTATTGTATTATAATTTAAGATTTGTAAAATTGAATTTGCATGAAAGTGCGGCGCTTGCTGTTGACGAGTGTCTAATTTACTGGAAAAAAGCTCGAATACCTACGCAAGATCCAGCTAATATTATAAGAAAATTAAAAAAGTTTTACGATGAACTGAGAAATTTAGAGAAAAATAAAACCAGGACCAGCGACTTATACAAGAAAAGAGAACAAAATTTTGTAGACCAAATCGAAGAATTGTTTGATATAGCTCATGCTAATGCAATTAGTCTAATGAAGATCCAGGAAGATATTGATTTTTTGCGACTTCGACGAACTAAGGGACGTCCCGGATGTATGATGGGAGTAGATATGAATTTAACCCAAGCAGAAAAAAAATGCAAATAAGACAAGAACAGAAAAATAAAATACTTATACCTCACTCAGATACAGAAACTTTATTAGAAGGTAATTTTTAAAAATAATGAATGTTTAATAAACATTGTTTATTATATTTTTAATAATTATATATGATTTAATTTAGAAAAATATTCATGTACTTCATCGGATTCATGTGATATGGAAATCGTAAGTGAAGAAGAGAGACAATTTTCACCAGTAGCAGGTCCGTCAAAAAATAAAAGAGGTAGAAAAGAACTTTTAACTTCTAGATTATCTGCCATTCTTGATAGGTGTAAAATAAGTGTTAGGGATGCTGTTCATTTGTTAACTGCATGTTTGGATGCCTTATCATTAGATCCCAGCATATATGTTTTAAACCGATCGTCAATTAAAAGGTCCCGTGAACATTATAGACAAAAAATTGCAGAAAATATTAGTTCTAAATTTCATGAACAAAATTTGAATTTTGTTGTGATCCATTGGGATTCAAAAATACTTCTAAACCTTACAGGGAAAAAANAGGAAAAAAAAAGTCGATCGCCTCCCTATTATTGCAACCGCCTTAAATTTTGAACAGCTTCTTGGAGTCCCTTAAATACCCTCTAGGAAAGGTTTAGAAGTATCATCAGCTGTCTATGACGCTTTAGTCAAATGGTCACTATTGGAAAAAGTACAGGCTTTCACATTTGATACTACGGCCTCTAATACGGGAAGGTTGAATGGGGCGTGTTTTTTGTTAGAGCAACGTCTTGGAAGAGAAATTTTATTCTTAGCATGCCGACACCATATTTATGAACTTGTTTTACAAGGCGTATTTTCAGATACCAAATTATGTCCTTCAACCGGACCAGAAATATTATTATTCAAGAGGTTTCAACAAGAATGGGAAACAATTGATAAAACAAAATTCTCTACATCAATTTCTGATACTTATGTTCATAATATTTTAAAAGATGAAGCCGATGAAATTATTTTATATGCAAAAAGTAAAATTACTGAATATCTCCCCCGAGATGATTATCAAGAGTTTTTAGAACTTGTTATTATATTTTTGGGCGGTGTTCCTCAAAGGGGAAATGCTTTTCGAAAACCGGGTCCTTATCATTTAGCCAGATGGATGGCTAAAGCAATATATTGTTTAAAAATATTTTTGTTTAAAAATCAATTTAAACTAGACAGCAGAGAAGAAACATCATTAAAGGATATTTGTTGTTTTATTGTAAAATGTTACGTTCAAGCTTGGTTTTCATCTCCAAAAGCTATAGAAGCTCCTTTTAATGACATATTATTTCTTAGAAAATTAGAATCTTATAAATTACAAAATAAAAAAATCGCAGACGTGGCATTAAAAAAAATAACTAATCATTTGTGGTATTTAAATCCAGAATGTATTACTTTTTCCTTATTTGACAATCGTATAGACTATAATACAAAACGCAAAATGGCTGAAAAAATTCTAAGTTATAATGATGATGATGATGAAGAAACTAATCTGAATAAAAAGTTAACTCTTACACCAGACGATGTCCCCAATTTTCTTCAAAAAGACCTACCAACTGATTTAATAACTTCCAAATCAATTGAAATGTTTAAGCGGTTTAAAATTCAAACAAATTTTTTAAGCATTGATCCAGCTTATTGGAATTATCAGGAAGACTTCAAAACAGGTAGAGAAATAATCAAATCATTGAAAATAGTTAACGACACAGCTGAGAGAGGAGTCAAGCTAATGGAAGAATATAATGATAAATTTACTAAAGACGAAGAACAAAAACAATTTTTATTGCAGGTAAATTTAACAATTTTTATTTTTAACTTAACTTAATTATATCGTTTAAATTTTTAGACCGTCCAAGACTATCAAAAAAAATATCCAAAATGTGATAGAGAAACATTAAAAAAAATATATTAAAAGACAAATACTAGTTCCATGTAGATAAATGTGCTATGAATTTTGTAATAATTATGTGTTGATAGAATGGATTATACATTTTTTTTTTATTTAATCTTAGTTAATATTCATGAAATTATTATATAGTTATTTTATACAATTTTTTACTTAGCTTTTTTTTTTAATATTAATTTTATAAAAAAAGATTACATGAAAATTTAATGAAATTTCAACCACTCAGTAAAAATATTAAAATATTTAAAAAAATATATTTATGTTAAATTTTGAAAAATTTTTATGTTAAGTTATTTTTCTCAAAATATAATGGATTTATGAAAAATATTGTTATTTTCTTTTTTGTAGGCAATAATAAGTTCTATAATTAATATTCTATTCATTTTAGCGATAAGTGTAATAGTTGTCGAGTTAAACACAAAAAAAGCAAAAACAACCATCAAGTGCCATATTTCAACCCTAATGCGGCACCAGAAGGGGTTGAATAAAAACTTCCAAATTTTACCTACATTACATTTTAATAGTATTTAACCAATCTAGAGGGTACTGTCTTAAAAAAATTGAGTTTGAAAAATAAGGACCACCCTAATNAGGTACTGTTTAAAAAAAATTGAGTTTGAAAAATAAGGACCACCCTAACACCCCAGTATTCAGTATTCACCTTTTTGTAAGAGTACTAATTTAAGTAAAAAAGTCTTAAATACTTGTTTTTATGGTGTAAAATGGCCTACTTTTATTTTTAGCTTCAACTATAGCTTCTAAATTGCTATTTAACTTTTAAAGCTTCTTAGAAATGTAATGCACATTTCTATGTGATTTTAACCACTGCTGTTGGAATCGCTAATTTTATGTTTTTAAACTATCGCTACCGTTACATGTAAAAAGAAAATTCACTATATTCATCACCACTTTTGAGTAGATACACAATTTTGTATGATCTCTTAAAAATATGTCAATTTTTATTGTGTTACAATTAGTAAAAAAAAATTTCCCCTTGATAAATATTCATATTGCATTAGAGTAGTGTAACCGACTATGGTTTAAATAATTAATAATCATGAAACACTAATAGAGATCACTTGTAACAGATATTTAAAAATAAAAGATGATATGAGGGTATAATGTACCGAAAAGTATACAAAAAAAAAAATAATTTATATAAAATATAAATAAGAATAATAATGAATTGCCTCCCCAGTTTTTGCAACGGTACAATACAACGTACAAGTGATTCGAGATACATAACCGGTGCCAATGGTTATACTAGAGGGATACTATTAAATAAACTTAAGTGTACATGAAACCTATTATAGCTTAATTTATCGTATATTTATCAAATTATTTCTTTAACTTTTAATAACGTCTTAATCATCGTAATATTATCTTTATATTGACGCTTTGATTATTTTTACAAATTATATTTGTATCCATAAATTATAAATAATTAAATGTATTAGTATTGAGTAGCAAAGTATTTTCACTGATGAAAAACTATAAACATTTTATTGATTTTAATTTAAAGTATTATTTCTAAAAAATGTATTTGCTTAAGATGCAACTACAAAAAAATAGTACAGTACAGTAGCATCGTTCTTACAAGTAGTTCTTTTAATGACTATAAATTTATTTTGTAAATGTTCAAAAAATTTTTCTTTTAATAGATATAATCTAATAAAAATTAATCTATGTTGGTTTCCACTGAGTCATGGTCCGACTATACTGAGTTTTTTTTTTTAGGTACATTAAACAAATAAAACTTGATTTGAATTTTTGAGCTCATATTCTTTTTAATTTTCTTTTTATAAAATTTTAAGGATGATCAATCTACGTCGCTTTATATTGTCTTGTTATTGATTAAGCCCATTATCTCAAATATGTTATTAAGCTCATATTTCTGATTTATTTCAAAACATAATTTATGTTACATTATGTTTCGACGTAGATATTAAGTGCTTCTTTTGCTTAAAGCAACTGGTTATTATTAAAAAAATGAAAACTACGTTTACCAGTTAGACACCACCTGTAATTACTAATCCAATATACGAAATGCCTTACTGATGACTACAGTAATCTTATTATTATATGAAAAAATGCTGTATATTATATTATTTGTTGTTACATTTAAAAGTTTTTGACAAGCATCATGTATTTTTTTTTAAATTAAGTTTTAAACTTATAAGTCATAATTCTAATAATTATTTATACTTTTTACAGATACATTTTGTTATAAAAATTCTTTTAATATATTTAATAATGTTATAATAACAATATAATTTTCAATTTTTTAAATAAGAATGACGTACATTACATGTATAATATTTTAAGTAATTTATTTTTATAATATTTAAAAATAAAATTTTATATAATTACGTGATTACAGATATCTTTCCAATTCAAGCATAAATTACATTTTAGTGGATATCTTATATATATGTTGCAGTATGTGCAAAGTAAATAGCAGTTTTACTATATGTATTTTTACCATAATGTGCTGAAGTCTATAAATTAATTCAGATAAATTTACATTAGAAATTACACATAATCGGTGAAATGCCAACGATGCTATCAATAACAAGTTATTACATAAAAAACTCCTACCATTGATCATAAATCCTTGTATTCATTAGCCACTCTTTTAACATTATAATAACTGTCTTATCATTTCTAAATTTTGTGTATTGTTATAGTACATTGAAATATTGCAATTACTTTTTTTACCTAATATTTTGATAAACATAATCCCTCCAAACAAAAGTTATTGAACGATGAAGATTTATTTACCTATCACGATGGGGACCGGCGGCTGTGGAAAGTAAATGTTAGGCGTGTTTTTTACCCATCCTAACGATGAGTGGTGGAAGACCTGGTTGGTGCATAATAGATGTAAACACTGATGCACGTGTGATTATGGCTCAAACAGTGTGCATGCGAGTACGTTGAATCATCGATATTCTAGACATACAGTTTTGAGGTAATTTCTTATCATTTTAACTTTATAGTGTATCATAAATATAGTCCTGTATGAAGTAATCATTTTAATTTTAGTTTTATATTAATGAACGGGCTATATAGAAGCTATTATATAGTTATTATTGTACAGTATTTTATAGTTTTTACTACAATACATTTTTAGTATTTTATTAATAATATCAACATTTCTCTCATAAAATATTTTATGGAAACATTTTGTTATTAAACAAACTAATAGCATGTTTGTATGGGTTTTATGTTCTCTGTTGATTTACAATTTACTAGTGTCTACTGTGACTCATTCCAGCCTCCTAACAAAGTACACTATAAAAAATGTTTTTATTTGATAAATCGTTAAAATGAAGATTTCAAATTAACGATTTAACCATTAGATATTTAAATTATTTGAAATAGTTTAATTATAAAAAAAACTATTAGGTTGAACAATTTATTGTTATATTCCCTAATATAATATTTCTTGAATTTTAAGACACGTGGTCAGATTGGAATATTTTATAAAAAGACCAATCTTCTCTGTCAAAGTTAATTTTAGATACTTGAGTTTTTATATCTTTCGCATTAAATACTTGAAGATGTAATAAACATTACATAATATATTTTATTTATATAAATTATATATTATTCTTATTAAATAATTAATCGTATGTGATTAATTAGGCGTTGATTAATATTGTGATAGCTTTAATTTTTTCATTAAAATTATGTTTTAATAAAATAAAATTAAAATTATGATACAAGTTTTGAAGATATTTTTTTTACTTTTATTATTTTTACGATTATTATTTACTATATTGAGACATTTTGTAGAGTCTCTAGTTTGTGAAACTTTGACATAGAATATAGTCGCGTAGAAATATTTTTCATTTTAAAGAGGGTAAACCTCCCTAATTTCCCAAAAATTTATTTTGTTACCTCGGTAACAAAATATTACTAAATTTTAAAGTCAATTAATAAAAATTTGTATTGGATGATGGTATGTTCTGAATAATTTAACAAAATTTATATGAATGGAACCACGTGGTACATGCGGACTTGAAATTTTATTAGCGGGGTAGTGAAGGGATGAATCACCCTACTACTTTATATTCTAAAAGCTATGTGGATCCCTTCATACAAAAATTCTTAATACGCTACTGGTTTACATTATCTATCCTCCGTAAGGATTTCTCCCTAATATGCACGTGCTTGCTACCAGCAAGTGTCAAGGTTATTTTGAAAAATAAAACGAAAAAAGAAAAAATATTGATATTTAAATTATCCTACGTATAATATTGGACATGTGTTTATGATGTGTGGTGTGATGCAACGTTTATATTAAAATAACTTGTTATGGCTTTAAGTAGTAAACCAGTTGAGTGTAGAGGTGTTTCCAAGATTTTACTCTGTAGAGATTTGTCCCTGTCATCCCCTGGTTAGGTATAAAATTCTTAAATGATTGCATTTGGCCAATGAATATAAAAACATATTAATAACACTTGATTTTAGTTAAGTCCATTGTTTTTCGATTCGAATGCATTATTCCTTAATTGCAAGTTATTTTATTTATTAAAAGTACAAATATTTTTTAATGATTGTTACACAACTATAAAGATATTTTTATATTGTATCTATTTTTGTACATATAAATCCCAGTACAAGCATATAAAGTCTAATTTTTTTTTTAATTTAAAATATTGAAAATTTTTATGACCATTAGAAGTACTAAGATATCTTATGTCAGTATGTATGGTCAGAAAACATAGTGAGTAGGTACATTCATTTGTCAAAAAAAAAAAAAAAAAAAATAGAAGCTTAATCGTAACCAATATAAAATTGAATACCATTATAGTTTTTAAAAATATATTCATAAATTCAAGACCAAAGTAATTTATTATATTTATTGTTAACCATTACGATATTTTTGCAATGGAAAATACTTTAAGTCTAATGTTTGACGATTAACTATATATACTTTTTAAAGTAAATCACAGTAGTTAAGATTCTCATTAGTATTGAAAAAATGTTCGTTAAAATAGACAATCTTTCGATGTAGTATACCTGATAATTACAATTATGCGTATACATATATATATGATTGAGTACGTTGGTAAGATTTAAAGATGTGAGGGGACTCTAGATATATTAATAATTGAACAAATAAGAGCGTCAAATTTTTTTTTTTATTTCGCTTGTAAATTAGTTACTTTTTTTATAAAATTACTATCACAATTTAATCATAATAATTGAAACATTATAAACACATAATGACTATGACTTGATATAATTTTAAGTCCAATTATATTATTTAGCTTAAAAATTTAATTTTAATAACTTCTCATACTTATTGTGAGCTTTATGTGATTATTCAATTTAAATAACTGTCTTATTGAATTTCCCCTCTTATTCTTCACGTGTATCTTTACGTCTAATAAACTACTTACGTTTCCTTGCAATTCTTTGCGTGAAAGACTCCACAGCATTCTTTTCGGGCGATGAGTCTAGACAACAATATCTTAATGTTATTTTAGTCGTACCTACTTAAGATTTCATAATAGTTTCGTACATTTACCTAGAAAACAATACTGTGGTTTTTCTAAATTAGGCTAAATCCTAATCTGCGATACGCTTTGCAAAACTTACCAAATTAAATAAAAAACAGTTAGAGATGATAATATTTAAAACAAAACCTTATTCAACATAGTTGCAAATAGTAAAGAACATTCGTGAAATAAAATAAAATTTTTCTTTTCCTTGAAAAATAATTTAATAATTGTAAATAGTACTGATATTAATTTTTTGGGATGCTTTAGTAATTGAAACTATCTATTTATTTTAATAAATTTTATTTATTGGTATTGAGAAAATATTATATATGCATAGATAAACTATTTAGTTCAACCTAACCTTATTGTAAAGAGCTTTTTAGCATAAGCGTAAACATATATTCTTTGAGGAAGGGAACTAAATCTTATTTTATTTCCACCCATAAAAATACATTTGTATGATTTTTAAACAAATTTTGGAAGGAACTTCCGTAATTCTGGGGAATCTAAGTACCTATCCTCCCATCTTACGCCTATGTTTTTAGATTAAAAAAAAAAAACGTTTTTTAATTATTAAGAAACAACTAGTTTTAATACTATTTTAATTTTCTATTTTACTTTCAATACATTTTTAGATGTTTGTCTAACTTTTAATATTATCCTATTTTACAGCTAAAAGTAACGGCTCTTAGTTGTTATTATCGTATAATAAACATAAACACTTTCTCATTGGTAATATTTATTTTTTTTACTAATGAGAGCATCGAGTTTGACGAAATCATACAACCCACTCCTCGTGTAGACCTATAAATATGACCTCTTCTAACACAACATGCTAGACATGTTATATCACCATTAGGGTATACCTTTTATATTGTAATTCAATTCAGCCTTGTAGCGATTTCTTTTTATAGTTGAAACTGGATACCTTATGGCAATAGTCGTTATGTTTTTATATTAGTAAAAAAGTTAGATTTTATGAAAACAGTTTTATTAATTTAATTAAAAGTACAAAGTACACACATAAATCATACCAGTATATTTTTATAAATAAATTAAAGTGTGTTTACAATGATTGAATTAACAATATATCATTAAATCGTAATTACTTTAAATGACCATTAAGTCATTCTGTTACATTTTCTGCATAAAAAACTGATCATAAATGTTTAACGAAAGATAATACGCACAATAGTTCTTCAATTTAAGTGAATTTTAGCTTGATTAAATGGGATGTAACTTTTTTTGTCTACTAGTGTGATGGTTAATTTACAAAAATTTAATTTCATTGCATAATTTTTTGACATCCGTTTCATATTCTCTAAGTAGACTTTCTTCAAAAGTTATCTATGGCGCGACATTGTTAAATTCAGAAGTCTATAGTTTTTAATGTCATTCTTCATAAGAATGCACTTTAAGGAAATATACATCATAACGTCAATGTCACACGTGCGTTTCGACTGTTTTAAGATTATTGAAGATAATTACGGTTAATCGTCTTAGGATGATTTAGTGATTTGGTGATAAACGTGAAAGTCAGTATTGCCTGTTTGGTAATCATTTTTGTTTACTGGTTGTTAAAAAAACAAATACATATAAATGTTGCTCTTAATTATTACAGCGATACTTTATAGAAAAATTTAAATGGATTTAATTAAAAAATAAAGTATATTAATCAAAATTAATTAAATGCTTGTATAAATAGATATCTATTTAACAAATATTACCGTCGATAAATACTGCATGTCAGCAAAATATTAACAAGTTTGTAGAGTTGAATTGGTATAACAAAAATCTTGAGTTAACTGTGCTTTTTTATTTCTGTAATGAGAAATTTTTTACTTGTTTTTGTTCTCCTAAAAGATTACTGAAATCTACTCATTAACTTTTGGAAATTAGTCGTATGCAATATTGTTATTAAGTAATTTTAGAAATAAATAATTAGCGTAAACACAAAAAAAAAATATCAACGAAACATTTTAAAAAGCTTGTCCGTAAATACTTAGTACACAAAATAAGTATTATTATATTTCGCGTTAAGTTGGCATTCCTGTCGTTTTTGTATGCTCTGTTTCACGCGGGAGTAGACTTATGAACATTCCGTGGAAATGGAGAAATGTTTCAGTTTTTGCTTAATCTTGGAGTAATTAATACTTTACCCGTAATTATAATGCAGAAATTATCATGCTTACAATTTGAACAAAACAATACGTAACAATGCGGGTGAACAAGAGCGTTAGTAGAAATTTTTCATGAGGGGGAGCAAATATTTTTTTAAATATTTAGTTTCACTATCCGCTCAACAGACCCAGCATAAAGGGAGGTGATTAAGATTTTCAGGCAGGGAACTGTGCTTTTTTAGAGGCCTCATTAAAGGCGTAACAAAAAGTAGCTTAGTCTCCTCAGTTAAAGTATTAGCTACCCAAAAAATTAATTAATGATATATGTTGTTTTTAAACGTACAACGGTTTTAATGAAGAGTGAAAATACAAATAGCATACACAAAAATATTCTTATAATAAGTTTCTATGCGCCTTACAGAAAAAAATGTATAAATTACACATTTTTTGATAGTTTTATGTAGTATTTATAAAATCTATAAATATAGTAAACAAAAAATTAGCTTAAATGACATTCATTTATAAAAAACAACGCTTCTACTCCTGGTATTAATAATATAATTTAATAAAAATAAACTCATTTCTTTTACTTAAAAAAAAATTATTTTGCAAAATTTTATAATACACAACGATTATGAAAATTGATCAAATAAAAAATCAAGGGGGGCATTTGTCCCCTTTTCCTTCTGCGGACGTTCATGATGTAAGAATAAGTTAATGAGTACCTCTTAAGATTTAAAACTCTCGTTTGAGTGTATTATAGACTAATGAATATAACTATAATATTTCTTTTCTAAATCAAGGATAAATAATAACGACTGTAATAACGAAAAAGAACTTGGTCACTTTCCTTCTTAAGTAATTCTTAATATTTGTAATGATTTATAAGTATTTTGAAGTAAATATATTTACGGCACTGGTTATTATAAAAATTGACAGTGCGTGTAAAACCTTACACTTGCAGTAAGGTCAAAAATGTTTATAAATATTCTCTTTTATGATTGTCTGTCAAGTATTTAGAGGGGTTTGGTAAAAACCTTCAAATTTTGAAGTAAGAGTGATAAGTGATTATTGCCATAATAAATTATTACTATTTTAAGGTTAGCCGTTCAGCGTTAATGTGTTAAATCTATAACTTTTTTTTGCAATTCAAAAAAATATAATTATTTATTCTTTTAAAAAAATTTATAGAAACAGAAAATACAATAGCTAATTATTTATTTAAATTTTTTTAAGTGAGTTAACATTATTTTTCAAATCGAGAAATATAAAATTTGAGAAATCGAGTGGCTAGCGTAAAAAAAGAATTACCATATATATCAAGGTTTCAATGACTGCATATTTATCAGACAGTCCAGTGAATTGATTTGAGAATCTATTTGTAATTTATTGATACAACTTTTTTATAAACTGTAATAACTTCAATTAGTACATAACTTTTCAGTAGACGTGTAAATTCAAAACAAATACCGATTACTAAGATAACTCATTTCAACTAATAGCCTCATAAGTAGAAGCCAAAAAACTCATACTAAAATAAAAATCGACAAAAAAAATAAAAATATCTATATTTAAATTATTTTTAAAATTTTTATTTGTGAAAAAAAATAATCCATAACACAAGATTAGTGGTGGGCTTCGATCCACCCTAAAATATATGAGCTTATAAATAAATTTAATTTTGTGTTAAGTGCTAATCTATTGACTCCTTATAGCAATAAATTTTAACAAATTTTAAAACAATTTTTTAGTTATTATAAAAATGAATTAAATTTTTTTTTAATGTTAGTTTGAAAAATAAAATAAATTTTATAAATTCCTTAAGTTAAGTTAATTTTTTGTTATAGAATTTAAAAAAAATGACGAAGGATGGTGTGTTGGAATGGTATAGCGGTCGATCGGTGTTTATCACTGGAGGCACTGGTTATATGGGCAAAGTACTCATTGAAAAATTACTCAGGTGTTGTCCAGGAATAAAACATATTTATTTATTGTGTCGCCCTAAAAGAGGTTTGACTCCAGTTGCGAGAATAGAATCTATAAGGAAATTACCCGTAAGTAGTATGCTAAAACAATATTTTTTATGTAGGATTTCTTCGCACTATATAACTATTTTCTTTCAGGTATTTGATCGTTTACGAACTGAATGTCCGGAAAATTTGAAGAAAATGTCCGCTATAGAAGGTGATCTAGGTTTGGCAGGGCTAGGATTGTCTCCTGAAGACAAAAAACGTTTGATTGATGAAGTATCAATTGTTTTTAACGGAGCTGCTTCTCTGAAATTGGAAGCTGGTATAAAAGACGCTATTAGGCAAAATACTACTGGAACAAAATACGTATTGGATTTGTCTACTGAAATAAAAAATTTGGCTGTAAGAAAACTTAAATAAAAATTAATATGAACTGGATAAAATAATGTTATTATTAATTTTCATAACTAGACAAAATGATTTGTTGAAAACATTTCAACAGAGTACATTAATGCTATATTTTTATAATGTAATATTGCAAAAATATGTTATTGTTTATGATTATTGTATCATTTCATTAAATTATTTAAAAATTTGTGCATTTATAAAAAAGATCTTAAGTATATTAAAAATCATATTCGATTAATTTGAATTACCCATAAGTTGCTTTCATGTTTTTAAAACCAAAATTTCTTTTGATAAAAATGTCGCTAATGCCCTGCAAACACTGTAGTATACTCTATAAAAAAACTTTTCATCATAAAATTCAAAACTGATTTTTTCTTTAATGAATATTACAGGCTTTTATTCATTTTTCTACTGCGTTTTGTCACTGTGAGTACGAAGAACTAGACGAAACTGTTTATCCTGCTCCAGCTAATCCATATGATGTTATGAGAGCCGTCGAGTGGATGGATGATCAAACATTGGAACTTATTACTCCTAGGTAAACTACAAATTTTCTTAGAAAATAGTTATGTAGGGTGTTTAGTAAGCGAGGAAACGGATTTTTATTGTTTATAACAATTGACCTGTTTTCTCACTTTTTGAACACTGTATATGTTAAAAAACTTACCATAAGAACATCTTGCAAATATTCTATTCAAGATTGAATAAAAAAATTGTTTTTATGAAATCTGAAAGCAATTAAATTTGCTAAGAATATTTAAAATTAAATTTTGATTGATTTAATTCAATTATTTTTAGCTACTAGAGTAAAAAATTAGTTTTTAATATTTTACCTCTATTAAACATCATACGTTCGAGTAGGCCTAAAAAATTGAACTATTTACATAAGTTTTAAATTTACTTGTAAATTAGGACATATTTTTACTGTAAACTTTATATTAGTGTAGATTATTAATTCTGTGCTGATAGTAAGTTTATTCAACAAATAACAAAGAATAATTATTATTCATTAACATAAAGTAGTCTTAAATGAATAATTTATTTAAAATTAATAATGAATAGTTTAATATATTTGTAATGTGTATTATTAAATATTTGGTTGAATAGTGTTGGCGTGACATTGGTACAAATTATTTATGCAATAAGAATTCTATTTACATAGTTAGGTGTTCAGTAAGTTAGAACAAACGACACATTTAATAGAAGTACATAATTATGCCCAAACATAAATATTATATTTCCAAAGATTTGTTTTTACCATGACCCCAAATATACGACGGCATTTTTAATCAATAGGTACAATTTTAACTTGTAATGATTTCATGCGGTTCTTCTTCCAACATGCTCTCAAGGATTTTTATCGATTAAGAAAACAATAGTTATTATATTCGTTATATAGGTAGAGCCATTATAATTATATTAATCCCTGACTAGAATTTAAAGGAAAAGTGAATAAGTTCATAATTTTTAAAAGGTATATCAAAAGATTTTCTTTAACCGTGTATTCAAATTAAAAAAATATATATTTATACTTCTATAGTATGAATATTCAAATTGAAGTAAAGAGCTTAAACAAGTACAAACAATCAAAAGATTAAAAATTAATGATGCAATTTTAAATCAATAATGAATTCAAATCTAAATAATTTATTTTTAGTTTTTGAGAGATGTATTTTATGTCAGATCTCTAGTATTTCGCTATTATGTTACACTTATTTTTCTTATAGTATATTACTATTCATCCACGTTAATTTGGAAAAGTTTAGAAAACGAAAAAAAAAACTTAAATCTAATATATCCTCAAGGATATTAAAATGCTACTATTTTTTTTTAAAGGAGGTGAGATAAACTATTTTAATAACTACGAAAAGTTACAATTACCAAAAATAACGTAACACATTCATTATGCTTTTTACTCATTAATAAATAAATATTATCACCATCAAAAATACAATGGATCTGTATTTTTTTTCATTATAATATGTGTTAAGTTAAGATGAAGGTTATATAATTAAAATATAAAACATCTAAACACAAATATTTTAAATAATTAAATGTAAATTTCTTTACATTTAATGTTTCTACAGAGTGATTGATTTATTGTTAACCAATAAATTTCTCTTAAAATAATAATAATTTTGAAAAAATAAAATGATTAATTTCCTTTGATATGCATAAGAAGTATTTATGAATTTAAAAGTCGATATATAAATAATTACTTAAATATAGATAATATTACTTAAATAAGTAAAAAAAAAAAATCTAAATTATAATTATTCTAATAGTTAATAATATTCAAATCAATTATCCTGTATAAATCGATTTTTTTTAATTACTTACTTTTTAACATGAATATAAAAAATACTTTAGTATAAAATGTTTGATTTTAAAAGAAAAAATACGATTGCCTATCAAACAGGATAATTTTAGTAAAATATAACATTACTTTTTTGTAATTTTATTAAAATAACCATATGATAAATAATTGTTATGATGTATGACCTTGAAAGCAAAAGTGTTCTAGTTCTATAATACATAAATATTAAATGAGTTTCGTAATAAATTGTTGAAGTATTTGCTCAAGGAGTATGTTTAAAAGTTACCGTTACTTTAAATGTCAAAATTATATTATAATTATACATTTTGAATAATATTAATATCTACAATATTCATAATAATAACAAAATTTAATTTATGTAAAGCTTAGCAATATTCTACATTTTCGTAAAACTTTAATACAATTTTATAACAAAATAGTTTGTTATAAAAAGATGATTCTCAAATTAAAACATTTCAATTCTTCAAACAAAAGTGAAATTTAGTCAGGCAATGGATCTCGTTGCAGACAACTACGTTATTGGGCTGTAGGATATAACCAGAATTTAAGTATAATCATACTGACATACTTGTTCATTACACAATAATATCAGTAAATACTCTACTATAAAAAATTAAGTATAATAATTTAATAATATATATATTACATTTTTCAAGTCACTTTAATCAGTAAGGCAACCAAAATATAATCATAAGTTTATATTATACTCATAATAATATTTATTATTAAGCCAATAACACTATTGTAAAAGCTATAATGTACCAAAAAAAAATAGATTTATTATTAATATATTTTCTTGATTAATCAATTAATCGTTTTTATTAATTAATTATAATTAATCAAATCAAATTTTTTTTAAATTTTAGATTTTATTTCTACTATTTAAAAAAATGTTTTATGTAAAATTTTTAGTAGAAAAAATAGTACTAATTCATAAAAAAAATCGAAGCTAAGGATGCTTATTTTAAGTTATAGGGAATATGTATATCGTAGTTGCCTTAATCATACCAATATAAGTGAATTTTTAAGTTTAAAAAGTATATGTAATCCGTGACATTAATTTAATTTTTAGTCATTTGTTATTTTTCTAATTTGTTGTATGTATATTATGTTTTATTTAATTTTCTTTAACTGTATATATAATTTGTTAATGGAAAATATTTTCAGTAATAATATAATAATAAATAAAAATACTGGATTCGTTAAAATGTCAATAGATTATTCACGTAAGATTAGTCATGTATTTATGGGAAAGGGTTAGGACCACCCCATCGACATAAAAACATAGTATGAAGTGTATTTGTTATGAGGAGAAGAGTCGCGCTCTATGTTTTGAAAACGACCTACCCCCTTCAAACTTTTGAATACACCACTACTTAAATAAAAATAATACAAATAATATTGTTGAATAAAGTTTAAAAGAAAAATACTATTTATAATTATATTCGATCGTTCGTAATTGTTTTATTTTTTGTTAAGTATAGGCATGGGCGTAGTTTAAAATAATTGTCTGTGAGAGCTATGCTCCCATATTCTATTTACATTATAAATTTTAATAAAAAAAACTTGATGGAATACTTTATTGCTAAATTGCTTTATCTCCCTCCCTCTTCTCTCAAAAAATAAATTCAATTTATTTGAAGGGGCTACAAAAATTTGTATAAGGGCTGAAGCCCCCACAGCTTCCATGAAAACTACATTAATATATATAAGGTATAGAGTTTTAACATTTTTTAGCAATCAGCGAAAATATATTGGAAGTAGTATGAGAAAAAGAAAAGTATTTTAATATTAACTAAAATATTTATGATAAAAAAACGTTTTTCTTATTGTTCAATTTTGTTTAATTATATCTAGTAAAAAGATTTTATAATTTATCACCTGTAAACAACATTCTTATAAAAAAAAATGTAAATAATTTCTTTTCACAAAAACGAAGGAAATGTTCATTTAACAACAACTTTTTATGTGTAAAGTAATCGCCATGACCTACATATTGTATTAAACATTTTTAGCTCAATCCCGTTACTGTCTAGTCTAAAATTATTTCTATAAAATTCATCGAATTTACTTTAATGATAGTTGATAACTGGAGCTCTAACTACGTTTTAAAATTATATAACGTCGTAAAAGCCTAATATTAAATAAATAGAAGTTATGTATTTAAGAAAAAATAAAAGTTAGAGCAATTATATCCTTAAACAAAGATAAATTTTAGCAATCCCTTTTAAATAAAACTTATTCAATATTTAAAATTTTTTAAATTAAAAATAAATCTTAAAATTAAAATTTTTAAATATTTGTATAACAAAAAAAAAATTTTTTATTAGCGTTTCGTGTTAATAATGATAAAATTAGTACATTGTTTCTGAAATACGTATCTGAGATTTTTTAGTAATTTTTTGTGGCTTTTGAGTTAAATATTTTTTAGTTTTAAATTAATATTTTTGATATAGTTTTAATTTTATTTTAGTCTGATTATTTATTATTTAAACTAAATACGGTAATTCAATTTATCTTGATAAATTTATTATAAATTTATCTTGATTGACTTATTCCATTTTGTGTTGAAATAACATAACGTGATTTATAAAAATATTTTTATTTTTATCTGCTCTTAATAATGTAAATATTATACAGAACATGTATTTATTTATATTCTAGCGTGAGACTTAGGAACAACATATTTTACTACCTCTAAAATTTTAGCAGATTTTTGTTTACTTATTACGAACAAATAAATAAAACAGGTCCTTCTAGTTCTATATGTGTTCATCAAGTATGAGCCCCTTCCAAACAGTCCCGATTAAGATTTATTCGATAAAAACAATACATATCTAAAACAATAAAAAATTCTTCTTAACTTCTATGTGGTACACTAAAATATGCATTTATATTTTTATGCATTAAAATCAAAATATGCAAATTAAACATTTAAATTTCAACTACTTGTTACAAACTTACTTTCATACTCCCTAAATAAATTATTTCGAAAATATAATTGCTTAAAAATAATTTATTGTTACAAACTTAATATGTTTTTATTTTATAGATTACTTGGACCGCACCCTAATTGTTACACGTATTCTAAGAGACTAGCTGAAGCATTGGTGAAAGATTATTCCAATAAACTACCAATCTCTATAGTACGACCATCGATCGGTTTGTATATATTTCATACATATATTTAGTGTCGTGTAAAATAATTAAACAACGCTTTAGAGATAAAATCAAATTATTAAAATTGTAGGATCTAAATATTTTTAAAGATTCCTTTTTAGGGGCTATGATTTGAATTGGAGAAATAATATAACGCATATTAAATCAAAAAATATCAAGGAACGAGTGTTATTTAATTAAACTTTACTTTTGTAAAATAGTTAAATAATTTAACTTTTAATTATTATTATTTAATAATAATAATGACTCAACGTGGAGGAGGTTACCGCCCCGAGGGCAGTGGCCTTGCTGAGCAATGTATATTTACAATACCGTAATATAATTATTATATTATAGCCAATATAAAACTATTTTGGAATTATTCCAAAATGAAGTGATATGTAAAAAAACTCTATATATACTTGATTTTTTGTAATGAGATTAAAGTAATAATAATAATTATTATAATGATTATCACACTATGCCAACATAAATCAAACTTATTCTATTAAAGTGGACTGATTAAAGAGACTTTAGTATAATAATAATTTCGTTATTTCCGCTAAAATTTCATAAATTTGTAAACTTTTAGTAAACAGTAAACCCAATCTTTTTATGTTTATCGGAAACAATACAGTCAATTTTGGCGAATATGATATTTTTCTGGTACAATTACTTTCTGTCCTTGGCCTGTTTCTAACCTCAATTCTGTTTACATAGGTATGTAATCAGTATCTATATGTTATATATTAAGCTATGTGTTATAAACTAGGTAACATCTAATGGACCAACATGGGGCGGTGATTAAACTTGGAGCAGTTAAATATTTGACAGATTTCATAACTTAATTCTTTTAAACAAATATTTTGTATTTAATAACAATACTTGTAAACATTCTACTAGTTTTGTAAATTAATACTACTAAAATTACAATAGATATTAATCTGTTACAAGTTTAACCACCGTGAACGGTTGGCATGTTTAATGGTAAAAATACTTTCAACACTTTGTATAGAAATTTAAATCAATCCATTTTTCTTAATTTAATAATTCGTACACGTGAATTGAAATTTATCCTTTCAATAGTAAAAAGAAGTTCAATTTAAAAATGTCCTAAAATATTAATGATAAATACTTTTTGCTCACTTACCGCTATATAAAACACGTATCAAAAATGATTTCGACTAAGTCACAGTCATCACGCTAATACGCTGTTGTTGTAAAAAAATGTCTTACTATAGACCCGTTGAAAGGTGTATGCATAAGTTGTAATTTACGAACTTTAAAATATATGGTAACTGTTCCTTCATGTTTTGTTTAGTGTTTTATGCAAAACTGGTTGTTTTTTTTAAATATTAACTAATGTATTTTGTTATTGTAGTTACACCATCGTATTTGGAGCCGTTCCCTGGATGGGTGGACAGTCTTAATGGACCAATAGGTGTTATTGTTGGTGGTGCTAAAGGAGTTATTCGTTCTATGTTGTGTGGTGAAAATTTTGAAGCTGAAGTTGTTCCAGTTGACATAGCGATAAACGCTATAATAACGATAGCATGGTTAAGGGGAAAATCAGAGTAATTATCTAATTTTTAAAGCTTTACTTATATGGGAAAATATTTGGGTGTATATTGAAAATTATACAATATGTTATACACGATTAGATCAAATCTCTTAAAATTGTATAATTTAGGCATGGACGTAACTTAAAAAATTCTTCTGTGGAGACTATTGCTTTATATTCGATTTCATAAATTTGGGTAAAAACTTGATGGGAAGCTTCTCTACTACATTACTTTACTACCCTTCTCCTGTTCAAAAAAATTCAGTTAACTTGAGGGGGTTACGAATGTTTCTATTGAAGCACAGCCCTTTATGCTTTATGTTTATGCAAACAATAACATTGATTAAGTTAAATTGTTTTTTCGTGACCGTTTTATCGATTAAAGATGATATGCTCTGAGCATCGTCTTTAGAACTCGGCCACTACTTTTCTTTTAAATTTCATTTAGAATCTAAACGGTTTATTTTTTAATCGTAGTCATAAATCAGAAAAAGATTTACCGTGTTACAACATCTCGAAAGGCGATATAGTACATATGACATGGGGTGAAGTGATGGCCAGAGGAAAGAAATATGCATATGAATATCCTCTTGATGTTGGTCTTTGGTATCCTAATGGAGAAATCAGAACAAATAAATTGATGCATTTTTTCGTTGTATTTTGGCTTCAGTTAGTGCCAGCTATATTAATCGACGGTATTATGATTTTGGCAAGACAGAAAACATTGTAAGTTAAAAACTTTTGAGTGATTGAAACCAACCACCATATTTTTTATAATTTAAATGTAAACATATATGTATACATTTAAATTATAAGTCTATAGAGTTATTAATAATATAGACATGTAAAACTTTTGCAGCATGGTTCGAGTACAAAAACGTATTGCAGTAGGTATGGAAGTATTACAGTACTTCACCATGCGTAATTGGAAATTCAAGATCGATAACGTTAAAAATCTGATCCATCATCTGAATGATCGCGATAAGAAAATATTTTTCATACACAATATCGATGTTGAAATTGAAGGGTACCTCATAAAAGTATTGTTGGGAGCTCGCCAGTACTGTATGAAAGAGCCCTTGTCTAATTTGGATAGAGCACGATTCCACATGAAAATGTAAGCATTTAATCAGTGTAGTAAAAAGTTGGGGTTTTCGAGGGAAAAAATAACTGAATCTAGTTTAATATAAGTTGAGCCAGATAGAACGGTTGATAGTATATTATTAAATAATAAAATAATTTATACATTATGCTATGAAACTTCCTTAATTATATATCTGTATACGTAGTTTATGCTTATTTTTTAACAAAAAACATATTTTCGTTACACAATACAATTAATAATAATACAAATTTCTACTTCAAGTAATTGTTTCAATAGTCAAATGATTACTACCTCTTTTAAAATGTTTATGATCAATAAATAAACGAAACTAGCTTATATAAAACGCGATTTTAATTAAGGCGATTCTTCATATTCTGATAAAGATTTAAGATTTTGTTTAAGATAAACAAAAACTTTAATCTATTATTAGATGAATTTTATTTTTGAAATTTTATGATTTTATACTTTAAATTATTCACGATAAGTACATATTAACTTTTATTGTATTCGGCATATTTACGGAACTAAAAGAATATGAATTTTCCCCAAGATACCAAAAATATGATACATTATATTTATCTATTATGATATAAATAATGGACGTTAATATTTATTTATATTTATGTATGTAATATATCAGTTTCCCCCGCTTAGAAAAATATTTAAAACCTACCACTGTTATCAAAATATATCTATTTCTATTGAAATCAAATTTAAACATGTTTTAAATCATAAATTATATTTTTAGACTATATGTTTTGAATTTGATTGTCCAAGGATTATTCTACATGTTATTACTCTGGGCATCTTTTAAGCTATTCAATGTATTTAAATTTGTTTTGGATTCGTCTACTAGCTCTTTCACCAAAGTACCGTTTGCTGGATCATTAATACCTAATTAAATGCTTTTATCAAATTATGTTTATGCAGTGTAAATATTGTTAATAATGTGGAAAGTTAATTTTATACATTATATGTATTATAATAATATTTTATATTTTTATACATTTTGGAAAGGAATTATTTTATAACTAAAAGTACAATTGAATTTCATTGCAATTCAAGGATGGACTAGCACATTTAGGCTATAAAATGGTTTTCTTAAAAGCCCTAAAAAAATTGGCTTGCATTTTTTTGTATACTGTGACTAATATCTATGGATTATACTCTAAAATACTTATGAAGTTAACATCTCTTTTTCTTATCGTTTACTAAAAATGATCTTAAATGTACATTACATTTAATGCCATTATTATGGATTGATTTTTACCTCCAGTCTATCCATTTTTAACTTTTCTATTTGTATTACTTAAGTATATGTATTTTACATATTTTAAGCTATTAAACTTTTATGTTATTTTTAAATTCTTGTGTTATTATTTTATTGGTTAAAAATATTTAATGAATCAAACTTTTTTTAAAAAAGTTAAAAATTTATTTTAAAGTTAAAAAAGTTTAAATAAATTTGTTTAATATTTATATAATGTTGCATTGTTATTTGAAACGGTACTATACATTTCGGAAGGACCTTTCTTTTAGTGTAAATATTAAACATAAGTATTGAACATTAATATTTTTATAATATAGCTTTTCCATTTTCTAAATTGATAATTTTACTTAAAAAGTGATCGCAAATTACTTTTTTTACAATTTTGATCAGACAGTGGAAAATCATGACTATAATTTTAATGCGGAAAGTATAAAATTAGAATATCTAATTCTATTAAATATTCTGTATTTATTTATTACAGAACTAAAATTTGTATTAACTACGAAAGAACTAATATTTAAATATAATTTGAAACGATATAAAATTATCAAATTGATTCTTTAAAATAATATTATTTTAAAAATAAATAAATAATATATTGAAGTTTTATTTTTGAGTCTTTTAATCCGTTCAATTTTTATAATTTAAATCATAAACAATGAAAGTTTGATAATAATGATATTTAAAAACCATAATTTTAGTCTAACCAATAAATACATCGTAAGCGAAGGTATAATTATTAATAGGATGAAGTGGGGTAATTGTAAATTTATTTCCTCTCTCAGAATATTTAACACATTTTATTTTAGATTGAAAACTTATAGTCCTTATATGTGTTACTTTCTTATTAAATGTAAGTTAGAAATACATACTTGTGCATATATCTAAGAAAATGTATTCACAATTTACTCCTTTTCACCCTTTTAACAATTATCTGCAAGATAATTTTGAAATAATATATTTTTGAATTTGATTTTGAAAATACTTGATTTAAAAACGAACATGACACTATTTAAAATTCATTATGTTATCTAAGGCAATATCGCACAGTAATATTACTATCGAATTAGTAATAATGACAGCATTGGTACTTGCGATTCCCAAGGGATGTTGTGAGATATTTACATAAATAAACATTGATAAAAATTAAAATGTAGCTATTTTCAAACCATTCGCACCGAGTGTATCATCGAGAACTGTATACAAAGATCAAAGTGGTTAGAAAATGGTTCTGTTAGAGGTAAGTACCACAATCTAATTTACTAGATGAAAAAAAAAAAAAAAATTAAATATATTACGTTTATATATATATTAAGAATTTTAGACAATAAATTTATTTAAGGACAAAAAATACAATATATCACATTTCTATGATTAAACTAATAAAATTAAACATGTATAGTGTTACCAATATATATTAGAATATTAGCTGGTGATGATTTTAAATAATTTTGGAAACTTTATTAACTACAAACATTATTTTAATTTCTTGTATATTTCAAATTAATTCTAAAATTTAAGAATTTTAACAAATAGGAATATTCTACTAATTTGTTTAATACTTTTTGTAGAAATTTATTATTTAAGTAATTTATTCTCATTTATTGAATTTTACTAAAATAAGTTTGTATAGCCTTATAATGGAATGTTTAAAATAATCAACATTAAATTTAAAACATAAAAATCTTAGAAAACGGTTTTGGAATGCTTTAAAATGAATAATGGTCAAATTATTATTAAGCTAGATAAGAAAGGAATCTACTTAATAATATCTAACAATACAAAATATAATGTATTAAAAGCATCAAGAATATAAAAATTTCATATGCGAAGATAAATCCTAATTTTTTAAAAGCTTATTTATCCACGGACATAATATATTGGTAGTGAGGGTTGAACTTCTCACTGCTCTACATTCTAAAAGCTATCTGCATCTCCTCCCACATAAATTTTCTAATTACACCAATGCTATCTATTTAAGCTAAAACAGAATTTATCAATTTTATTTTACATAGGTACATTTATATAAATTTTTGTATCAATAATAATATATATATTAAACTATTTTTAATCAAGTCTGTAAACAATTGCAATAAACAGTATCATTGCATATACTATGATTTATTAACCATACCACCACCACTTTTTTCGTTAAATAATAATTTAAAAAAAGAAAATGCGTAGATAAAATTTAATTTATTTTTATAATCTATTGTAAATATAAAGTTAATTGAAAAAAAATTATTCCCAAGAATAAATTTAAGGGGTAATCTTGGAATTTTAAATATAATCCTCTTATTATTATTATTTTACTATTAAATGAAAAATGGTCTAAATAAAATATTAATTGTTTAATAACCAGTATTACTTTTTAAGATTTCATCATTTGAAGATTTACAAAAGATATGGACAGGTTACTATTTAGCAACAGTTTATTTTTACCATAACAGATAAGAAATCTACGTTCAGAACACCATAGTATATAACTAAAAATTATAGCAATTTAAAATGTAATAATTCAATACTAGTTATTAACCAGTCAAAATATAATTTAGACCATTATCCATTTAACAAAAATAAGTAATAAGTTCCAATTTAACTATTGAAAGTTATTCCTAAAATATACCCTTAGGAATAATTTTTTCTTACAATAAACTTTACATTTAGAATGGTTTATAAAATAAAATTTTAATCTATATATTTTTATATGATTTTATGAAAATCATTATTAAATAAAAAAATGAGGGTTGTATACTTAATAAATCCCCCTATAAAGCGATTTAAAATTTCATGAAATAAAAGAAATTGAAATATTTCAAGTAAAAATTAATTATTTATTAATTATTAATTATGGACACTAAAGTTTTTATTTTAAACTTAAATATTTGTATCAATTGGTTCTATAATCTTCTATTGATATATACAAAACATTAAATTTCTGAAATTTTTACTTAAAAATTTTTAATATTAAAATTATGTTATACATATTTTCATATTATTTGAAATCATAGAGCATATACACCTTAGGGGCGTAATAATTTTATACCTTTTTACTGAAAATAATTCTTAAGTAAAATTACATAGAATTTCTGTAACTAAATATTTAATTTAGAAAGCTTGTAAACTTCCTTAATATAATATATTATATTATATAACATGATATATTATGTTTCCTAGAATTCTACTTGACCTTCAGCTGACTTCAAGCCTATTTTGTAGTCAATCAAATTAAAATCATTTTAGTCCTAAAAAACTTAAATTATACTTATATTCCAGTTACGAAGTAATAAAAAACTTCTTCATTAAAATATCTCGTTAGTAACAAAGATCACAAAGATAGACATTAATGATCTTACAATTGCCCATTAAAATAACAAATATAGAGGAGAGCGAGGGAAAACAATCTTCTTCTGAAAAAATAGTAGTTATGTGTACAAACTTTTTTTGAAAGTATAAAAAATATATTAACCAAAAAATGACGAAATTTTACAAAATAATTTAAATGAACACATATGTTTGTTTTAAATTACACATACATTTTTTCCAAGAATATTATAATATTGACGTTTTAACTAGAACATAAATAAATATATATGTATAAATTTATTTTTTGCTATAGCTAAGAAAAACATCACGAATAAAAGTTACTTGAAATTTTAGGTCTTATTCAAATTTTAGATGTATTAGGTGGAAATTTTTTAATAAAAATGAAATGGAGAAAGTTGGTTTTTTTCGTTAATTGTTTATAAAATTTTTACATGTAGAAGCTATAAAAATTCATTATAATACAATTTTATGAAATATTTCAACATAAGTTGATAAATTTTAAAATTTAATTTTTCTTTTGAAATACTTCAGACTTATATCGCTAAATATACATAAATCAATTAGTGTTATAAGCAGAAAAACAGACATATGTAAAATATCTACTATTTTATATACTGATACATTTATCTTTTTTTATTCATATAAAATTAAGAATCTTGTTTGGTTATTGTCAACAATATTTTTTCATCTCACTAATGATTTGTAATTTTAATTCATTAACACAGCAAAAAACAAATAATAAATAACATCCTTTAATCAGCAACGGACATGTTTATGTGATAACATAAAATTCATTATCACCAGACACCAGATCACTCTTATGAACAGAGATACTGTTAAATCAAACTTCAGCTGAAATGTTAACCATATGTCACTTGACAAAATTAAATTCTATTTGGTTAGTTAATTTTCGAGTTCAGAAAATTGAAATTGAAGAACTTTTTTCAAAAGCATAACGAAGAAAGTTATTATAATTAAATTAAAAAAATAGCATTTAGCAAAGCTTAAAGATTTATAATGGTAATTGTTAAAATAATACCATAAATTCATTTTTTCTTCTCAATAATTAATAATTAGTGATGTTACGAACCTTGATTTTTAGGGTTGAACCGAACTTTGAATTTTTCGATTAATCTAGATCAGTTATTATTTAAATAGTAAAAATACATTCAATCAAAATCAAAAGAAAATTGTAAACTCCAAATAAATGACCCTTCCGAAATTTTACATTTGTAACTATGTCAAATATGAAATTCTTATATTTATTTAACAAAGTTAAGTTTGATTATTTTTAATTTAAGTTCGATTTTGAGTAGAACTCAACGATTTGAACTTTACTGTTATTAATATTCTACGTTATATAATTTTCAAAAAAAAATTGTTCCTATCCACCTTTTTTCCCCTTAAAATTGTTTCAACTTTTATATTTTAAATAGAACATATATGTCAAACTATAAAATAATTTTATAAGATATCAGTATTTTTATAATAAGATGGGAAGAGCAGTATGGTTTATTAAAGCTTAGATTAAAAATAAATAGCCCGTGCCTCACCTCCACATTATATATTAAAGGTTAAATAGTAACTTTTAATATTCTGGTCTAAATGTTATTATAATCAATCAGTTATTTTCTTAAAATTTTATCAACTTTAAATCAAAACATTTGTATTTTTGGAAGTTATTAACTCTTTAATATAATGATTGTATGTGAAGTGTTATTTTTTTTTTTTATCTCTAGATATTTATAATGTTATTTAAAAAACATAGGATACTTTTAACTTTTATAAAGAAAAAAATTTTCTATGTTTTTCACTTTTAAAGAAATGCGTAAATCATAATTAAACAATCGCTGTGTATTCTTAGTTTATTGAAACCATTATACTGCGCTTTGGTTAGATTTCATATGGATTCCCTGTTTGGAGTCATATATTATATTATATAAGGTGTTCAATAAGTAAAGAAACGAGTTTCTATTGTTCTCATTGTTTGTAACAACTGACCTGATTTCTTATTTTTTGAATATTCTGTATATTGATTTATAAAACGCGTTTAGAATTGCTTCTCAAAATGTATAATCTTACATCATAAGAGTTAATAATACCTTTATTTGTTATCAATTGCAATCACATTTGTTATTTAAGTGATTTAACTAATTATAAATAAAAATATTTAGTGCAATATTATTCCTTTATTCAAAAATTAATATGATTTTATCACTTATTCTCATCCCTCATCAATATCATTAGAATAGTATTGTTTAAGATTTACTTTGCAAATACTATTAAAAATTTAAAGTTTATTTTTTCTAAATACATTTTCTAGAAATTATTAAGATTTTAATAATTGTATGAGTGCTTAATACCTAATTCATTTTTCATGTCTCAAAAATTGGCGATTTTCAATTATGCAAGTTGTCATAATGAAAAAGTAATATATCCTAAGATGAATTAATGTTTAGAGGTTGTAAGCAACTAATTTGTGACCTTATTGATTACCGGACAGTCTAAATCGTGAAATTAGAGACGTGTACAAATAATAATTACGTGTGAAGATAAAATTTGGTGAAAGAACATGTTTTTTTTATGTCCTTTTACTTATAATCCTGAAGACGCTATAGAATTACAATTGGTAATACTTATTGGAAAATAAACTTAGCAGAGTCACTTTTCCGTAATTCCACTTACAATGAAAATTATACACATAAACATGTTTATATAACGACCACATCGAACCGCTGGACATATTTTCGAAACACCTGGGGGTACATAATCGCGTACATTAGTTCTTTTAAATTCCTAGTACTAGATTTTAAAATTAATTACAAAATTGGGATGTATTAAATAATTATAAGCTTGTCACACGATATCTTATGAATTCATGGTATTTTACTACACTTGCAAATTTTGAGTTAAGTGGTACGGAATTGTAATTTTGATTTGATCATAATATACAGGACCCTGTATTTTACAATGTGGAAGATAGAGTTGAACGCATCCACGACGAAATTTATTATGTGTATATGATACAATTAAAAGGAGGTAGTTATAAATATTTCTTCCTCCCCATCGAAAAATTCTGACACACATCTTATTCTAAAATAACTTTATCTAAAGCAAGGCATTTATAGAGACTAATTTTTTTGAGGGTCTTAATCAATATATCTGTTTGTGTCCTAAAAATATCCTTAGTAGGGTATACTAATTGTCCACAAGTATGTATTGTCATAATATTTACCGATTAATTTTAAGTCGCTAAAAGCAAATTAATTTTTTTTTTTTTAAGTCGATCTTTAAAATTGTCAAGTGTTTTATGGTTATGACGTAGTGAAAAGTTTTACAAATGTGATATTTAAAATGAAAATTACCATTATTGCTTTTTATTTATTTGATTTTCAAATTTAAGTAAAATATTTTTATAAGCCACTTTTTTTTTAGGAATTTTGGATTGATAATCCGAACGAAACATTTTGGGATGATCCCACAATGTATGTGGATGATCCAGGATTAGACAATCTTTTATCAATTACTACAGATGAACTGTTGTACACAGACAATGAAGAAACACTAAGTGATATATTACAAGATCCAGAAGAGATTCATTTCAATAAAGCAGAAAAGTTACCTTTGACCTGTTTATACCCTAATTGTGACAAATCATACGCTAAACCTTCACACCTTAAGGTATAATTATTTAGTCTATACATGGCTAAATAACAATGACTTATTCAAATAAAAATTTGTTTTTACCATCTTGAAAGTTTATAATCAGATACTTAAAACATAAAAAAACGGTTGCACAAGGGGGACGCGGCACAGTGTGGACGTGGCATAGTTGAGATAAGCATAGATGATTTCTGACAGTGATTAATATCACTATCATAAGAAAGAAAGATGTAAATCTGTAGATAGTGTTTAATTATGAGAAATTTATGGATTATTCTAAAAGCAAAATTAACTCCTATTTTCTTTATAATTTCAAGTAGTTCTATGATTTGTAATAATAAATGTCTATTTTAGAATTACAAATAGTATGAAATTGATGTTTAATAATTTAATATTATAATTTTTACGGAGAAATTATAAAAAATTAAATAGCACTTTTATGGCAAACGTATATACAAATTGAAGGACTTGATACAAAACTTTTCAAAAAATAATTCATTGTTAATTATATATAAATGGTATGGAAGGAATTTTCATCAATCAAAAATTTGGTTTAGTTAAGTATATATTGGTCTATGATCATTAAAAAATATTTCATATTAGTGATATGAATTTACTATCTAAATCAGTATAAACATTTTTATTTAAGTGATCTATAACGATCAAAATGTAAAAAAAAAAACTTTTCTGATAAATTTACTGTTAATTGTAATTAAAAATTTCCTGACTGCATATTAATCTTAACAATTTCATTTTTTTCTATTTAATAATGTCATTTTCAAACTTGCAAGTTGATTTAAAAGTTATGGTGATAAATTAATTTTTTTTTTTTATTATAAACTTTCACTTTAAAGGACGAAATAAAGTAGATTAAAAATTAACATATTAAATTTCAAAATCAATAATAATTTTAAACAATTCAATATAACAATTATGTAGTACATAATTTTATATTATATTTTTGAATCTAAGAATTACTAATCTGGATATAATTAAGGAAATAGTTGATGTTGCTTTTGTAATTATCTACCAATGTCTTAGAATTAAACATTATCTACAGATTTGCATCGAAGCGTTTCTTATGATAGTGATTTTAATCACTGTCAGATTAAATCTATACTGGACCCTACTATGCCACGTCCCCACTGTGCCGCGATCCCCATGTTGCTGGGTTTTTGTACATCAAGCTTATGGGACAAATTCATTTTATTTTAGAACAAAATGTTGAATCAAATTTTACTTTTACAAAATAAAGATTTTTAATTTTTGCAATGAACAAATCAAAATCTCAAGTATTACTTCCTAACAGAATTAGGAACAGAAATTTTTTTATTTTTCGAAAAGTTTTACGATATCTAGTACCTTAGTTGACCAGTATTGGAATTTTTTCGAGAATATATGTTAATAATAGCAGAAACTGAAACTATTATGTAATTGCTTTAAAACCTAAAATTAACCAATATATTATTTTTCAATTAATTTTTGGTTTTTAAACTATTTAAAGTTAAATTTTAAAGTTAATTTTTAAAGTTAAGATTTCAAAAAGCAGTCTCAGAATATTTTTGATTTATGTTACCATTTTTTCAACATATACTAAATCAAAATTCTATATAGATGTACAAATGTACTAGATCTCAGAAAAATTGCCAAAATCCAAAATTATATCAACTTCTAGCCCCGATTTTATTTGATAATCAATTAATAATGTGTTATATTAACCTTTTATTTCATATACAGGTACATATGCGAAGGCATAGTGGAGAAAAACCCTATTGTTGCATGTGGCCAGGATGTACCTGGAGGTTCTCAAGATCTGACGAACTTTCCAGACATTGTCGTTCCCATTCTGGAATTAAACCGTATAGTTGCAATTTATGTGAAAAACGATTCTCCAGGTCTGATCATTTAGCTAAACACTCTAGGGTACATCGGAAAAAAACATCTAATAACGGTCGTCGAAGACAAATGCCAGATATTTGTAATTCTAAATAGCAAATACAAATTCAAGAAAAAACTTGAAACAAAAGTAATACTAAAATAAAAATAAAAACTCGCAATGTTTCAAATTTAAATCATTTTATATTTGTTTTTTTTTCACAATCACGCAAATATTAATTTTACAATCTAAGAAAAACTTAATAATTACTATAACTTATATTTAAAATGCAACAACGCCAAATTGATCAAACCCAATAAAACAAAACAAAATAAACAAGAAACCTTATAGTATGAGACATGAATTTTAAAACAATATACAAAAATTTTTGTTTTCATTTACCTTAAAACTTATAATTTTTTATTAACCAATTAAAAGCCGGGATAGAAAATAAATAAATAATAAAAAAAAAAAAAGTCAAAGTGATTAAACTATAAATACAATAATATTACGGCAAGACTTAAAATCTAAAGCCTTCTACATAACAATGATCAGTCACAATTAATAATACAAGACACCGGGTGATACATAAAAGTTTAGTTAATTTGATGTAAAGATCACTCTTTATTCTTTGATTACCTAAACATTGTTACCCGCTTATTTTATGGGAACCAGAGGAGGAGCCAGCAGTCTCAATTGTAACATTTAAACGATAGATACTTAATACATCGTTATTTTTTACTATACGTATTATTTTTATCTCAATTTATTCACTTCGTTATTACCATTAGATATTACTTTTCGTAAATATTTATTAATAATTATAATTAAGCAGACAATATTAATAATTTACATAGTTAATCTTATATTTAAACCTTAAAATTTAATTTAATTTTCTTGAGAAAAATTTAAACATTAAATAAAATCAAAGTTTAGATTATATTTTTAAATTTGACTTTCTCTGATAGATATAACTTAAAAAAAATTGCCTTATTTAATTAAACATAACCAAACTAATCTTAACCACAGAATTAATAATAATTAAACTATTAACTATTAAATATATTAATATTACATTACAATAACACTTATTCCTTCCTAAATATAATATTAATGATCCTACCAATGATTTATTATTATTAATTTAGGATCCGACTAGGATTCAATTATTCAGCATACACATACAATTTTAACGACAATGCATAATTCAATGACAAAAATATTAGCATGGATTCCCGTTTACCGTGCCAGTGGCTATGGTATATATAAATAAAAAATTTAAAGTATCTGCAATTATTAAAACAGAACAAGTCTATCAAAATGATGAAAATATGATGACTGTATAGTAGAATTTTTGTATGATATTCTTAGTTTCAATTTTTCTTATTTAATTACAATAAAATATAATTTTCTTATTATTTTCTCAGTTTTTTTAAAAAATAAATAACCGAGCGCACATAGTGTCCGGGGAAGACACCAATGAGCTAAATATCACATTAGAACATACATATTATTTAATCCAGACAAAGGCGCTTTGGCATAACCAAGTCTTACTCTTTAGTGTTACTTATGGGACAGAATATAAAAATACCCCTGTAAAATTTGAACAGTCGTATGTATATACAATTTATTTTGTTCAAGTTAACCCAGAAAAAACCTAATTAAATTTTATTATAAATCCAAGTTAAATACTTTTTTTTAATTAAATTTTTTTAGAAATTAATAAAATTATCTAAAAATTAAACAAAGTTTAGATTGATTTCATAACTACATGGCAACATCAATTTTTTAGTTTTTAACATACAATTCTAAGGGGAAAATATTTACAAAACTAATTTTTAAATTAATACAAAAACAATATTTTTAAAAATTCTTATTAATTTCTTGAATAAAATTAATTACTATTTAGTTCCACTTAACACACTTATAACACACATAAAAAAGTATGTTATAAGTTCACTATCTTTGGGAATATCGGAGCAGATGTTCAAAACATTTCACAATTGATACAAATCAAAATTATATACACATTTACATTACTTTAATTAATAATCTCATAATAAAATATTGTTTAATTAAGATTAAAGCTAGGAAAACTAAATGAAAACTTTATTGATCATACAAAATCCATTGAAGATTAGATAATTTTAATAAAAACAACAAAACTATTGATTAGATTATAAGAGTTGATAGGAAAATGAAAATGTAAGATAGATATAATGGAATGTATAACATTTTCTCATTCATTTGAAACTTATAAACCACACATTTCATATAAATATATACAGTTTTAACCTATAAAATGGTAACCAAAACAATATCTCTATGGGAGTCAATCTGTAAACCTAAGATCAATTGAAAAAAAATTGCTTACTACACTGACATAGCCTAAAATTAATAAAAATAATGTTAAATAAATAAAAATTAGATAAAAAAAATAATAATAATAATAGCGTTGTTTTAATATTATAACAAAAAAATATAATTTATTTTAAATAAAAGAGAAAAATTAACACATATTATAGTTTATTATAATCAGATATCCATTAAAAAATCTCTAATTATATGATGAATTATTTTTTAAGTCTTAAAAAATATATTTAAACAAATAAATAAAATGTGAAATCAATAATAATTAATAAAACAATTTAAATGAGGCCATGTAAACTTGACAAAAATATTAAAATATGACCACATAAAATAAAAAATAATTTAGAAAAAAAAAGAAAGTTATAAATTAATAGATTTGTTTAAAGTTGTTTAGAAGTGACTATTTGAGTTTATTTAAACTCATTTAAAATTTTCCAAAACAGTTATCACAGAAAAAGAAAATAATTTACTAAAAAAAGTAAAATCATATTAATAATTCAGTCGTACAGATATAAACGGGTTACACTATGGGTTCGGATGGGAAAGCAATTATGATAATTTGTTATACAATGTATATATAACAAGTACATCTTAATTTAAAATCTTATCTTAAAATTAATAGTAACTTAATATATTAATTCTAATATTACTTTTTAAAGAATTAAAAATTATTTTTAACTTATATACCATTAAAAATATTTATTATTGTAATCGAATTATCGTTACAGTCCACATTAATATTTTTTTTAAATTGGTGATTTACACCTAGAGGCACATTTTTTTTTTCATAAACAATTATGTGTAACTATTATACACTTCTAGGTTGTTCTTTGAATGAGAAAACAAAAAACATCAATCCTCATAAAATAATTCTTAATTTTTTATAGAAAAAGAAAAACATTAAAATTTATAATTAAATCACTTAAACAATATAAATAATTTCGAAATAATAATAAAAAAAAGGGAAATTAAAATTAAATAATAATTAAATTTAATTGTTTTAAATAAAACTTTAAAAATATGAAAACAATTAATCTTACAATAATTTCTATCATATTAAGATGACTTAAATTTTTTTTCTTTATTGCTGCAAACTTAGCCGACATTAAGCCGAATGTCAAATGTAACACATTAGCTACTGAACATGATTAATCGAAAATTATGCTATTTATTATTCAGCAAACAATTTTTGCATCTAATAAAAATTTATTCCATTTCATTTACCTATCATTTAATAATTATTACACTAAAATCTTGGTTTAAAAAGAAATGATAATTTAAATGTAAACTTTGTTTATACATAAATTATTTAGTCTGAGTAAAACAAGATTTTTACTGTAAAAATTATTTAAGATTAAATTAGTTAATTGAAATGGTATGCCTGCACAAATTTAAAATTGTTATGAAGTCCAAGAATCAACTGGTTGTCATAGAAGAAAAATAAATAGCACAGCATTCAAATAAAAAATTATAACTACATTCATAAATTATGAGGAGATGACACAACATATAAAACTTTCGAGACGAAAAATTACAGATCACAAAAAATATTTAGATAAATTTGTAATGAACTAAATCTGATTTAATAAATATTGAAAATCAAATATTCTGTTCAGAAAACAACTAGCATTTCCTTACAGAATAAAATTAATTTTTTACATTTTTTTAAACAATTAGTTCTATGAATAATTTTTATATATATTTTTTAGAACAATACAAATTTATCTAAATTTTTAACGACCAAAAAATTTTAACTAAAAATAAAACAAAACAAAACATTAGTTTTGGGACACAATTATATAGGGAATTTCAGTATTCAGCGGTCAGAACTGTTCAACGTAGTTACTTTTCATTTTTATTTGTGTGAATAATGTTGATAAGAGTCATCTGGTGATGCAGTTGTAGATGGATGTTCTTCAGCTGGTATTGGAACAGTATGAATTATATTTGGTGCAGTACTAGCAAAATATGGGTAACCCGGATGAGGGCCAGCTACATACTAAAAAAATGATGGAAATATTAACACTTATTATATTTTTGATATAAACACTTTAAAACTTACAGATCCATTACCAATCTGTAAAGCTGACATATGAGTAGCCAGTTGGGGTATCACAGAACCATATTGTACTGCACTAGGATCTGGCTGTTGAATCATCTGGCAACATACAGGAGTCTTAAACAAACCATTTATAAAATTTTATTTCTATGTTTAACCCGTGTGATAGAAATTTAAAATTTATATATTATAACATTTATTTTTACAAAAAATCTATTTAATACAATATTGGACAGAACAATTATCATAAAACTTAAATACAAATAACTCATAGTTTTATGAAAATTCATAAACCGACTGCAAATGTACTAATATAAAAAAATCTTATCTTAAATTGTTTATTAATGTATATATAAGATTAGTAACTTAAATATAAAATTTAAGTGATTATAAAATTGAGTGGTTATAATATGAAACATGTATAAAGTGTTTAATAAATAGAAGATTCCAACTGCCCAAAAAAATTGACCTATTTGTATATTTATTGATGGCCTGTATATTATAACTGTAACTTAAATAAATACAAATAATACCGATGTTTCTTTTAGAAGTAGCGACTCAATTTTTTTTAAATAATTTTTTTTTTGGTTTTAATAAGTTACAAATATTGCCATGCGCAACAAATAATACAGTAACTCAAAAAATTGGACATTGAAATTATGAGAGATTTGGATTTAGGTTTTACTCTTTTTATAATAACTTTCATCAAAATATCAAAAATTTGGTTTGAATCGTAATTAAACTACTACGAAAATTGATAAATATTGAGTGTATTGGAGAATATATTTTATTTTTAATCTCCTAAAAACTAAAAAAAATTATTTACTCCCTTATTTGTTGCGCATATTGATATGTATTTCCATTTATTTAATATAAAACATTTTTTAAGTTCATTCCTTAAGTCTTATAATTAATTTTTTTTAAAGGCAACATACATATTTAACTAAATCATGTTATTAAGAAAATGACTGATCAATAACAATTCTTGGACCAGTATTTTAGAAATTTTTAAAAGGGTGACTGTAGGTAATTGTAAATAAGTTTGATATTTTAAATAAAAAAAACAAACATAAATTTAACAATTTTTAAGCTTATTAAAAAAAAATTAAATCAAAAATGATATTGATTGAATGCTGTTCACTTCAATTTGTTTAAAATTAATCTATGATATTTATTTTTGAATAAAATAAAATATAAGTAATACAGAAACTAAAGTTATAAATTGCAAGTTAAAAGACTTAAAAGTGAAACAAAATGTTATTTTTTAACTAACTTTAACGAGTTAAACTAATAAATAACTTAAATATATTTAATTTAAAAATTTTAACATCATAACTACTAATTCATATTATTCCAACGTAGTGGTGCAATCGTAAAAACTTGAAGAAAACTTAAAATGAACATATGATATAATTTATAAACAAAATACATAGATTTTACTGTATATCCAAAAATATTTTCACCTTCCTTGAATATAAGTGTTTAAGAAACATCCCTTTTTATAAAGCTATAATAGGCCAAAAATGCGAGAAAAACAATGAAACATTAAGATGTTTAAAAAAAATTTTGCATCCAGTATTCATATATGTATGATTTTGTTACAAATTCAAATAAGTCTAGTACAAAGAATGGTGTAGACATAATAATGGATGAGGAGATGAAAAATAAAGTAGTAGAAGTAGCTCGGAAAAGTGACAGAATTAGTCGTAAAATTGATATTCGAGGAAAATGTGCTGAATGTAATAAGTGCCTATGCAACACAAGTAGGATGTGATGAAATAGACAAGGAAGTGTTTTGGTGAGAGATGGATGCGGTGATAGGTGGAGATGTGAATGGACATGTAGGTAATGAGAGGAGAGGATATGAAAGAGTACACGGAGGCTTTGGTTTTAGTGGGAAGAATAAAGCTGGAGAAAGAATCCTGAATTTTGCAGTATTGTATGATCTTGCTGTGGTTAATACTTATTTTAGAAAGAGGGAAGAACATTATATAACTTATAAGAGTGGGAGGAATAGATCACAGATTGATTATCTGTGGAATGAAATGATGCGAGTAAAAGATTGTAAGTTATACCAGGCGAGAGTGTAACTACACAACTAGACTGATGGTAATGGAGTTGTGATGTACCGGAAAGAGAATATACAAAAATAGAAGGAACAAAAAAAAAAATCGAAGATCAGGTGGTGGAAATTGAAAGAGGAAAATGAAAAAGAGTCTGTTAAGACAGTAAAACAGAGAACGGTGTGGAATATCGAGGGAGACATAAATGATGTGTGGAATATATTTGCTAGTTGTATAAAGAATACTGCAAAGGAGATTGCTGGCGAGAGTAGGAATAGAATGCCAGGAAACAAGGAAACATGGTGGTGGGATGAAGACGTTCAAAAAATCATCGAAAGTAAGAAAAAACAATTCAAAGTATGGCAGAAGAGCAAAAGGAGAGAAGATAGGATGAAGTATAAATACTTGTGCAAAGAAGCCAAGTGTGCAGTAAGTAAGGAAAATTTTAAAAGTATGACGAGCTGTACAATATGTTAGGAACAAAGGAAGGTGAGAAAGAAATCTATAGACTTGCAAAAGTAAAAGAGAAAAGGTCTAAAGATTATCCTTATATAAGGTATATAAAAAGTGTTGATAAAAGGGTACTCTCGAGTGATGATGATGTGAAAAAAGGTGGAAATAATATTTTGAAAAATTACTGAATAAGGAGTAAAGAAGGGAAAAGAAGAAAAAGCTGTGTATGGTATTTATAAGATTTGGAGAAAGCGTATGATAGAATACCGAGAGAGGTTTAAAAGTACATTAAAATAATAGAGGATATGTATGGTGGCACTTGTACCAGGGTAAAAAGTGTGGGAGGAGTAACAGAAGGTTTTCGGGTAAAAGTAGGGGTGCAACAAGGTTCTACTTTAAGTCTTTACTTATATCTAGTGATGGGAAATATCGAATAGAAACTATCGAACTATTCGATAGTCATTCAAAAAATATTTGAATAGTAAAAATATTCGATAGTTTATGCTAAAAATAAACTATTCGGTTGTATAAACACAATTTGAATATACGATAGTTTAAAATATTTGAAAATGCCCATCACCAATTTTTACTATTATTAATTGTATAATAAATTATTTATAAGTATTCGTTAATTATCATCTTATTATAATTAAGTATACTTAATAAAAATTTTAGGTAAAACTAATCGAATATTTTTTAAAACCATTCGGTAGCCCATTCGAATAGTTTTTAAAACTATTCGATAGTTTATGCTAAAAATAAACTATTCGATAGTTTAAAATATTCGAAAATGCTCATCACTACTTATATCCTTTAGTGATGGATGAAATTACTAGAGAAATATAAGGAGAAGCGCCATGGTGCATGTTGTTTGCTGACGATATAGTGTTAATAGGAGAAAAAAGGGAGGAAATTAATCAAAGGCTAGAGATGTGGAGATCAGCTTTTGAAGATAAGGGTTAAAGAATAAGTAGAAGTAAGACAGCGTATATAGAGTACGAATTTGACAAAAGAGAACACGAGGTAGGTGAAATGAGGAGATCAGTGACAATAGGTGAGGACGTGATTGGAGAGGTGGAAAGTTTTAAGTATTTAGGGTCAGTTGTGCAAATGAGCAGTGGTATTGATGAGGACGCAAGACACAGGATTAAGTACGAGCGGTTGAAGTGGGGAGAAGCATCTGGTGTTTTATGCGATAAAAGAATTCCTATGTGGCTGAAAGGTAAATTCTACAAGACTGTAGTGAGACCAGCCATGATATATGGTTCAGAGTGTTAGGTGGTTGATAAAAAAGTAGAGCAGAGATGAGAATGCTTAGATGGATGAGTGGAGTGACTAGAGAAGGAGTATAGGTGTAGCGTCAATTGTGGATAAGATGAGAGAAAATAGACTTAGATGGTTTGGTCGTTTTATGAGGAGAGAAGAATAGGAAGTTGTAAGAACAGTTATAGAAATGAATGTTGAAGAAAGAAAAAGTAGAGGAAGACCAAAAAAGAGATGGAAGGAAGTTATTGAAAGCGATATGAGGACAGCTGATGTGAGCGTTGAGAATGTGGGAGATCGTGTCAAGTGGAAATTTAGGATAAGGGAAGCCGACCCCAAGTAATTGGGATTAAGGCAAAAAAAAGAAGAAGGAAGTTCTAGCAAAATAGAATAAAACTTGCATCTTCATAACAATAACATTATTATGAATTTTAATTATTATTCATATATAAGAATAATTAATTAATCTAATATTAATCAAACTAATGACATCAAATTCTATCTATTATCAATGTTAAATTAAAACATTTCATTTATTACTTTATTATCTTAACTTACATCTAATTGAGCCAGGTGATGTGGTGGGGCTGGTTGCATTACATATTGTGGTAACCACGTGGAAGCTGGAATTGAATAACCATGAGCAGGAAGCGCTTGAGTTGCATAGTGACGCCCAACATACTGTGCTAAACTGGCTGGTAACACATGGGTAGTTGCAGCAGTAGTTAAGCCATTGTGAGCAGCATCATACCCCACATGAGAACCCTGCAACATATAGTGCTGTACCGGAAATCGCACACATCCGCCATTCTGTTACACAACAACAATTAAATACAAATAATTTATCACACAAAATTCACAATTAAAAATAAAATAAAAAATAAGAGATAATAAATAGCAACTACTATAGTTAATGCAGTAATAATTCATCACAAAATAACTAATTACTTTTAACTATAACTTACAATAATATAAAAATTATACGACCAATTGCAATACTACATTGATTTATTTCTTAAAATTAAACTAAGGATATGAATATGTTTACAAAGGATATCAAATCACAATATATAATTTACAACATGATAAAATCAAATTTTTTATTTAATTAATGGTATTGATAGTAGAGTTTATTACTTCTAAATATTTTAAGACAACTTTTAAGAGCAAAAAAATAAGTACGCAAAGTAAAATTTGATATCCTATTTTTCTAGAAAAAATAAAATCAGACATTAAATTCATGAGTACTTAGTGTTTTGATAAGAAATTCCTTTAGCTGAACTACTAAATATTATGACCAATAAATACATCAAATTTAAAATCCATACCTCATTTTCTCTCCATAAACGAGAATCTGATCTATAGTTTGTATTTCTCTTCTTTTGACCGCTATCTGCAAACTTAACAAGCAAAGGTTCTTTAGAACCAGGTAAAGGATTACCATTGAACATCTGGATAATTTGTTCACATTTTTCTTTAGAATCCATTCTGCGAAAAAATAAAAATAAAATAGTATTTTAAAGTATAATAATATTAATTAATAAAAATAATCACAATAAATACTATTGTTTATTAACAAATTAAATTCTAAGTATAAGTACATCAATTTGAATACATATATTTACCTGGCAAAGCCTACACCTTTACTGGTCATATTAGTGTCACGTAGTATTCGAGTAGATACCACTTGCCCAAATTTAGATAGTAAAGTATCTAAATCATTTTCTTTGAAATTTGGAGGCAGGTTAGCAATATACAAGTTTGTTGGATCTTGTTCTTGCTGCTAATCATATAAAAAACTCAATTTAAAATTTAGATATAATTTAATATAAAAAAAAATTATTCTCCAGTCAAACAGTAATTTTCGTGTAAAATTTAAAAAGTATAGGCCTGCATTTTATTAATTGTAACCTGTTTCATGGCTGTACCTAAATTCTTTTACTTCTTGAAACCTATATTTTCACTTGAATTTCAAAATAAATGTTTTGATTTCTTTAAATGTATTTCACTGAAATACGGTTTATAAAAATGTCCGAAAAATAATTAAACAATAATAATAACTGTAAAATAAGTGTAACAATTATATTACACATACACAAAAGCAAAAGACATTATAATGCTGATCTACAGCTTATTAAAAAGTTAACAATATTAACAGCACATAAAACAAAATCTAACAGAGGAAGTAAGACATTTTTTTAATAAAATCTATAGGTGCAGTCAAAATATATTTTGACTTGTTGTATTGATATATATATATATATATTTGTGGATACCATTTATGTCTAGATGGCACCACTTCCAGAGTCTGGAAGCAGATAGTGGTATCATTTAGCATTATAAGAAGGGAAAATTAAATTAAGTCTTGAGTTGGCTAAGACGTGTTTTTGTGTGTGAATAAATATATAAGTTATTTTTGTTTGTGAATATTTAACAATGCTTTTGTGTGTGATTAAATATATATATATTAAGTAATAGTATTGTGTCTTTGCTCTTTCCTATAGTTGCCTGTTGTACTTTATATATATATATATATATTTATTCAACTTAAAGAAACACATTTTACTTATAATTCATCCGAAACACACATAAGCCTCACTCACTTATTACAGAGTTTTATTTTAACTAATACAAAGAACGTGTTTGCTATGTTAGACACGCATACATAACTGGATATCGAATATAGCCATTGGTACAATGCAAAAACACAAAGACAAAAAAAAGTAGTCACAAGTATCATTAAAGCACACAGAAAATTAGTTAAGCAAAAACCGACAAACTATTTGAAAAAGACAGCTACAATAAATAATTCATTTTTTAATTGTACATTATTTTTATCTATTTGTTATAATCATTCACCCTTTTCGATAATTAAATTGTTTTATATTTTTGCCCTAGAAGTTCTATATAAAAAAAAAAAAATATTGCTTGTAATTTAAATTATGAGAAAATACTACGGTCATTTTTTAACCACTTTAATACATTAAATATCAATCATAAATTAATTTTTTCTGTATGCTAACTTTCATAAATACTAAAATTCATCATTACAATATAAACAGAAAAATTAAAGTGTTTTTTATTCTTAATTAAATATAATAATAATACCAAGTAAATAATATACTTGATCATTACAACTGCAGATTTTACCTAAATATGTAATAAAAAATAAAGAATTGTTGTTTTTAAATAAATCAAATATGATGATAAAAAATCTAGAGGCAAATCAAGATATATTTTCAAGAATGTATTAACATCAGTTGCCAGTTTCATGTAACTAGTTGGAGATATCTAGCCATGTTTGCAAATATAAAATATCACTAATATATATATATATATTAATATATGATAAAAACAATAATAACGTTTAAATTCAGATGAGTTGGCACAATTTGATATAAAAAAAGATACACAAACTGGTTAAACCTCCGATTCAACCAAAATAATTATTTAAATAACCAGTAAACCATTCAATAGGTATTATATAGGTATTCACACACTCATTGATTAAATATAAATAGATAGCACGCAATAAAAAATTTCGGCAACGTTATTTTTTAACTCTGCCCGTAAGTATCTATTAGATAGCGTTAGTATCGCGTTGTTTATTAGTCAAAAAAAAATTATAAGCCAATCAAATTTGACGATAAGAACACTATCTATTAGCTTTATTTGTGGTCCAAAAAAGCATTATCAAAATTTATATTCGTGATTTATCCATTTGTATTTAATTAACGACACAATAAAATTCATGACGCAGTAAAAATATGGAAAATAATGTCAGACGCTATACGAAGAGTGAAAGAGAATGAAAGTTGTAATACTGTTTGACAGCGAAAAAAGTATAAGTATAATCCATGCAACAAACGTACAGTGGCCGCTCTACGCTGAACTGGAATACCCACTTTAGCCATTTGGGCTTGTACACCTTTTGCCTGAAGACCTTTGACAGCAGCATCAGCGCACGTGCCTGATTCGAAGTCAACAAATCCGTAACCTGTAAAAATAAAAATATAAAAAAATTATAATAAAAAAATTAATTACTTATTCAAAAAGCCAAGTATTCAGGTTTGTGGTACGTAGTAACATTAAAATGTTAAGTAGTATAAATATGAACATTACTAAAGAAATTTTGTTTCAATTTCAGGAATTAGAAAAAAATAAAATCAAAATTTTAAAAATAATACATATCATAATCAAATATTCAGTTTGTAATTGAGAAAAAAGATAACACATTATTTTTAAGAATCACAATAGAATAAGTATATACTCCAGAAAAAATAATTGTCAATTTTATATTGGTATATCCTGAATACATGTTTTATTTGATTAAAAAACTAGTTTCGTACACTTGTTGGTGTTCTTGTCTAATATCGCTTTGGTTGAAATAATGTTTCCGTATCTGGAAATAAAAAAAGTTAAATAAATTTGAATTGTGTAAAAAGATAAGGATTATTCTATTACATTACATAAGTATGTAATATGTTTAATGATGAAGGTGGGAGAAATTTTCACAGTAATCAGTAGGTGGGTGGTTATGACAGTATATCCTGTTTTATATTTAAACATGTTATCGAAAAGGGCGAACAAGGTTCAAAAAAGCGGGTATACAATATAACGATGTATAAACCAATGAAATAAATATATATTTTAATAATATACATTTACAGGAATAAAATACTGATAGTAATATAATATAATACATATAATAAAATGTATATCAATATAGATAATTCGTTAATACAGATTAAATTGAGATCTGTACAATGTTCACATTAAACTAATGACAAATTATTTTTGACTATTTTTTAAACATAATATATATATGACAATTCTTCTTTTTCAATGTCTTCTTTTTTTTAAGTTGACGTATAAGTAATGTATTAATATTTCAACAATAAAATTATTTTTCTTAAATACTTTGTAAAGAACGATAATAATTTCTTGACAAGTTCAAATAGGCAAAACATTTATAAAAAAAAATGTTTTTTTTTATTGTGTTAAGTTAAATCTGTAAACTGAAAGTTTACAACTTTGGCAACTTTTGCTAATAGAAATATGAATTATTGTAAACGGGGTGGGTAAATGTCGATTACTTATGTCTTTAAATCACCATAATCGGGCAGGACAATCGGCAATGTAATGTAAACTATTTTATTTTTAATAAATCATAACATTTTTTTTGAACTTATAAGTTAAAAGAAAGGTAATGTTTGTTATTATGACCTGAAGTTTTATTATGTTTTTTTTAATTAAAGAAAATTAATATAATTCATAGATTATTGTACAAAAAAAGCCTTTTGAATTTGTAAGAGAACTTTTTAAAAACTTTTCAGAGTGGCTTTGGGTTCTTCATAGATTCCTAATTTATGAAAAATGAAAGTTTAAAATATATTAACTCATTATTCATTAGTAAGAAAATGTATCTAAAAAAAATAATTTACATTGTATAACAAACTGAAAGCCATATTATGTCGCTGATTATTTACTAGTAATTTTTTTCCAACTAAACTAATAGATATAAAAACTAAAACGAATAAAAATAATTACTAGGTAATAATAGAGTGGACGAATGAATATTTTTAATACCATTTCAATGAACTCGATTATACAAGAACTTAAATTAACTTACAATTGATAACCTTCTCGATGGCTAACAATTTAGTTTACATAGCCACAATAAACTATCATGACTCACTCATCAAGCAGCTAAGATATAATACTAACCTACAACAATATTTTAATGCTCTATAAATTTCTAACATATGGTAAACGCAAATATAAATATAGAGTTAATTTCAAAATATTAAAAAAAGATTTAAATATAAATAAGCCAAAATCGATAATGCTGAATTACAATAATTGATGTTTACTGTCATTGTTTTTTAAACATATTTTATATCAACTATAAAATAATAAGTTTTTAGTTCACTCAACTGGATCATCGCATTATAATTTACATCTATGTATTCAAATTAATGTGTTTATACTCAATTGTAAGAATAATGTTTTTAAAGTTGAGATCATCAGTTATTAAACATTATTTAGAACTATAATGATTTCGACATTATAGAAGAGCTATAATGATAGTTTGAGATCAAAAACTGAAGACATTCGAGTCCAGCCCGTCTTAATACATTTTTAAAAATCAAACAATTATATAGTACCAATAATGTAAGTAAATAAAATTAATAGTTTTACTATGACATTCAATAATAATTATGTGCCCATGAGACAAAAAATAACAAGTGAAAGAATACAATAAAATTTTGCTCCAGTAAATACTTATAATTAACTAAATATATTTATTATATAGATATAGCAACTAAAATTTTATTCAGGACGGCTATTGGGAAAGTCCTACTTTTTAATAGCATGAATATTAGATATTATAGATATTATAGATATTATATTGGAGTATGGTAGCGTGGTATGGGACCCCCACACGGCTGAAAACGCTCGTCAATTGGAAAGGGTTCAAAATAAATTCCTTTGTTTTGCTGGACGCGCGCTTGATTTGCCTTGTCCGCCTCATGATTATACTCCTGTGGCTAATCATCTAGGTCTTTCCTCCCTATCCTTGAGACGTAATGTTGCGGGTTCTAAATTCCTTAAGGGCTTGCTTGATGGGAAAGTTGAATGTCCCGCGCTATTGTCTCTGGTCCCTTTCAGGGTTCCACAGATCAATACCAGGTCAAATGCGCCGTTCCGTATCACGCAAGCCCCTACAAACTACCTTCTGAACGAACCACTTCGCCGATTACTAAGGTATGCCAATAGTGATCCTAATTTTATGTTGTAATTATGTATAATAATATTTTGTTTTTTTCTATTTATATTTTGATTGTTTTTGTTATTGTATATATATACCACGTTATTTCATATGTTATAAATTGATATTTTGTATTTTTGTTTAGTGATTTTATGTAATACGTATTAAATGTAGTTAATGTAAAACCAACATATATGTATTTAAAAAAGGGTTTATCCCGTAAATTAATAATAAATAAATAAATAAATAAATAGATATTATTTAATATCAATACTCACTGCGAACACATAGCAACTAAATCTTTATCAGTGGTATTCTGACTCAATCCGCGAATATACAAATTTGTTTTTGACAACTGTTGAGCTGGAGTTGCTGATTGACATTCTGAAGACGGTGAACTGGTGGTCGGTTGATTAGATGATTGCAAAGAAGTGCCTCCATTGGTGTTAGAGCTGGAACTACTGTTCGTATTTGCTGGCGAAGACGCTGTAGGAATTCTGTTATTGCTGTTGTACTAAAACGGTTTAAACGTTCAATATTAGTTTTTTTAATAATTAATCAAACTCTTTTGGATTATATACTGCCGGCCAAAATTATTAGATCACACAATAACTTTAAGATTTTTTTCAAATAAGATTTGATATCTTGTTGGTTTATTAAATATTATTATAATATTAACAAACATGATTGCTGTAGATTCAAAGAAAAAATAATTCACCTGCAAAAAATTATCGACAGAAATTTTAATTCGAATTTCTTTGGTGATCTAATAATTTTGGCCGCCAGTATATATATATATATATATTATATAATGTACTATATATGGTATGCATTTACCAAACACATTATTATCCGCATTGATATTTTTAGTAGAAAGTTTAAATAAATTAAAATATGACTAATTAAAAAGTACTAGAAAACAGAAAACAACTGTGTTTAAACTAATAATTTAAATTTACTATGTAACAAAAGATGGAACATTTTTTCGACACTGATATTTCAAAAAAGGGAATATCTGTTTATATAATATCACTTAACTATGCAGTGTTGGCATATTCAACCAATACCATTTATTTTTCTTATCGTAAACACGTCCCAAAGGACAATATCGATTTTTTGTATTTCATTTGGCTTTATTTTTATTTTTTATTTTATAAGTTATCGGTTTAGTTATAAGTAAGTATGTATATTCGATGACGGGAAAACATCTGACTCATAAACTCACTTATTTACACAAAAATAATACAACATCATAAATAAATGTGAGCGCATGTAATTTATACAAACTATTGTAAGGCTAATTAGTAATTTAATTATTCATTAGGTTTTTATTATTAAACACCACTGCAGCGATAATTAATAATGATATTTATAACACAACATCAATAAATATTAATTATTGTAAAAAATAATATAAAAACAATTTTTGAAGACTTTACTACTTCATAAGTTAATAAGATTTAACATTTGTTAGCAATAACAACGCAAATAAGATAATAAATATGATTGATAAATTAATTATAAAAATGCAAAGCAGTTTACATGCAATAAGATGATAAAACTAAAAACTGATTGTATAATATTTAACGTGGGAACATTACTTATTTAATTATGTAACATATTAGTTAATTTTTGTACACTTATTGTTGAATAATTGTTTCTGAACTTGAGAATATTCATAAAAAAATTTTGACTTCAAAAAGCTATTTACTAAGAAAATATTTTATATATAAATAAATAGTTGAGGTAGAAATATTAATAACTTTAAATTGTTATTTTAAGGATAGTAATTACAAGTTATATATGTAATAATTAAAAATAATGTTGTTTAGTAGCATTACATTTTTAAACCCATAGTGGTTCTAAGACTGTGTGTAATTATTGAAATTAACAAATTAGATGGTTGAGTAAAATACAGTTAATGTACGGAAATATTGTGTTATTAGTCTACTTTAAAAAAAAAACTTCATAATTATGATAAAAAGAAACTATAAAATTGGTTGGTACTAACATGCATATTATTTAGATTGTTCAAATTATCGGCTTAGTTTCAGAAAGGATAAAGTTCAGTGTAGTTAAAACAATACGTAACCAAAAATATCGCTGTAACTGAATATGTATTATAGTTTAAATAATTAATGGTAGACCGCATCAACAAAATCATATTGGAAATTTGGTATTGTAATACAATGTTATTTTTCTATTGACCGAATTCCTATTTGATAATTAATCTTAAAGATAGTAAATTTAGTTAACCATTAAAGATAAGTGTAATGTAAAACATTAAAATGTAATGTTTGTATAATTGACGATTAAAATTTTAACCACCAATATTTAATATTGGTAGTTATCATCGACTATCATGTTATCTACGTTCTGTTTACAAATATTTATAATACAATATACGAATTATTAAAATAATAAACAATTTATAAGCCAGCTGGCTAACTTTATTTTATTACTAAGCTAATTTAATTGAGACACAATGGAAATTGATACTTGAGAACTAACAAACTTTTGAAATTAATATTTTGTAAAAATCAACTAAATTATATCAAATTTAACTGTTGGTCCGTCCTTAAATGATTGCACATGTAAAACAACAACTGAACAATTGACCTTCATCAGAACATTGGGACACCAGCAGTGTTGGGAATAGATACCCAAGTCATTTAAATTAGATATAGATATATGAATAAAATGTCATCTGGATAAGATAAAGATATTTGAGGATAATTTTTAAAAATGTATACACGTATAAATTCTAAGGGTAATTGTCAGAAGACAAATGGGAACCTATGATTATTTTATTACTGTTAAATGCAGAATTTGTTAAATCTAATTTTGACGGGTCAATATAAGATTACTTTTTGAGTTAATACAATTTATAATTAAAGGCGAGAAGAGTTCACAACGTAAAATAATTCTTATGGTTAAAGTAGAACGTAACTAAACACTACCCAACTTCTCACTTTTTTTTTTATCTTTAAATGTTAGTATATTAAAACATAATGTCACAAAACTGATTATCTGTTAGTAAACATTTTATTCTAATAATAAAATTATAAAAAAGGTAGGATTTATTCAAATCCTACCTTTTGAAAATAATTTTTTTTGCAATTAACTTGATATTTACTATGGTTAAATACAAATAAATAACATTTAATCAGACATTAGAGCAAAACATTATACATTTTTTGATAAAATTGGCTGATTTTCAAGTGTTTTGCACAATAAAGCAATATCTGTATCATTTATTTAATTTAAATCAAATTGATAGTTTCTTTAATACTATATATAGTTGAAAAAAAGAAACGTCTTCCGACGATTTGTCCTATATGATTAATCGGTCTCTTAAATCAAAAATCATGTAATTTTTGGTAAAAATGAAAATTTAATTTTTAATTTGTTTCTAATACGCAATGAGTTGTTTTATAATAATGATTTTAATCGTTGTCAGATATGTTAAAAAGATGCCTCAAATACCGACTGCATTTAACTTTTTTAAACTAGATGATGTCGTTTTAAACTCGTTTGATGTAATGACAATGTTATTATTCAGTTTTTTTCATAATTAAAATTATACACATCTGAGTATATAACCAACACCCCTGACCCAAATATTATATATAAGTTTGCACATATTAAATCACAAAATAATTATGATCATAATAACAGTTATTATGATACTTACTATTGTTATGATAACAGAATTTTATTTTAGGACAAACAATGATTTTTATCCTTGATTAAATAATGTAAGGTAAGTTACGATTATCAACTAACTTGCTGAACAAGAAACATTAATTAAAGTATAAAATATTCAAGGTATATATTTGTGACATTTTATAAAAGTTGATTCATATAAATGATGTCAGTTCTTATTCAAGAACAAAATGGTATGAAGAAATATTTCAGTAAAACAATCCGTTACTTCCGGAGAAATTTTCTTTTAATTAATAATAATAATGTCCAGCGCAGTGTTCTGTAAAAAACATCTATTGCATTTTATTCATATTATAATGGAAACAATTAACTATTAAAAAATTTAATTAGAAGTTGGATAACTTAAGCATTAAAAAATAGGATATTGCATAAATTTTTTACTGTGTACCTCATACTATACAAATGGGTTCAAACCATTGAACCGTTTTAGAATAAAATATTTTCAATTCATAACTATGACCAGCTACTAAACTGAGAACCATTCCATAATTAATTACTTATTATAGAAAAATAAAGCAACACACAAATATTTTTATTATAAAATCTAAAAAACTAGATTTATGAGTTATAAAAAAAATAACAAGAATGAACAATTGGGAATCTTATTTAGATAACATATTTTTTCTGAATACACTGAGAAATTATTGATATCAAACATATTACTGTTATCATAACAAAGATGAAACAAAACAGCTAATAAAATAATTTGTAAGTTAAACCTTATTTTTTTTTGTTACTTAAATTAAGATATTTTATTAGATACAAAACAAGACACCAACTAAGCATTTAAAATTAATTTGTATTCTTTTAATTCGCTTACCACTCGATTTCCCTTAACATAATTTTTCTGGCATTTATTATAAACATTTATAAAGTAATTCACTCTTATCATAATCAACATAATTAATCGAAAAATAAAATTAAACATTTTTTTATTTGTTTCTTTTAGTTTAATATTTCTCTCAATTTGTCAACTTTAATATCTCAAAACATTTCTCGGCCTAAATTCTATCCAACCAAGGTGTATAAATGTTAAAAACTTCTGAAATACTTGCCCAAAAGATGTTATCGAATAGTCATTTTTTTAATTACATAATTTTCTATTTTAGAGCTTATTAAATATGTATGTTGCAATTGCAAGTTAATACCCTTAAAAGGCATAAAGAATGAACATAAATAATATTTTATGACAGATAACTAAGGATAAATATGTAACTAACAAAAGCCGAAAAAAAATTACTGTTTTAAGAATACCTAGTATTAAAAGAATTATTATTTAGAGTAAAGTCGGGTAATTTAAAATGCATTTTTTTAGATATTAAGTTTTTATTATACAAACATACATTCAATATATATGATAGTAACACATATAAGAACCAATACTTTTCAATCTAAAAAACAATCTGTTAAATATTCTAAAAGAAAAATTTAATTTATAATTACCACATTCGATTAAATTTACCCCATTTCATCATATTAATAATTATGTCTTAGCATTCAGAGTAATGTTTATAGGTTAGATTATGTTTTTTTAACATCATTATTATCAAACTTTGATTGTTCATGATTTAAATTATAAAAATTGAACAGAGTAAAGGATTCAAAAATAAAAAATTCTATATTTTATTTATTTTTATAATAAATTTATTTTAATGTATTATTTTAATAATTTTATATTGTTCCAAATTATATTTAAATATCAGTTTATTTATAAATAATAAAAATGATAATTCTGTAATGTATACAGAATATCTAATAGAATTAAGCTTTCAGCATTAATATTGTGGTCATGATATTCAGATGTCGGATCAAAATTGTAAAAAGAGTAATTTGCAAATTACTTTTTAAATAAAATTAGTAATTTAGAAAGAATAAATCTATATATATATATATAAATATATAAAATATATAAAAATATTAAAGGTCAATACTTATGTTTAATATTTACACTAAAAGAAAGGTCCTTCTGAAATGTATAGTACCGTTTCAAATAACAATGCAATATCATATAAATATTAAACAAATTAATTAATAGTTTGGCATATTTCAAGAGGAGTCTTTTAAAAAAGGACTTTTTTTCAGTTCATAAATTATAGTTGTAAACGGTTTTTTAAAGCCTATATAACAATTAACTAAACAATAAACATTTTATAAAGTAAGTTTGATTCATTAAAATATGTAGAATATGTAGTTAAAAATGGATAGACTGGAGGTAAAAATAAATCCATAATGATAGAATTAAATGTAATGTACATTTAAGATCAGTTATAGAAAACGATAAGAAGAATAGATATTAACGTCTATGTATTTTAGAGTAAATTAGTGTATAGAGAGAAGAGATTCATATATATATATATATTAGTCTAAAAACCCAAAAATATGTGAAAATGTAGAATATGCACAAATTTGACTATAAACACTCATTTAATGATATTAAATATTATTATATTTAATATATAATAATAAGATAATATTGAACACTATTTAATAAAATATACTAAATATTTTAAAAGAAAAAAATGAATTTTACTATAACCCCATTTATTTACATCTACCCTACTGAAATATAAAACTTTATTAACGGATATTCAAAAATATGTAGCTTTCTTTTTGCATCAAATTTTTCAAATTTCTACACTGTATTAAATTTAGGTAAATTTTCTTGAAGATGTTGATAACTCCCCTAACAATTTAGCTATTTTTGAAAATTAAGCGATGTTTAATTGATTATTGAGTTGAAAACTGTTTCTTTACTCATCAACTTTCATTTATAGCAATTTTTTGCGGATAGTAAAGGAATCGTCTAAATTCAATACTCATTATGAAAATTAATAGATATAGTATGGACTGAATACTATAACTTTTAACTGTATCACTGTATACAATAAAAAAGTTAAATATGAAATTGAATTTAACACTTTTTAGTCAACCATATGTGTAACATGATTAGCATGTAATTCTGAAAAAATATTGCACATTGAAAAATATATTTATTAAACTTATATTATTTTACTCTACATAAAGAACGATAATTTACAAATGATTATTATTGTCCATGTCTTCAATTTATTGTTGCTTTAAACAAAATTATTATATTATATTTATTTAAATACATAATTCTGTATAGTCTCAAACATATTTTTCTTTAAATCTATCTTCAAAATACTCTTGTTTTGACTCTAGATTAGAAAATGTTAACATAAAAATTTTGTAATTTATTAGTAACATATGCTTATTATTTTATAATAAACTATAATTAAAATGTATTGTACATCTCAATTGTTGTATCGAGACCTTCGAGTTTTAACTAGCAAATTAAAGATAGCTTATTATTTTAATTATTATTGGTTGTAAAGGTAACTATCGATTACTATTTTTAAACACAGTAGAAGTAATTAATAAGCAAATGCGCTGCGCTTACGGCTCAATAGAGCAAAGCAGTTACATAACATAACAGTTACCAAAAAAAAAAAAAAACATGCTTAATTTTAACGAAAATGAATCATTTAGCCCTTATGCTATACACATAATAGATAACGCTTGAGTAGGTCTAATTAAATACCATTTTATGAGTGTTCTTTGAAAACTATTAAAATAATAATGTTTATAGGACAAACATCACATTTTTTAAATATTCATAACATTAAAATTTCTTGACAGAATAATTTTTTGATATTTTGATGATAAAAAAAGTTATTTAAATAGACGTGCATAATTTAAAACAGTAACATGCTATAATTTTTCAAGATATGCAAGTTATTTTGTTAATAATTCTTATTTTCAATTAGTTTCCTATAAAATTTAATTCTCCTTATAAATAAGTAATTTTAAAACTGTAACTTTAAAATTTTTATATTTGCAACACAGATATACATTACATAAAAAATATATTTTAATTAATTAGTCTTGTATAATAAAAAAATACTTTGCATAGTTTTGTTCTACAATTTCTGTTAACTTACATTAAATTAGAAACAAACGAAGAAAGTTATGTTTATATATTATATCATAGTATAGTCTCATTTATAAATAACACTAAATAAGTTGAAAAAAATATGTTTCTTTTATGAGAAAAACAGCATTTTTTTGTGAAGACCTTAGAACTACTATCATTGACACTTCAAGAGAAGTTATCCCTGAAGAAATTGTGTTTATTTGTATTTTAATAATAATTCATTACAAATTAAAAAAAAAAATCTTATCTTTCCATTTTGTTAAGATTCCGAATGAATACTACGAGAACAATGAAATAAGTCCAATAAAGTTTATAAAAATTGATTTAAATAAAAATTATAGTAAGATCCATAATCCATAATTATTTTAAAGCAAATGTAAGTTTATTTAGACAACAAAATCAATCTTTTAATTTAAAAGACTTTTTATACTACATTTTTGGTGATCGACGACAGTTCTAAGAGGGGCCGCCCCTCTTTTGATATAATGTAGAATAAATATAAACGTTTTCTATGGAAAACGTAAAACTAAATAAAATTAAGTATGAGTTTAGTTCATGGTGAACAAAAAAATATTGAAAATATATTTGTATATACATAAAAAAATAACATAACATTTTCATTTTCTCATTTAACTTTATTGTAAGTATATTGCAAGCTATTTTATTCATTGAAACTTCAATGGAATATAAATTTAAATTCGTTTATAATTTATTTTACTTTTGGGTTAAACATTTAAGACACATTATCATGATGGAATTTAAAAATTTAAAAATTTTCACTACCCCACAACGAATAAAATTACCTTCACTATACAGGATCAAATAGAGCTAGTATAAATTTATTATTTCTCTTAAAATATTCAGTAGATATTAGTTTAGATAAAACTATTCCAATCTAAGTATATATTTATCCTTGTAAAATATAAACAAAAAAATAAACATATACATCTCTTTTAAAAAATATATTTACAATAATCCCATTAGTTTACATTTACTCTACTTGATCCTTAATATTTTTGTTCTGTGTAGATCATCTAACCCCCTCATACTTAATTACGCAAAATCACTGCTAGACTTATATTTATCTCAGTTTCAGTTTTAAAATCAAAGAAATATAATCGTAGATATCAAGAGTTCATGTTTGTGTTTCTCATGTTTGATCTGATAAAAGTCCTAAATAAGAGAGAGGTCACCGATTATGTTATGGCACTATAGTCCAGGCATAATGTGTTTCATCATTATCATACCATTGCTCCCTGATTTTCGTCTAAGACCAATGTCAAGGACAATAACACACAATTTTAATATTGTTTACTCTCTTATACTTTTACTTGACTATTTTTAAATTGTCGTTTACTTAATATTCAAAAAAAAATCTTTTATAACACTGAAAATATTGCATTATTTAAACAGAATTAACCTTGGTTAAAATGTAGTAGTATACATACTATTAAGAGTACGATAATAATCATACTCTTATTACAATAAATCAAAATAATTATTTACGATTTTTTCAATCAATATATCAAATTAAGAATAAAAGTTCACCGCGGCTCGTGATACAACTGATAAGCAAAATAAAGGTCCAAAAATAAATAAATAGTTATGACTTTAAAGTAGTTCTGGATTGAGAAATTTCAACATGCTGAGATTTTATTTTCTTTTACTGGTCAATTTACTTGTAAAAATCGATAAAAAGTACCTTGAAGCTATGATTAACTAATATAAAAATTAAATTTAATGTGCCAAAATTTTTATTCAGTTGTAATTGAACGCGAACCAAAAGATTTTCTCGATATCTAGTCAGTACAATTAAACTCAAGTGGTCTCATTTTATTTGTTTCTTTTAATTAAGTAAGTTATAATAAAGGCATGTTTATGTAAAAATTTAGAACTCACATTTAATACCGATTTAAAATAAATAAATATACATATACCCAAGTGCAACGAATAAGGTAGTAACTCAAAAAATTGGACATTGAAATTATGAGATATTTGGATTAGGCTTTACTCTTCTTATAATAACTTTCATCAAAATATAGAAAATTTGGTTTGAATCGGAATTAAACTACTACGAAAATTGATAAATATATTGAGCGTATCGGAGAATATATTTTATTTTTGATCTCATGAAAAGTAAGAAAAATTGTGTTACAGCCTTATTCATTGCGTATATCGATATACAGAGGTGATACTCTCCTCAACATTTGACATTCAATTTACTTAAAATAATAATAATTATGCGTAAAACAATATTGTTAAAAAAATGATAATTTTTAAATTCACATATTTCTCGAGTTATTAATAATTAAGATTTTTTTTTAAATCATCAATTATAAGGGCGTCAACTTTAATTTTTTAAGAACAACATGTATAAAATGGTAATAACTTCCAAAATTATAAAAATAAATAGTTAATAATTGATAAATCAATAAGTATATGAAACTAAAAAATTATTTTCTTAGCATAATTATTATTTAAAGAGAAATGAATGGCTAGCATTAAAATAAACACTTTGTATATATTGTTCAACTAAACAAATTTGTCAAATGGAATTTTTGAACAATTATTATTAACAAAAACTATTAAACTATTATTGTTGTACTTTGATAGTGAAGAGGCTTCCTAATTACTACTAGTTTCATATTTTTAGAAAAACAATATCAGCGTTAATATACATAAAATATAAATTTTAGTTACAATTAAGATAATATACAATTAAGATTGTTATAAATGATACAATAAATCGCGCTAAAACTGGCGAGTTAATGATGTTTTTAACTTAATATAAATTATTACAAATAGTTCAATATTAAAATAAGACTCATAATAGTTAATATTATATACTAGATAGATAAATTATCACAAAAGTTACTTTTAGTAAATGATTTGTACATTCTTCATTTTTATTTTTATTGAGTGTTATTTGCAATGAATAAATAAATAGAATATATAGTTATATTAAGTGTGTTTATAACTCAAATATGGATATCTTTTTGAAGCTAACTCGATACTTAACACACAGAATGATTATTACGTACACAGTCCTGATAATATTGTCCCCGTGACCATATTATAACAGCGATGACCTAATCGCGAATAAAATAACATTTGCTATACGTACTTTCCTCAATCATTTTTTTTTTTTTGCACAACTAATAAAATGTTTGCAATACTCATTCTACTTTCAAGGACAGCATGTTTGCGAGTAGTAGTTTTTTATACACGGGTGCATACTTGCATACGCATTCTACTATCTTTTCAAACACAAGTATTGAATAATAGAGACATACGCATAGTTAGATTGTCAAAGTAATTAACAATACCAAAAATACATATTGTTCATTTTGTTATCCGGTAAAACATACTGGATTAAATAGAATAAACTCGAACAAGTTGTATGCAATGGGAAATGTTTTTTAGTAATGGGTGACGTATTTGTAATTACTTTTTTGTTAGGAAAGAATGCGAAAAACGTATCGAGTGCCACCAAAGGATTACAATATTACAGGTACGATGACACGTCTTCGGACACACGTTACCCCAGCGAAGTTGATGAACAATGTACTCTTACAGGTTTTCAGTTGTTAAAAAAAATAACTAAATTAAATAAGTCTGTTCGCTTTTTTAACATAACAATAGTTGATACACGCATTCCTCCACACAATTTCCTTAGCTTCGCCACCCGTGGTTATTGAAATCATTAGCATAAAAACACAACATTATTTACACAAATAATAATGTTGAACATGACTTTATCTTAATACGACTCTGTCAGTATAGGTTTTTATAAATAAAATTTAGATACTGTAAGGTAAGCTAAGACAACAAAGAATAAAGCAAGTCCGCAAAATCTTATCATTAAGGGTGAAAAATGTTTTACATAAAAAAAAAAAAAAAATGACGCGGAAAATATTAACAAATGTTCAATAATATTGCCTAGAAATAAAAAATACTCTATTAAAATTCCTTTAAGCAAAAAAAGTTCAACAACAAAAAAACTGCTCCAAAAAATAATTTTGATTTTTTTGTATACATTGCTGGAATTTATACAATAAATTATTCATATCTAATATGAATAATATTAATAGTTGAAAAACTATTAAAAATTTTAAAAATTCAATTTTTAAACACAATATTTGGATAAGTAATATTTGTAATATATAAGTAATAATAAGTAAGTAATAAGATAAGTAATAATAAGGTAAATAATATTTGGGCATTTGGAAAAATGGGTAGCCTAACTTAATTTCTCAACTTTAATGTCTATACGAAAAAATAGATGATTTGCCTGATATAATAAAAAGATTTTGTGTAGTATTTTTACTACACAAAGAACAGTTCAAGTTGATTGATAATCTAAACTTTTAAGTTGTTCTAATTAAAAATATGTTATTAGTTAATTTAATGAAATAAAAATTTATGACAAGTATATAATAATGGCAACATCAATATGTGATTGTATCTATTATCGTTATATGATAAATATAGCTCGACTAGTATACCAAACATAACTTTACCCTGTTTATTATTTTGGTCGTGCCAAAATTACATATCGTAACGAGTACAGCACTGGTATGCGGTCATTGGGAGCCATTTGTGTGTATAACAAAGATAGGGGAATAAGCGAGAGTAGTATCTATTTATATAACAAATTATCCAATGAGGCCAAGCCAAAAAACTTTAATAGAGGAGTGATTATGATTATTTTTTACTTTGGGGTATTACTTTAACTATTAATTTATAATATTTAACTACTTATTTTTTATCTTAATCAAATTGTAAGTATTATTCAACTTGAGTTATTCAACTCAAAACCACCTAAATTATTTAAAAATTAATTGTTATGTTGATGTTTAACTTAAAATTAATACTAGGTAGTATTTCATTTTTCATTTAGTGGTCTCTACTCATAACAGTTGTGCCAAGTAAACAATGAAAAACAAACCGTTGTATGTTAGAGTACCCTTCATAAACAACATTATCATTATGTTTTCATAGAAGATTATAAGTTTATTACTTAACTAAAATTAACAGAGAATGTGATGCAAATAGCAACTTTCTAACTTAAGTTTTAGTATGATGAATTTTTGAAATAATATATAATATGTGTTAAGATTCGACAGAAGGAAACTTTGAGAGAAAGATCGTTGTAAACACAGCACTAAGTAGTTCAGAATCTCATCTTAAGATTAAATACTTATCTCTGGATAAATTAAAAACATTACTTAAAATTAATTTGTATTTACTTAACTATTATAAAAAATCTAATAGGCTATACATTTTTCTTGTCAAATAATTGCATTAATACTCAAACATTTTTTTTTAATTGAATATATGATTTAATAATAATGAAATCAAATTTTTTTTAGATTTAATTGAACACCAATATTTGAATACTTCCTCTATATCAAAAATACTATGCATGTTCCAATAAAAATAATTTCAAAACTTTTTTGTTAAGTCAAGATTTATGTCAGGAGACACTATCGATATATTCCGTAATCCAACTAAGAAAAATATATAATCTAGTATAAAATAATTTGAATATTAATTTTGAAGATATAAATACATTAGTTTAAGTATTTTCAATAGCTTAATTACTGTTTTTACTAAGTTTTATGTAAAAATATAATTTGTATTGTGTAAGAAAAAAATTTAATCCAAAACTATTAGTTAATCAATTACTGTTATGCTTACACATAATTTAGTTTGAGTAATTAGTAATTATCGATATTTTGTTATCAAATAACATTTATCGATAAATTGTTTCTCAAGTAAAATATTACAAAACATAAGCAATACATTATTTCAAGATTAAACTTAGAAAAAAAATTACAAACTATAAAATTTTTGTTTCTTAGGTTGAAATTTATAATTAAGTTATATATTATTGATAAGATGACGGTTAAAAAGCCGGGTACGTCATATTTAACCGGTTTTATTGGACTCGAAGGTTAGAAAAATTAACTTTAAAATCTAACACGAAATTTTTATTGGTAATTTTTTTACAACTGTATTAATGTCAACTAATTTTTATTCAAACCACATATGTATCAGTATAAATTTTTTATTGAATAATTTACCTTAACAAGTATTTCAATATAAGTAAAAAGTTGTCTAAACATAAATAGGATTGAATCATTTTTAAGAAATTATAGGAGGACTTTATAATACTACTTTTACTATACTCAATATTAAATTATAGTAATTTTTTTATCGATTTATATTCTGTTTCTCTGTTATATAACTTCAATAACTATAGTATTTTACTTAGAATAAAATAGAGGAAATTTTTTAAATGTCACATAGGCACAAAAATTATATACATTAATACGAGTAAAAAATAAAAGCTCAAGGTCGTATAATAAAACAAAACCATTGATTCAATGTCATTTAAAACACACGGAGCGCAGTTGACAACCATATACAACAATTTTATCGTTCCATGTAACATATGAGCATTACACCAAAAAATTGTAAGCAATATTGACTTGGTTTTGCTTTATATAATTATTTTTGATTAATTCATAATTCAAATAATAATGAAGTAATTTTCAAAATATATGCATTTTATATTTATATAATTATTATATTAAAATTTATATAATTATTACTCGTACAAACAAATAATAATTATTTTCTGAATAGAGCATCTATAATTTTAATAATAAGAAATAAATTAAAACAACGAGGACATATTATTCTTTGAATGCAAAAGTACATGGCAAAATTTTATTTATATAAACATATATTTATAACCTCATATTTAATATGAGGTTATAAATATATGTTTTAATTGAATTTGATTTTATAAAAATATTATTAGAATTTAATATGGAAAATAAACAAATAATTAAGAAAATATTTATCTCTGGTTGAATTTAATATGTTTGAACTTATTTTAGCCAAACTCGATTTAACTGAAGAAATTCGATATAAATAGTCAGAGTAATCAAATAATCCAATTATTGAAGAGTAGAATTCAAAAATTTCATGGACATATTTTTAATCTATCGCTGAAAATATAATTTAATTATACCAAGTCTAAAGAAAATATTGCTAAAGAGTGTTTCTTAATGTAGCGCGTCTATAAAATATTAAATAAGTAAACTTACTGTAGTTGGATTTGGATTATAAGAAGTGTAAGGCGACATGGTTGTCTGGGGAACGGGACCGGTTCCGTATCGGTATTGTTGTGCAGGTAAGGGTGCCGAATTCCAGCCAGTTGTTGCTCTGTGGTGATATTGTGTAGGGGCGCCACTAGCATAATTACCAGTCATACCGGGTGGGCCACCGTGATGGCCTGGTAACGCAACCGATTTGCCACCAAAGCTCGTGTTATTCAAGCACTGGCTACCACCGGTATTGTTGTATCCGCTATTCAACTGTGTACGCTGAACCTAAAAAACAAACAAAATTTAAGGTTTAGTATGAATGTAATGTAATTTATTATAAAAATATAATTAAAAACAATGTAATATTCTTCCTTATTAAAACTTTTCATTTTCTCTTACACTTTTTTTTTAATTAGAATAAACATTTTAATCGTCTATTTAAAAACCTCAATTTAGACAAAATATCTATGAATTTTACACATTATACTAACATGCAAGTTAAATTATTTTTATTTTTCTTATAAATGATTACTAATAAGAAATATGCTTAAAATGTATCTAAGAAGGCAGTAATTATTAAAAAAAAAAAATTCAAAAAATGATAATTCGATCAAAAGATATAAGCATTGTCAGTTCAGTCTGATACTTTGTATAATTATATTATGCATAGGGTGATCTATTAAACACAATATCCCTATTGTTTTGTTAAATAATGATTTTTTTATAAAAAATATATAGATGTTAAATATGTATTTGTAGCCATTCAAAAATATAAAGCTGACGCCTTTATAAGGTACAATGGATGAATTAAAAAATACTTTATAATTGATGAATTGAGAAATATATGAAACTAAAAAAGGAATTTATTAACATAATTATTATTTTAAGAGATATCAAGTGGCTAAAAGTAGCTATCGACATATTAAAAGAATCATACTGCATTTCTTTACCTCATCATAAGCAATTGGTAATCAGAACATTTTTTTGGGGAAAAACCACCCCTTCTTTTGATTATACACATTAAAATTGACATTAAAAGTTTCCAATAATCATTGAAAATACTTTTAACTCACACTTAAACCATTTTTGTAACTGTAAAAAAGGGTGTCAAATGTGATATTTACTCGTATTTACTACACAGTTTTAAATAAACAAAATGACTAAAAAAAAAAATGTATTGAAATATAAAACTTTTACCACAAAAATAACATTTTTTTTAACTACAACATTCATTTTTCAAAAAATAGATTCAATGATAGCTGAAAAAAAGCGATTACAGACACATAAAAAAAACAGTAAAATTAATATCTTCTTAGCTTCTTATCAAAGCTAAAAATTGTTATTTGTGTTATAATGATATTACATGTTAATTTAAAGTATACCCTGTATATATTGTTACAAACCATGAGAACAATAGAAACCCGTTTCCTGACTTACTGAACACCCTGTATATTTTTGTTATTTGAACCAAATAAATTTTATCATGTGAGAATTAGAACTAGAAAAGTAAATTTTAAGATAGGTAATTTTTTTATGTGTTATAACATACAGAGTGATCAAAAAGGAAAAAAAGGGTGTTTATTGTTCTAATTGTTTATAACATTCATCCGTTTCCTTACTTTTTAAATACTCTGTATAGTTTTAAACAATTAACATTGATATTTTATAATTCTTTAGTTTATAAATATTAATATTAACTATTGGAACTCTAAGTTTTTTTAATATTATGTGTATTAATTTTTTGAATGGTAATGTGGCATGTAATTTCATTTATAAATTTTAAAGTATATTTAAAAATTACTGTTTAGTTCATACATGTAATTATAATGTGGGCCATTCGATTAGTCGTCAAAAATATGGTACTAAAATATGTGCATAGCCTGCAATAAATAATAAACAAAACATTTTTTAATGTATGTCATAAATACACTTAGTGCTATAGTTAAATGACAACTAGTTAGGTGAAATCGTCATCAAAATGCTAGAGGCCGTATTCAATGTAAACTATTTTTTGAATATAGTATTATATATTTGTTATGCAATATCATTACCGTTCCAAAGTATTAATAAGTATATGGAGAGTTATGAGATAAATTATTAGTTTGTCGAGAGCCAAGTATGTAGTAAAAATTTCTAGAAACATAAATGAAAACTTATGAATGATAATAATCTGTCAAAATCATTAAGTAAGACAAATAATTGTGCGTCATCTTTTCTTTTTGCTACTACCGTCTAAACGAGTCTATAACAATATAGCTATAAAAGGACTTCGTAGAACACCACATGTACAAAATATGTCATATATCCGTTATTTAAAGGAGAACCCACATTATAGTCACCGCCTTCGTACCAAATCAGTCGCACTTTGTTAACGAAGCACCAAATTAGTAGTTCCAATAAAATTTCTCAAGAAAATATTAGCATACCGAGTAAAATATTTAGGAAAAAGCATCATTAAACATGTAAGAAACTTGAAAATTTCAGTTAACTTTTAAAAACATTTTATAGAAACCTTTATAAAAATAATGTATTTCATCTAGATGAACAGTGTATGCTTAGAAATCACACTAACAAAATTTTTCAATCTAATTTATGTACGCAAGATAATTAAAAATAAATTTAGGCCCATCCGCGATTTAAACAACTAAACAAAGAATAAATTATACACATTAACAATTCTTCAATCCTTAGCATTGTATCACGAGATTTTTTAGCTATGATTTGTACAACTTATAAGATATATTTTTTTTTTTTACTTCAAATTTCCTAATAGATTATTCGTCTAATTTCGATAAATAATTTTACATTATTTATTTATTATAACTTTTTTTTATTTAATGATAGTATTATATTGGCGAAAGACTTAATTTAATCTGATGATTGTACACACTGTTGCAATATACTAGCAGACCAATTATTTTTATTAATTTCACCCAAGATGACAAATACGTGTTAACAAATATACACATTAAATTTGGTTATAAGATTTCATACAAATTTATGATAGTTCACTTAATAACACAGTAATAATATTCAGTTTTAAGAAATTAAACAAATTGTCTAGAATAGAAGTTATTCATTTCAAAAATGTAGTTCAAAAATGCATAACCACGTAATAGTCTTTAACCAACGGTAGTAAATAATAAAAAAAAAAGATTAAACGCTACATGTACGTGCCCTATTTCTCATTAAGAAAATATGAAAAGTACACGACGTAAGATAATGTACACTGAATAATACTCAGTTTGACAGTTTGTGTTATAATTAATAGAACATTAATACTGTTTAAAGAAACAAACTAATACCAGAATTTCATGTTAAAGATAATTTTGTTTTGGTAAGGTTAAAATCTTTATAAAAATTAACTATATCAACAAAAAATCAAAGATATTCCTCCTCTAAGGCGCACTCATGTATCCAAGAACTCAGAATATAATCATGTAGTTATTTAAACAGGATATTAAAAGTTCTATATTATAATTACAACTGATTTCATAATTTAAAATGAAACCATACGAATAAATTCTCTATTAAAGTATTTTAATACTAAATTAAAAAAGAAAATTCTTCACTTCGATAACTTGCATTCACAATGACTAACACCATTCATATTCGTGACACACACTCACTGACGTGCATCAATTGGTCAACTGTACGGTATATACTAGTAGTATATTGTTTAAAATGAAGAGAAACGCAAAAATGGCAAAAAAAAAAAAAAAACTAACCGGATGCAAACTACCTATCTCTTCACATGAACGGTAAAAATAAATACTTCATAACTTTTCTTCATACATATATACGCTTATTTATTGAAATGATGACCTCTCCTGTAAATTATAAATAGTTTTCTCATCCGACCTATTCTTTTAAAACGTCACGTGATGATCCATAGTATTTCAAAATCGAAAAAAAACATTAGATTCAATTATTTATTTAATAGTAAAAATACGTTTATTTATCATTAGTAATGTCAATTTTTCTAGTTTAAAAGACAATAATAATTAAGGGGAAATTATATTGTACTATTATTTTTAATACAACATTGGTTTAGCAGTATACTAAGTGCGTAAATTCGATATTTAAAGCGTTACGATTAAGTACTATATATATAATTCCTATGAATAAAATAACTATTAGTATAAATGTAAAAAGGAAAAATAGAAGTATGAATTGTAGAGTCACGTACATCAGCTGTCTAACAAAATGTTCTATAAGGATTATAAAGAATACCCCAACTAGTTTTAGTTTACATTATCTGCTAGTTTAATACGAATAACGTACTCTTTAAAACGTTTCTATAGTGCATATATAAATAAATAAAAACTGAAGCGTAATCGATATTTTTTTTACAATTACCCACAAATAAATAATATAGTGCGCTACTTAGAGATAAGGCTAATTAGAATAGCTATTTTTTCTGTAAACTAGGGTCGAAGACGAATGGTTTTAACTATCGTTCTAACGTGTCGTATAGCCAAAGAACGATTAAGTAATTATATAACGACTTTTCGATGAGACACTTACTATTATTTATATTATTATTGTAAATTATACTACAAGTGAACAAAAATGTCTTTAATAAATAATTCAATTCCGTTTTCTTAGTGATCATCGGGTTGTTCGAGTTCAAAAATAATAATTTTAAACCATTCAAATAATTTTCGAAAATTTTAATTAGATACGTGAGAATGCGGAAACGTCCCACAAATTCTTGGACGTTTGGCTAACACTAAACGAATGGGATATTAGTCGTGCGCACGCACATCCAAGTTGAGTAGGTTAGAGAAAGGAAACGGTGGGGTCTGCGAACGTTGGCATATCCAAGAATAGCGTAGGTGAGACCTTGTACCGCCGTTGATCACCATACAAATATACCAAACGAAATGCATCAGCTGCATTATGGTGACCTTGATGAAAAAAAAAAAATATTGCAGGTAACTTATGACAACAAATAAAATCAAATGCACACTTTGGCCCATAAGGTCATTATAGTTTTTTTTTTTAATCGTTAATAGTAGTTTTTGGGAAAAGTCATTACTGTGTTTACCGAGGTCAGTGATATACGATAACAATTTTATTACATTTTATAGATATCTCTGGAGGAATTCATCTAATAGCTTTTTAGTGTATGTTCAGCCATAGTAATCAGAGATAAAAGCAATTATTGGAACATTACATCAATAACAAAATAATATTTCAGTCACCGTCTAACATATTGATTTATATTAGTTTTGCTTAATGGGTGCGGTGCATAAGTAGTCACCAAATTGACGTAATAAAATAACTATTTTGTAAATATAAAAGATAATATATTCTCCATATTTTTACCTGTAAAAAATAATAATTACAGTAGTAACTACCTGGAAAATTATATGAATAACTTTAATATGCCGATTTTAAAAAATAAGTGTACTAACTTAATAAATATTACTATTTCTTAATATTTAAATACGCGACAATGATTATAATAACTCGTAAAAATTTTTAAACCATATCAATTTTACACAATAATGTTCTCGCTGGAGATGTAGGAATAACCCAAAAATGAGAAAATCCTAAGCACGTCCCTCTTTTCATAGAATATTATACTTTTAACTTTAAACTTTTAATTTAAATAACTATTAGAATCTTAAGATTCAACGATTACTGTAAATTAAACAACATGTTCAGTAATATCACGAGTTAATAATTTTCAGTAAGTACATTCTATATCAATATTGTCCTTCAGTAAATGTATAATGTAATAGGGCTTCTTTACGTGAAGGCTTCCTGTATAAATATATATCTTGTTTACCATATTGTAACGGAGGAGGAGTGACGAGAAATATTCAACAAAATTGTTGGTCAAACTAATGAAGCAAGATCAAACATTCGTAGTGTGGAAATATATTTAATAATTTTAAAACCGATTCATAATTGATAAGACAACTTTACAAGTAATAATTTTACTAGGAATTTAGCTCCCTAGATAATATGTTCGACTTGTTACACTTTATAATAGAATTAATTAACAATCCTTCGATATACACTAGATACATAAATAAGTAGATAAGATCTTATAAACTGAATATTTATCAAGTGCCATAAATTATCTTCTCTATATTTTCCAAAATCCAAATAAACATTTTTTTTTTTTGTTATCAAACTAACTTTTTTAGATTTGCATAAATTCCAAATGGAATCAATTTTAGGATTATAGGTCTGTTTTGAAGAAAGAAAAATGAAAAACCGTAGAAGAATGTTATTGTCGTTGAATAAATATATCACACGGAGTAGAGGAAAGTGAAAAATTACTGAAAAATTAATGTATTTTCTATTGTAATCAACATACAATAAGGAAACTTATTAATAAAATTCGTATGTATATGAATAAAAACGCATAAGTTTCAAATTTTAACTATTGTGTGTGTATGATAAAAATATGAGAATTTCGATGAAAATTGTTTATTTGATGATTTATCAATCTAGTTAATTTTAAGAATTTCTTTGGTAAATAAGTATAACATTTTTTGGGCTAAACAATGTGATAGTAGATTTTAAATGGAATTTTGTCGTTGCTTCTAAATTCCAAATTATCATATTAATAATTAACTATTTATCTATGACATTAGTGATAAATAATAAAAAATATACTTAAAACAGTCCAAGGGGCAATAATTATTTTAAACAATTTTTAAATAAAATAATAACTGAATTAAAAGTAATAATCGTTGTCATTTAAGTTAAAGAAACTCTGTATTACTTGATTTACCAATTAAGTACTTTCATGATAAACTATTACGCATTATAAGGGTGTTAGCTTTATTTTTTTAAAGGCAACATATATATTTAATTAGCTTATTAAATAAAAAAAGATCTAATTGTAACTATGTATATAATAAAAATGTTTTGTTGTAGTCAATGGTTACTTAGCAATTAAGATGCAGCGAAATTAGTGGAACGAAATAGACTATGGTTTGTGATTGATCGAGACGTTTCACATTCTTTATGACTCATAAAATATTACAATAAAATTCATTTTTTAGTAATATTTCTATTTAAAGACTTGTACCTTAAAAACTCCCAAATTTTAAGTTATAGAAAATATGTATTTATAAATTGAATAATGGGTACTGTAAAAGAACATTGAGCAAATCAGATGTTAGCTGCAATTTAAATACCGTAATGTTTCATCAATTTTTAAAATTTGAATGTGAACATTATATAAGGATATCATTTGTTAAAGGTACACGACCGCAGGGTGTCACACGGGTGACAACGCCGTGGCCATGTCAAATTGTATTCATTAAAAATTTCATTGTGATTCAATTAGAAATCCATCTCATTAAAACGACGAAAATAATTCAGACAAGATTAGACATATCAATAATCATTTAAAAGGCGTGAAATGTATTATAATTACAGATATTAATTTGAAAAAATGTAGAAATAAAGTTGACTATTAAAGCTCAGGCAAAAGTCTAAAAACCAATTATTAATCAATGGTTTAAAGTGAATAATTTCAGCTTTATTGATCAGCAAATACTATTCAATTAATCAGATTTAATATCCTCAAAAATATCACCAGTATTATTAAAAAAACGTTATTTTTTAATGAAATCGCTTCCATAAAATCATTACTATTGCAATTATTATCAACAATGATTTTATTTTACTTACTATTGTATAATAAATTAAGTATTAAATAAAATCCTCTATTAGAGCATTAAGGAACACCTTAAAACGTCATTACAATTTTTTTAATTAAAGTTCTCAATTAATTTATTATAATAATAATATAAGCAACTAATTTTTCAATTAAGCTTTTATAGAATATTAATTTATATTAAAAAGCTTAAGTATATATAGGTAGTAAAAAAATATTGAAAAAATAATCAATAAAATAGCAGTTCCCTTAGATGTGTACAAAGCGTGCACTGTCATCAGCTATTAAACGAAGAAATGAAATACCTGTACGTTTAGTTAATAAACAACACATCTTGACCAACATGTATAGAGGAAGGGGAACACGTTACTCATTTTAAGACCTCTCATGGACTCTTACTGCACATTATCTCAGCTCACCTTTATAACACCTCCCCTCTCTAACAATCGACTATAAAATGCCATAACAAAATTGCCATGTCTGAATCAATACCTATATAACTATTTTATTCTTATACATAGTTATCTTATGTATCATATATATTATAAATAGATAAAAACTTAAGATTTTCTTTATAAATTTTCTTAAAATATAAAAAAGTAGTGGTTAGTGGTTGTATTATATACTCCAAGAAATAATCGAGGCGTGGCAGGGCTAAGAGATCTAAGTAACAACAATTTTTTTCGGAAAATCAATAAAAACCATTCCATTTCCCCATAAGGAGTCATTGGCAGCTCTAATTTTGGACACTCGTTTTTACAATTTATAAATATTTATTTAAGTTGAATTTTTTTTCACAGTATTGGCATGGATATACAGATTAATTAGATATAATCAAATTTGTTATTGAATTTTCGGTATTTGGATTACTTGACCCTGCCACGCCTCATTTACACATAACATAGAATATTTAAAGTCTGTGTACTTTTTTATTTCATTTTAATGTAGTTGTTGGTCTATAAGTAGGGAGGAAGCCTATTAATGGTACCCGTGCATTTTTTTAACTTAACCACAATATTACTTATGACCAAACAGGCAACATAATAACCCCTGTTTTTTGTTAACACATGTTTTTCTTCCCTCCGATCAACTAGGAAACTTAAACCTCTATAAAGTATATTTCCGTTCCGTTAATCGAAATACAATGACCTCATGACACAAGCATTAATCGTTCCTGCCCTCTATTCACCCGCATTTAATTCGCACATTTACCCCGAAACTAACTCAACGATTTAGTTTATTAAAAACATATTTATAAAAATTCTAAGAGAAGTTTAAATTCAACAAGTGTTTGATAAAGACACTTTTTTCTTCTAAATGCAATGGGAATATCACTGGAGTAGGGAGTAAGACGGTAGATGTGTTATCCACTTGCAGGAATAACTGTAAAATACATTTTTCTCATATTAAATATTATCATAATTCAATAGGGGTCAATATAATTATTTTTATGAGAGTTTCGTATAAATAAAAAAGAAGTACGTTAGCTTAATTAAAATATTTTCTACGTGTAACATAAAAATATTTATAATAATAAATGAAATAATAAATAATCTATTAACATTCATCCTATTCGGCTTTTAACTAGCAAACAAGACTTTTCACTACCATTAGAGTATGTTTGCAATAATAGTCAACTTAAGCTTGAACATAAATCATTCCAATTGTAGACAAGTCATAAAAAATAATTACAAAGTGAATTTTCAAGATGAATACAAACAAGAAGAACCTCGAAATTTTTCTGTTTTTAAATTAAAAGAAAGAGGACATATAAGTTTAAATATTAGATGACAGCAAACAGAAAACCTGGATTATGTGTTTAACCAAACACGGACCTAGGCTTCCAAGTGAAACGGCTGAAAGACCGGTATGCACGTATCGGGCACGATGAGTTAGCACCGGTATGTGCCACATTACATTTAAACCTAATTACCAGGAAAAAATATGTAGAATAATATAGTAAAAATAAAAACAACGTATGCATACTTATACTGGAAGGGCTGCTTTTGAAGTAGTGGTTTAAAAATACGGTAATTAAACAAAACACAATAACTTTTTTTAAATTAAGTAATGAAGCGAGAATAGAAAATGCAAAAAAAATTATTAAATAATGAAAAAAAAAAAATTAACTAGATCTATTTGAAAAAAATAAAACTTATCGCCGAACTACACAAGAGGCGCGTCCGCGCCCGACTGTTGTTACGTTGGAACTGAATCTGAGCGTCTAGTACATCATCGTCGTCAGCGTTCGCGTCATCGTCATACAACCGGGCGGGGCACTTCTATATATCGTTGTTCTTTTCATTAAATTTGATTTTAGAACTATTAAATTTAAGTCATTAATGTTATATTATTATAACTTTATTTTACCTACTTAGTTTCTATTGACCTTTGCAACGAACCGCAAAGATAGCGGCCATGTGTTTACCTATTATAATTACCATCATTGTTACATAATGTACCATAATAATATTATTTATATCGTGGAGTATATGCGGGTTTCACACGACAAACATGAAAAGGCTTATGACTGTTAAAAAAGAACGAAAAAGTGTCGGCTCCCTCGTCAACCTCGCCACCATTTACAACGACAATCGTCATCAATCAGTCCAATTGAGTGGCTTTATAATATAGCAGTTATACTAGCTATAACCAAATTACAAAAAAATACAATTCATGCAATAAGATTTATAAAAGTTATTAAAGCAAAACCCTAAATAGCTCAATATCTTTATTTCTATTAATTTGAAGTATTCTAATTTATAATTATAAAAAGTAAACGCAAAAAAATTCTGAATTATAAATATTCACCACTTTAACATACCATAACAAAATAATGTAGTTAGTATACGAGTTTATTAGATGATTTACAATAGGAAAAATTATTAAATATTTTGAACGCTTACGTTGAATGAATGTTAGTCATATTTAGCCTTAGAACCTACTCTTATCATAACCCACCTTAATAGCTACAATGCTAATATGTTACATGCATTATATTTTTAAAAATTAATGGTATATTTACCAGGGTTGTTAAAAACAAGTTAGAAAAAACCTGTTTAAAACATAAGTAAACAGTTTACAACATATAAAATGCCCCATAGGACCAATGTATATTTTGAAATGTTTAGTGTTTTAAACACTGCTTGTTTAAAACGTAACAACCCTGATATTAATAGGAGGTACTGAAGTTAAAATTATAAACTGCAGTAACTGAAAATAAAAACATTTATTTGGAAAAAAATTCTATATAGTAGACTACAGCAATTACGGTAGTAAATTGCAGGATTTTAATCTAAAAATATATAGAAATATGAACAATATTTTGTATTTATATTATTGAGAACATAAATGATAATTTAAGTTGTTAAGTTATTAACTAAATGCGCGATTCTTATAAGCATCAAAGATAAATTTTCTACTTTTCTGATGACTAAGATACGAGTTATAATAAACATAAATTTTTTTAATTTGAAGCATTTTAAATAGAAACTTCTTCACAGGAAAATTTAATTTTTACATATTTTATACTTATGAATGTGTTAAAGCTTTCATCGAGTGTCGTATTGCTTGGAATGTTTACGGATGTATCCATGTTTTCAAAATGAAAACTTAGATACATCCGCAAACATTTCAAACTATTTAATACTTGTACAATTTTTCTTTATAGAATTGTTAATTATGAAAAATTTTTCTTAATTATTACAACTGACAAAATAGTAAAAATTCGAAGATGTTCTACCTAATTTTTGTAAAATAAATGAATTTTGGAATTTAGTCAAGTTAGATAACAACATAAAATAAATAACTTGATGTTTACAATTAAAATACTGGTATTTTGAAATAAAAAAAGGCATTTTAATATTTGAAATTATTGACGGTAAAAATAAGTGTACATATACAATTACACAACAATCACGTTATCTGGTTATTGTTATAAAATATACATATCCAGTAGTCCCATGCATTTCTATGATTAACTACTCTCAATTATTGTAATATGCAATATATACAATGTGAATGTTTTTATTTTTTCCCTGCGTGTAGTGAAATTCTATTTCAAACAAATTATAATTTTTCTTTCATAGAAATTTAAAAATTAAAAATATACAAATTATGAAATTTAACAGATTAGCATCGAAGCGTTTTTTATGATAGTTTGTTAATCTGTCAGATAGTTGTCCCAACTTTAACGGGTTAAACTTTCTGTGCTCAATTAAATATTGAGACGGATATTGAAAATGGGCACAACAAAATTTAGAAACTGGCGCCATATAATAAAATAAAGCTTAAAATTAATAAAAACAGATTCCTTAGATAATTAAATTTTATTCTGACATTACTTGTTACTTAATTAAAAAATATAACATTTAAAAATTATGTTCTAATTAATTAATTAATAGATAGAAAAATTTTAGTTTTAGTGGAAAATATAAAAAAATATAAGGAAATACTTAGATTCGAATCCAATTCCTGTGTCTCTGTCTATGTCGACTAGAATAAAGGCTTAAAATTTTCTAGTAAATGTCAGATATTGGTTATTTATCTTTAGTAAATAAATATAGTTAACTATCGAATTGAACATCAAACTATAAAATTATTGTACAATAAAGATCAAATTTTACATGAATGAAAATAAATATAATTGATCGAAGAATAATGCTTATTTAATGTGATAAGTCATATTTTGTTATACACAGTACGACCTTTGTATTAATATAGTTTAGCTTAGATATAAATATATTATCTGTAGAAAATCATTTATTGTAAAGTAAATCTATAAAATTTATAACTATTTCACCCATAATATTAACATAATGTAAAAATGTATAAATTTTATGCTTTAATACTTTACCATGAAAGAGAAAATATATATGATTAATCATAATTAAGTTTGTGGATGGTTTATACGGTAAAATAGTGAAAATATAAAATAATTAATAAAATGTGAGTTTCGAAAAAAATATTTTAGATAGAGAATAATTGAAAATTATAAAACCTCGAAAAATGTTAAAAAAAAAAAACTCTAAGAGGGTATTAATATATGCATTGCAGTTAAATCATGCTATGTGGAATTTTTAAATCAGCATTCCAACGAAAGTAATATATCTTGAACTAATGTGCGTTATGTTGAACTCAGAGTTCATCGACTGAATAACTTATTTCCATGCACATTGCTGAGCAACAGTAGGGCCGATTTTCACTAAATTCGGCGCCTAAGTTTTTTCAAATTACAAAAAAAGCCTCTATGAATTTGAAATTAACCCATGAATCCCTTAGGCTTTTTTAATATTAAGTCAAGCAAAAATTAAAAAAAAATTTAACTAAAAATTATAAACGGGTTTTAAAATAATTATATTGCAATAATTGATAAAAAAAGTTTGTTTTATATTAAGTACAATAATTGCCTAGAAATTATTTTTCTACTAGAATTTTAAAGATAATACTTAATAAATATGTCTTGGAGATATTAATAAGATAGTTATTATTAAATAAAATAAAAAATTGTTAGTAGTGCTCTACCTTCTCTAAATGTATGAACTCAGCTTTGATGAAAGAAGAAAAATGAAGCTGTCCAGTCCTGCTTGACATAGAAAATGTACGAAGCAAAGTTCTGCATACCCGGCTTAGACTTATACATGACACGGCCCAGCCCATGGACAAACCCGGTCTAGACGGGTATGAAATTTATGTTATTGGTCAGGGTTGGAACTGACTTAAAAATGACATTCGTTTCGACTGTGCCAGTATGAGAATAAAAATTTATGTTTCATATTCCTGTGTTTAAATGTAAATACAGGATGCTAAAACGCAATAGGCTCAAAAATTATAAAAATAAAAAGTCAATGTAACTGAGCTATCATAGAACGATACAAAAAATTCAGGGTAAATTTAATAATGTTTTCATGCGATTCTTATTGAATATTTTCTGAGTATTTTAATATAAATATATATGTTATGATGAAATGATAATTTTTGCGATAAAATCTTGCGACTATTTTATTATCAATTATTATGACATCTGTAGTTTATTCGGATTTATTATTATATATGATGAAAAATTGTTGAGCGTTGCCTAGTGCTTAAAATATATTTACTTGATAGGCCAGGACCGAAATGGTTTGTAAACTGGTCAAAATGTTGGACGGGCCAGACTAATTCCTGTCCATTGTAGAGCTGAGACGGGCTTCGAAACTAAAGCCCACGCAGAGTTCTAATATGATTAATGTAAAAAACCCAGCACAGTGGGGTCGCAGCACAGTGGTGACGTGGCAAAGTTGGGTCAAGTATAATGATATCGGACAGTGATTAAAATCACTGTCCGATATCATAAAAAACACTTTGATACAATTTTGTAGATAATGTTTAATTTCAAAAAATTGGTGGATTATTCCAAAAGCTACATGATCTCCTATTTCCTTATTTATATCGTGATTAAGATAAAGTATGTCAAATGAAAAAGGGATTATTCAAAAATATTATCTTTCATAAAAAAATTGTATTAATACATACATTTTTCAAAAAATATGAGCGATATAAAGTTAAAAATGTAAAGTATAAAATCGAGTTTTAACACAAAAATAGCATACGCTAGCCATTTTCACCGTGACGACAAAATAAAGTTCCAATCTTTTTTTTCATAATAAAGTATATTACATTAGCTTTAATTTGAGATATATATAAAAGTGTCAACTTTCCGGAAAACATTCAAAAGTTAATTTTTTGTGAAAAAGTTATCATTTTGAATCCCTATAATTATTTTAAATAGTCCTAATTTGATTTTCATTGTTATTAAATTGCTAAAAAATATTGAGATGATAAAAATCGTTAAATTTTGTCTAATATTATTTAAAATTTAACATAACAAAAACAATGTATGAGAAAATCATATATTAGCTAGTAGAAGTTTTCAAAACTTTTATGAACATCGATATCCATTCAATTTTTGGATATTTTATCGCAATGTAAAAAATAATTTGATGTTAAAATTATGGATATCGCGATAAGTCGATTATCGATATTTTCCAGTTTCAATAATTAAATAATTAGTAATCGAGATATTCTCATATTCGAAACAATCGAATTTAAATTTCATCAATTCTTCTATAAAAATAAAAATAATCGATCATATATATGTTTAATTATCTGAGATAATTGATATCAATTACTAAAAAATAAAAGTAATTGCTAATAATTTGTATTGATTTTTTATTTACTTAATTACAATATTTAAATTAATTAATCTAATGAAATGTTTAAATTAAGAAATCATATTAGAAATGTTAAAGAATAAATATATTAATTGTTTAACGCACATTAGAAAGTTTTATTAGAACATTAAGTGGTTTAGTGCTTAGAAATAGATGTATTCAAATTAAACAACTATTTTTTTCAAACTGATTGTCATAAAAAAATGAGTCAAAAATTAATAATTGAAATGGTCAATTGTGATAATCGAAATAATTTGATTATTTTCATTAGATTATCCCCTTACTACTACATTATTATAAGAGCGTCTAAATATTGGAATAAACCACGCGGAAATTTTCCATGTAAAATTTTAACTCAACATAAAATTCTATTTCTGACAAGCTAATTCAATTTGATATCGATAACATCACTACAATATCAATATCGAAATTTTACCAAAAAACTGCTGACATCGAAATTATATCAAAATTTTATCATTGTTGTCGATCTTTATTAGCTAGTAAATAAAAGTAAGGCAGACATCGTTTTGAGTAAGCATATAAAAACAACCCCACAGTGGATAAATATGATACAAGCAACAGGGACTCCGGAGTTAATAGTGTAGGCGTCTAGTATTATCGGGATACACAGCTCTCCCACTCTATTAAATGTAAGCTTATATACTCCCACAAGGTTTTGGACGTCATAGTTCTTGGACGCTGCCACCCTTTCTTTAGGTTAACATAGAAAAAAATCAATCCTTGTGTTCTAATACACTACATCATGATGAACAGAAATATTTTAACTAATTAATATTATATTTCAGTTTATTAGCTACTATGCGTAATAACTGAGAAAAGTTATTGGTTTTACTCTATCATGTATTGAAAAATCTGTACAATTATTAAAAATTGATACTTTTAAAATAAATACATTAATAGTGAAAAATAAGAATGTACTTCTCATTTATATTTATACCGTCCTATCCTTAGTATTAATATTTAAGTTATTTATAGTATAAATAACTTTACTTAGGCATATACCAGCAGTTGACAAGATTTCCTTTACAATAAATAACAAAACTAAGCCTTTAAGATTGAAATGCGGATTACGTTATTACATTATATTAGAAATATTGCCATTCTTACACAACTTAAGCAAAATTTAATTTAAACTAAGTGTGAATTGAGGCTCTTATAATGTAAGGGACAATACAAAGGAGTGTATGATGTTTTTTTAAGCTTGTGGCAATCATCTTCAAAAATTTTCTATTAATACCATGTAAAAAAAATACACTTTTAATGATTTTTAGTTTCTTAGCTACGCATCAAAGCCATTAATTTTACTCTATCGTCTTTTTTTTCTTACTTTTTATACTTAGTGACAGTATACACAAAATCTCCTCCTCATACTGAACCGATTTTGCTCAACGATACATCAAAAGAACACAAAATATTTCTAATTGAATCAATCATTGCCATGATTGTAATTTAAAAAAATTTCCATCAATCAAAAGGGAAATCCCCTTCAAAAATTACTCCGATACTTCGAATTAGTCCAAAATTTTTATAATACTTTAGAAGTTTGCCTTGCCGACGATATACTTTTTTAAAAATCTAATCATCAACCAAAGAATTGTGGAAGCATTAAAATCATATCAAAATTCTTTTTGGTATGATATAATGAAAAAAGAAAAAATATCCGAAATCTTAATTACTGTGAGCTATTAGCTAATTAGTCCAATAATCATAAAAATAACCGATTTCGTAATCTTTTGCATAACTACTGAATATCTACTTCATACAAAATTAAATAAAAAAATTTAGGTTTTTTTTTTATACTATAAGATTAAAAAGAAAGACGATTTTGTCTATGAGAAATCTGCGTCTAAATCGAAAATCAAGTAATTATTAATGGATATGTTAAATTATTTCAAATACGCATTAAAGCGTTTACGACAATGATTTTAATTATTATTTGATGACAATCAATACTAATCTAAAAAAAAAATGCCTCAACTCCGTTAAATCCTATTTGTACTTAACTTTTAAAATTTTATTTTATTTTTAACAACCTGTCGCTCAAAAAAAATGAAAGATATTTTTAATGTATTTTGATAAATATTTTTAATTTTAAAGAAAAAATGAATTAAAGCTAATATTATTAAGTAATACTGTAGCATTCATTTTTATTACCCGAAACTAGCTTTTTTTTTACAAACCTTCCATTAACAGGTAAAAATCGCGTCATTGGCATTTCATCATATAATTGAACATTTCCTGATATTATAAGTAACGAATAACTATGGTTAATAGTAATACCAGTTAATAAGACCAGATAAAATAAAATTCACTATTAAAGGTTCCTCTTATATCATTTTAATTAGCTAATAATAATATAGTTTGCTATATAAAATGTACATTCTTAAGATAGAATTTTCATATTATCTCGTCAAACCAATTCGGTTTCAATATGATTATTGTTTTGCAAACGTAACCCAGTTAAATATTTTTAAGTTGAATCAATTGTATATTTAATTTTTTTTTATTTGAAAAATCAATTAAAAGACTATCATCATAGTTATCACCATGAACAATGATTTAAAAAAAAAACGTGATTTATTGTCTTACATAGTTTTGAATATTTTAATTAAGGTCTACATTGAAATTACATTGAATAATCAATTTTAACAATTTAACCTATTATTAAAAATCAATAAAAAGGCGTTTTTTTTTATTGAAATTATTAAAATAACTAGTAAATTAAGTTATTTAGATACTTGTATACTTAGTCAAATTTTATTTTTAAAAGTAAAATATGTACTTAAACGAAGTACACAAAACAAATTACAAGTGCAATTAATAAATTCGTTTGGTTTTTTACATTTGATAAGGTGTTTTCATTCCTAGAAATGAAACATTAACTACTACTTTTGCATACGCCACAGCTAAGAATTTACGATTACACACTTGTATCAAAGCGATAAGGTATTGTGTACACAATAATAAAATTGTTTAACATACGGCTATTGTACAGTTTTAATTTAGATTTAACTATTTTGATAAGAGCCGAGATAAGAGATGAACAATAGTCTTACAACTGTAATGAGAAGCAGAAGACGTGACGATCAGCCTAATTCTTTTTTGACATTACACATTTTGTAATTACGCGACGGGAAACACCCGGCACCATCATATTTATTATCATCGAAAGGTTATGCAGGGTAGTAAAACAATACATTACATATGAAATGACATATATTTTGAATTAGAAAAAAGGGTGTTTTAAAGCAGATATAAATTTTTGAGAAATCCCAATGACTTTTCAAAGAGGTTTTTTCGTTAAAAGGTAAGCCCAATCAATTTTCTATAATCAACAATACCGACTTCTAATAATGAACCATGACGCGTATGTTAAATTATTACGCTACGGCCACGTACAGCTGGGAATGACGATGTCAGTAATTAATTAACAGTGAAGTAACTAGTCAAATATAATGTAAACCCTACCGAATGTCGACGATAATATCACAACAATAATGATTACGTTATTTACACAATTTAGAAAAGTAATTCAAAGAAGTGATAGGACAATATTTAACGAATCAATGTGAACTAATTGAAGGTAAAAAGTCAAATGCATTTTTAGGATAGATATTTATAAAATAGCTTTATTAAAAAATAACATACCTTAGAGTATGAAGCGCCGTAATCGTGAAAGTTCACCTATACAACAAAAAAATTATTCAACATTTTAAATTTAATTAAGTACATAAATAATATAATAAAAAATGGTTAACTTTTTAAAAATAAAAACACTATATTCAAATAATAAAAATAAATTTTGAACGTCGCCAATACCAGAGAAAGTGTGCGAACGATCCGACATAAACACACGCACGTTTGCAACTGATAACTGTTATACCTGCCTGGAGTGGGTAAACATAAGTGCCACCTCCAACATAACTAAACAGCTCCCCTTAATTCAGCGTGACTCCTCTATAAATATTACTAAATCAAACAAATTCTCAATTTCCATGTGTATTTTTCACATAAGTAGCGATTTCAATCAGGAATTGAATAAATTTGAAAATTTCAACTTAAAATTTCTTATAATTATATATTAATTTTTATAAACACAAACAGAAATTTTTTTTTTTTAGCTTCGATGAGAAGCTGACAAGGTATTAATTTTACCATGATGTGTTCTTTTTTTTTTGTGTATCTGTTGCCACTTTTTCTTAGCTCTTCTGGACCGATTTCTTTCAACAATACGTCAAAAGATTACAAATCGTATCTAGTTGAAGATATTACCCTCAAAAATTGAATAAATTTCCCTCGTTCCCCATTTACGGGGAAAATCTCCAAAAAAATTACAAATTTAATAATCATTAATTTTCGAAATTTTTTCAATTTTTTTTATAGATGCATCACCTATCATTTGATATATATTTTTTTATAAATCTGACCCTTTACCTGCCTACAGGGGGGATTCAAAATGACAACTTTTCACAAAAAATTAACTTTTGAATGTTTTCCGGAAAGTTGACACTTTTATATATATATCTCAAATTAAAGCTAATGTAATATACTTTATTATGAAAAAAAAGATTCGAACTTTATTTTGTCGTCACGGTGAAAATGGCTAGCGTATGCTATTTTTGTGTTAAAACCTCGATTTTATACTTTACATTTTAGCTTCGATGCGAAGCTGAGAAGGTATTGGTTTTACTATGATGTGTTTTTTTTTGTGTCTGTTACCACTTTTTCTCAACTCTCACCGAACGGATTTCTTTCAACGATACGTCAAAAGATCACAAATCGTATCTAGTCGAAGATATTACCCTCAAAAATTGAAAAAATTTCCCTCGTTCCCCGTAAATGGGGGAAACCTCCAAAAAAATTACAAATTTAAAAATCGCTAATTTTCGAAATTTTTTCAATTTTTTTTACTAAAAACTGCCGTAACTTTTTCAAAAATGAACATATCAATATAATTTTTTTTTTATAGATGCTTGATATCTTTGTCTATCATTTGGTATATATTTTTGTAAATCTGACACTTAAACTGCCCACAGGGGGGGATTTAAAATGACAACTTTTTCACAAAAAATTAACTTTTTTAACTTGACTTTTGAAAATGTTCAGGAAAGTCTGACACTTTTATATAAATCTTAAATTAAAGCTAATGTAATGTAATTTATTATGAAAAAAAAAAATTTGACCTCTGGACTTGTCTTCGTGGCGAAAATGGCTACCAAATGCTATTTTTGTGTGAAAATTCTCGATTTTATTTTTTACATTTTAAACTTTATAATGCTATAACTTATTGAAAAGTGTATGGATCAACATAATTTTTTTATGAGAAATAATATTTTTTAATAATCCCTTTTTCATTTGACATACTTTATCTTAATCAGGATATTAATAAGGAATTAACAGATCATGTAGCTTTTGGAATAATCCACCAAATTTTTAAAATTAAACACTATCTAAAGATTTGAATCGAAGCGTTTTATTTTGATAGTGATTTTAATCACTTTTTAAGTTCATACCTTATGTCTTGTAAGGATGTCAACTTTGTTTATTAAATGGAATCACATTTTTTTTTTTTTTATATCATTTTTAAATTATGCAAAAATCATTATAAATCAATAATATTAAATTTTAAGCCAGAAAAATGTATAATTAAAAAATTACATTTCCGACAGTCTCTCATAAAATTAATTTGTATAACATAGTCAAAAAATGCAAAAATTGTGTCAAAAGTTTTCAGTTAAATCGACGCCTTGTATATTCTACTCAAACTTACCTAAAACTCAAATATACTCATTTAAAACTTAGCCCTTACTCATAAGCTAATAAATTTCCTAGACGTCTCAAAAGAAAGTACCTACTTTATTTTTACTACATTAATTAATAGTAGTCATAAAGTGTCTCAAATATGAGATTACCTTTCATGTAAATAATTTATGTTAATTATTGTACATACTTATATAAAATGTATTAACTCAAATAAAGTTAATATTATTAAAAAATATAATCTTATTTATTTTGTTTCCACTGAATAATTTGTTTTTTAAAGTTACACCACTATTTTATTCTATACGATATATAACAGACAATTTAAGAAGCTAGAAATCAAAAAACAAAAAAATATTATAGTCAATTGTGTTTATTAGTGAAAAATTAACCCATAAATAATTTTTAGTTAATTTCGGAAGTCCAAAAAGTAATTTTGTTAGTTTTTCGTTCCTTCATATAAATATTTATTTTGTAACATAAACTACAAAAAAATGATTTTGATATATCTAGATTATAAAATATCTTTATACTTTTAAGACCAATTTTTAGAAACATCATTGAAATTTAAAACATTGAATCATCAGGGTTACTTCCTTTGCTACTAACAGGCGCGGTGGATCCTTAATGCACAGAATATCGTGCATCTACCAGACTGTTAATGAAAAGTGAAATACACAATTACTATTTTTAATACAACAGATTCAATTGATAAACTTAAGAGAGGAGAGGTCATTCCTCATTATTGGATCTCAGCCTAATCATTTATTTATGTAAGGTAAAAGCAATTATCAGTTCTCAGTTAAGAAAAGTTTGAATGTATTTTTGTTTTATAAAAATTAATATTAACAATAAATATAAAATTTAAAGTAATTACTACAGTTTTTTTGTTACCTAAGCTTATATAAAACAAAAAAATTGCTAAATTAAAAATTACTTGGAAATTAAAAAACTTAATTTAAATTAACAGATAATTTAGTAAGAAGAAATAACTAATTTATTGATTAGTGAATTAGGTAACAAGACATTGTTTTATTGTAGCTTAAAGTTACTTGAAAACTAAATTATCAGCCATAATATTTCGCTGATACTATATATAAAGTTATTAAGCCGTCCGTGAGTCTGTTTAAATGTCTTATATAAAGAGTGATCAATTAATCATAAACCACTCGATTACTCACAAAATAAGTACAATATTGTAAAAATATTTTTTATTCCTTTTAGTTACATATAAATCTGGATTTATTAGCTATTAATTACTTTTTACGATCATTCCTTATAATCAAAAGGGGTGTCAACTTAATTTTTTCATATAGTAACATACATATTTCATTAACTTATAAAATTAAAATTTATATAATTAAGAAAATAACTAATCGATAACAACTTTTGGACCAATAATTTAGATTATTCTCATTTTTATACAAAGGTGGGATGATGAGTACGGCTGGGAAATAACTAAATAAAAATAGTTTCACTCACTCTTCACCTCCAGTCATAAATATAAATTATTATTAACTTCTAAAATACTAGTTCAAAAGTTGTTATCGATCAGTCATTTTCTTAATTACCTCATTTTCTATTTTATAAGTTAGTTAAATATGTATATAGCTATTTGTCCAAAAACTGTTATTGACGAGTGATTTTCTTAATTAATGACGAGTATGATTTGGAAATGACTAAATTTTAAAATAGCAGCATACACTTCACACCACCGCATATTACTTTAAATTGTTAATAACTTCTAAAATACTGATCCAAAAATTGTATTTACAAATTATTTTCTTAATTACATAAAATACATTATTATCTATTAAATAAACTAGTTAATTATGTACGTTTCTAGTAAAAAAATTAAGATTAACACTCTTATAAATTATAAGGGATGATACTAAAAAGTAATTAATAAATGATAAATCATGCAATATATTTAACTAAAAAAAGCAAATTTTTTTTTCTATATTGTACTTATTTTGCGAGTAATCGAGTGGTTTATGATAATTCGATCATTTTTTGATTAAGGGTCGGTCCTAAAAGGTAGAACACACTAATGTCGTAAACATGTAATGGTAACTACGGAGATGGGTATTAATCTATCAACTCTTTTTCACCATGTGTTGGGTTCAATAGCTAATCCAGAATGGTGAATATTATACTAAGTTTCATTTTATTCTTGCAATATAAATAGCAAATAATAATAATTATTAATAATACCTTCAACTTAATGAATTTAACCTCACGATAAAATTTTTTTGAAATTATTAGTTACTAATTTATAATAACTTTTAAACTTATTATAATATGCATTTTGGTCTTATTTACACATTATAAAACATATTTCCCGAGTACGGTATTTGTCAATGTAATAGGTAAAACTAAAAAAAGTTCTTTTAAATAAGTTTTTGAGTAATCATTTTGTAGTAATAGTCTAATGGTTTTTACACGAAAATATATATACAAAGTAATTGTTTTATCATAAACTACTCAATTATTCTCAAAATAAATACAATATTGGAAAACAAATTTTTTTAATTATATATATTTTTTGATTTATTAGCTTTAAATTATAAAATTAAGAAATAACTGGTCGATAACAACTTATAGACCAATAATTTAGATTATTCTCATTTTTATACAAATGTGGGATGATGAGTACGGCTGGGAAATAACTAAATAAAAATAGTTTCACTCACTCTTCACCTCCAGTCATAAATATAAATTATTATTAACTTCTAAAATACTAGTTCAAAAGTTGTTATCGATCAGTCATTTTCTTAATTACCTCATTTTCTATTTTATAAGCTAGTTAAATATGTATGTTACTATTTGAAAAAAATAAAGTTGACACTCCTAAAAGTTAGAAGAGGATGATTCTAAAAAATAATTATTAGCTTTTAAATCGAGAAAATATGAACTAAAAAAAGCAAATTTATTTTTCAACATTGTACTTATTTCCATTGTGATTGTACATTTTGAACAGAAAATAGTAACTACTATTAAAGAGTAAAATTAGAGTTATCACAAAAAGCACAATAAGATATGAATTAAAAATTATACTTACGCTAGAATAGTGTGGATGCGCTGGTGGTCTAGGAGTAGCATAATATGTTGCAACTCCTCCTGCATGTTGCATAGGATGCATTACTGTTGCGACTTGCATTCAAAATAATTTGAGTAACTCTTCTAATCTATATAATTTAATAATAGATTATTAAAGAAATTTTAATTTTATGATTTTTTTATTTGGAATTAATATTTTTATAAATTAAAGATATGGTACAATATTAAAAGTATTTACTTGTAAGAATTTAAGTTAAAATAATTAAATAGGTTGTTTTAAAAACTACATCATTTAAAAAAAGCTCCTAAAAGTTATTAAAGTTTGTAAGTAAAAAAATTGCTAACTCCTGCTTAATAATTTTAGAGATTTAAATAACTTTTTAATATAATTTATCGTTTAAATAATCAAAAATTAGAACCAAAAATAAGCAAAAATGATCATTTTTAAGCAATTTGGCTAGTCAAGTATTAAGTTATACTTTACAAATTTGTGTTATTTTTTAGATTTTTGAAAAGTACATAAAAAATATTTAATTTTTATTTTAAATTTATACTCTTAACAATAATCGAGTCGGCCTAGCTTAGTGGGTAGAAATGTATGTTTCGGCACACGAGGTACCAAAGAGATTTTTCTTGTAATTTTTTCTTTGGTGGTATCTGTCTTTGTTGTATGCTGGCCATAATATCCGTCCTGCTTATCATTGGTCTAGCCAAGAATCATCTACCATGTGAAAAAGAGCGACTACCCTCTGTAGCATCTTAATTACAAAATAATAGTATATATGGTGATAATTGCCATATTAAATTATACACATGAATATAAACATTTTTTAGCTTTTTAGTTCTCATAATATAAATTTTGAAGAAAAAAAAACAATTTGCCATTAAATGATATAAGGACCTATAAACATTTCTAGATCCATACCTAATTATATTTTCACAGGTCATGTATTTAAGTATACTCATTAAATTGCCCTAAAAATAATTTTTAAACAAATTTATAAATAAGAAAATTTTGAAATACAATTTTGAATTAGTTGATTAAAATAAATTAAGTTATAGAAATGGGGAAGTTATTTGATCACAAAAACTAAACTTAAAAATCTTAAACTATAAATAAAGTGATAATTATATGAAATTATTATAAAATTATTTACAAATATCCTCATTTTAGTACACATTAAATGAATGTGAGGAAATACATAATAAATTTATATTCACGAATTCTTAACTACACATTTATAAATATTTGTTTAAAATTATTCGCCTAATTCATATAATAGAAGTAATTCATTTTAATTTAATTCACCCAACTACATGAGCTTTCCAAGAGTTTCTTTATTATATTTAAGTAATTTAAAATAAAATACCATATTAATAATTATTATTATTAATATATTTATTTCATTTTATTTTAATTTTCAACCAATAAATCTATAAAGATTGTAATTAAGTAATTTATAATAAAAAGTGATTTTATACATTTATTATAATAATACTTTAATAAAGTATAATTTTCTATACAATGCATACAAATAAAAATTATACAACCTTAATTCTAATTGCATTGATTGTACATGAACTTTAAATATTCCGACTACATTAGTGAAGAAAATACAGAATATTTAAAGTTTATTGAAAAAATTAAAAAGTTATTTAAGAATTTTTATTATTTCTTTAGTACCTTAGCTTAATTATGAAAAACAATATGATTTTTTTTAAACAAATTATATATATATATGTAAAGAATAATTAAATAATATTTTGACAAAACTAATAACTTTTAATCCAGCATTTAATTTGTGTTAGTTTTATTTTTAAATAATTTTTACAGTTTTGCACTTTTGTTATGTTCATTGCATATTTATTATTTTTCTTTAACAATTAAAAAAATTACAATTTTAAATTTTATCAACATTTTATAGTAACTTTAAGAGAAATATTAATTGAGCTACAAGCTCTATATACATAGACTGAGTATGTAACAAGACAGAGTGCACATACACCAGTATACGCCCATGCTACATATCCATACTACATATTAAAATGCTTGTAACTCAATGAATACTTTACTTAAAATTTGTATAGAACCATCAAAATTTTTTATAAGAAAGTATAAAAAATAATTATTATAAAATGTTAAAAAAGTATATTTTTTTTATCTTATTAGAGACAAATAATAAAAAAATATGATTTTTACATAGTCCAAAACTGTAAAAATTATTTTTAAAAAAAAGTAAATACTAAATCAAAAGTTATTAGTTTTTTCAAGATATCGTGAACCACCCAATATTTAACATTAATGTTAAATTTTTAAAATGATATGCTAAAAATCTTAAATTAGATAATTTGAATAAAAATATGTTGATATTATACCAAATAATCTCCTTCCTCGCCTTATCCCAACTACTTGGGCTGGCCACCCTTTCCTAAACTTCCACTTGACACGATTTCCCACATCCTCTACGCTCTCATCACCTGTCCTCATATCGCATTCAATAACATCTCTCCATCTCTTTTTTGGTCTTCCTCTACCTCTTCTTCCTTCAACATTCATTTTTATAACTGTTTTTACGACTTCTGATTCTTCTCTTCTCATAACATGACCAAACCATCTAAGTCTATTTACTCTTATCTTATCTACGATTGACGCTACAATATTATACCAAATAATAAAAACTAAAATTAAAATTTGGAAAGAAATAATTCATATATTATCAAATAGGTAGATACATTTATGGTATGTTAATAAGGAGAATGCACTAGCTTAATAAACAAATATATCAGTGAAACTCCTCAAACAACATAGATTTTTCTTTAAAAATATATTATAATACATGAATCACTAAACAATAACACAAGAAAATTTAAGCAATTCTTCAACAAATAAAAGATTTTTTCTGTATATTTATTTATAATAAATTTCAAAAAGTTATAACAATATAATTTAAAAACGAATAAACTATTAATATAAATAATTTAATTGGCTTTGTTCAAAAACAAAATAACTCTATTTTTTTTTGACGAAAATGGTGAATATATATATGTATATTAAATAAAAAAAGTTACAATAAATAATTAGAAAAACAGTGTTTTTTTAATTTACTAGTATATTTTAAAATTGTCTAGTTTTATCAACTTTCAGAAAAATTTTTAAAAATTAAGTTATCTTGATTTTACATAGAGCCTTTTAATTTACCTTGCTTATAGTAAAAAAAAAACAGAACTTGTATAAACCTATGAAATATGAGAGAAAAACTTGCATCAAAATTATAATTTCATATTTTTTACATTTGTTAAAATGATTTTAACAAATGAATAAAATGATTCATTTTTTTTTATTATATATAAAATTAGTCTAAAATATAGTTTTTCATAGAAAAAAATTATTTTATAGTCATTATATGTTTAAATAATGATTGCATATGTAAAATACTTAACCAATTTCAATAAATATTTAAAAAAGTTGCTTACCAAAATTTGGTAAATTTCTGTTGATTGATAAATACTGTTCAGACTTTTTTCTTTATTATATCTTAGTTGATATTATTCAATAGTTCAACTACATGATTCTCAACAGTCAAATTTTCCTATAAAAAAGAATAACATAAATTACTTATAATTAATTAATTTAACAATGTTAAAACTCAGAAATAATTTTTGATAATGGTAGATGAGATATGATATTAATACTATTTTTAAATACTTTATAAGATTAACACCAATACTTCAAAAAAATAACTTAATTACTGTAACAATAGTATTTAAGTATTTACTAAAAATATCATCATATAATCAGTACTTTTTGGAATGTTTAAGCTGATATATGGGTAAGATGAAACTTTATATTTACAATAGAAGCCAATATTATTTAAATATAACTGTTATAACTCACCAGAAAAGTTTTTCGCATACTAGTCAGATCAATGAATTAAGAATCAATAAATTTATTTACTTTTTTAATGTACTAAGTTAAAATATTCAAAGGCACGACCGTCGAGGTGTTTGTTTGACACGTAAATTAAAGATAACTTACACGATCAGTCTTTTAGTCGAAAATTCCTTCAATCTAAGAATAAAAATCGTAACAGTATGTTAAAAAACAAAATTTTATCCAAAAACGACAAGTGTTAAACCAAAGGGGAGGCTGCGAGTTTTCAGCTGCCGGTAGAAGGAACACTCACCGATACTACACACGCCCCAGACTATGAGGACACATACGGCCCATCCCTTATATCATAGAAAAAAGAAAAACCTCCCTTAAACCTTACAACAGGATACAGAACTACCGTCCAGCCCAATATAATATGATCGATTTTTGGTTCGCATTTCATGGAAAAAAAAATGTATTAAAGGGTGGCGCTGAAATGGGGTAAGGACCGCCTAAACTACTATTATTCAAAAACTACTCAATATTAGTAAGTACCTATACAAGATTATTGTAGACTTTCATCATTTCCACATTAATAAAAAAAAAAAATTTCACTGAATATTATGAACACTAATAATCTTATCAATACCATATTAATTTTAAAATATGATACATTCGTAATAGTTATGTACTATGTTATACGAAATAATTTTTAATTGATAAACTATCTGATATACCATTAATGTTTTGTTCGTTTGACTTATGTTTGATAAACAATATCTGGAATGATTTCATATTTTAAAATCGGTTGTTTTATTTTTATGTATAATGACGCCTACCCAACCAGCTGTTTTTAATTAAAAATTGTCACTGATTTAGAAAATAAATATTGAAAACTGAATAACTTTTTAAGTATATATGTAATATGAATTTTCTTTATCAATTCAATGTTTTACAACTATACTCAGTATATTATATTACTTAATTATATATAGTAATAGTTAACATAGTGTACGAGTACGTTACATAAAAGGTACCTATCTCAATCTTAGGATCAACCTTTGTAACGATTTTTTATTCTGTTAATTATAAGTATAACTAAGTATTATGAAAGAGTTACACTGTAACCGCAATTGGGGTGAGGGAATGGGGGTTGATGCCGAGAACAAAAAAAATTACATGGTGAGTATACTCTTTTTTTTTTTTTTTTTAATTTATAGGAGTATTAACATTTCTTTTTGTCAATTCCCCGGAACAAAACCCTAACTACGCCACTAATGTGGCACATGACCAAAGCGCACTCTATGGGATAATTTTTTTTATTGGCAACACCAAACTTTTACAGAATGCGAGTTAGACTAGAATACTATTTTTAAAGGAAGTGAAAATACAAATCCTCACATTAAGAATGATATCTTTATTAGTAATTTAAAAGGTTTTAGGGTGGTTCACGATTATCTACTCGTAGATAACGGAGGCGGATTCAGATATGTATTTTGGAATTTAAATTCCAATAAACTTTCAAAAAACATTCATTAAATAAGGAACGTTCGAATAAACTCATGAACGTAAAAAAAAATATCAATTTAAATTTGAACCATAAAACCATATGATTGTTGATTTTCAAATGATCAAAAACAATGTTAAACGCATACACACTTTTTATAAACTATAATATATATTTCAGTTTAAAGTTATAAAAGTTCGAAATACTACGGTTAACTTCAAGGATCTCAAAAACCGAGAATTAGCTACTTGGTTTTAGGCCCTTTGTTAAAAAAACGTCCCCTTGTCCTAATTTCATTAGCAATATATTTAATAAAAAGATAACTTATTCTAAATCAATGCATTTTTACTTTACTCTTAGAATTATTTAAAACATACAAAAAACTGCCCCTTCGCATGAATTATGGAATTAGAGCTCGAGCCCTAAATCATAAATACAATTACTTGAGTCGTCTTCTTCCTGGCCTTAATCCCAACTACTTGGGGTCGGCCAAATACAACTACAAGAGTAATATTTTTTTTATAAATTATAATAAATAATATTAATTTTTTAACAAACATACTATATAAAAGCCCAAAACACATGTCCCCCACTAACGTTTCTGAATGAAAGAATTTTTAACCTCAGTGACCTATTATATTAAATTTACTTGGTCGTATTAATTTAGTATAACATTAAAAAAATGTATACTTTACAAAGCTAATTCTAAATTTAAATTTAAACCAATAATATCACTTTAATTTAAACAATTAAATTAATGTTTTTCCATTTAGAAAAGTGAATATTTCTTTTGCTGAATAAAATAATATAATAAATACAGTCGTGCTCATGCCAATAATTAATAGAACTTAATGTAGAGAAAATTCAAACCTACCTATAACAAGATTAGTAATAATAAGAACTCGAGAAATAGGCAAAAGGGTAAATGGACTACGTTTCCTCAAAAATTTTCTTTTCTTACTTCAAACCCTTATCAATCAAATTATTCAATAAATAATTATATGTATAATATTTTATAATATAATATCAATAAAATTACATAAAAAAATCTTAATGAAGAACATTTTATAATTATTATAAATATATCAATGTCTAAAATTAAGTTTTACAATTAAATTTTACTATGCTAATATAAAATAATAAGGAAGACATATTGTTGGGTTTAATTAACAATTATATATAATATATATATATAGTCAAAAATCAATAAAAAAATATTTTATAGTAACTAAAGAAACATTTTTTAAAAGTTTCTCTTTCATCTTATTAATGGTTTTATTATTATCATTATATATGATGCNTATTAATGGTTTTATTATTATCATTATATATGATGCTCAAAAATATTTAGAGGTATATTAATTTACCTAATACATATCTTATTAATCATGTTAATTTATACATTAAAAATATTCATAAATACTTATTTATAGTATACTTTTATACTTTTAAGAAATTTGAAGCCAAATTACACTTGAATTAGATGCAACAGCAATAATTCTGTAATTTTTATAATCCATAATTTCTAATGAGACTATTTGTCCAATACTCAAATGTTCCTCTAACAATTTATTATTTGTTTGAAGACATTCAAAATCTTTTATATTGTTTAAACGATACACTAATAAATAACTATTTCGTGTACCAACAAATAACATATTAGTGTAAACACATATAGCAGTAGCTTCAATATATTTTGTTTCCAGCCAAGGGCAAATTGTTTTACATGTATCTCTATACATATCATGACATATTAAACCATTGTTATTTGTACGCCCAATTACAAGTCCATGTATAACTGAAGAATATATAGTATACTTCAATTTTGTACAAGTATGTTCTGTTATCAATTTCTGTTTATGATGTGAAAAACAGCCATACCATGATTCACGTATCCAGCAACATCTTGCAATATGAAGATTTGTATCTACATCAAGAAGTTTACCACTATACTCTATTGATAACCCATTATGACCTTCATATAAAGCTAATTGTATAGGACATATATTTGGACCATTAGAGTTGCAAGCTATCACATGATTTTCATTTGAACAATCAGGCTGTGGATTTAATATAATTAAACTATTTATACGATGTGACTTTGAATCTTCTTTTACAATTGAAATAATTTCAGATTTATCATTCATAGTGAGACAATATAAATTTTTATATTTTGGTGAAATGATTTCAAAATAATTTTGGAAATTTATAAGCTTACAAATACCATCTCCAGCCAAAAAATGCTCTTCTCCAACATGAGATACTTTAAATTTTTGTTTTTGCCATAATAGCCAACATTTAAATAAACATTCAAAATCTGATTCTGTAAGTAAATCAATACATATCAAACCATGTTTTCGTTTTCTCAACATATCTAATAAATAATTTCTTGAAATTTCACTAAAACAAATTTTTTTCCAAAGTTTATTATACTTAACCACATTATTAATAATATTATAACAATCTTTGGAGAGAAGTTTGAATTCTAGTAAAGTTTTTCCATCAAGATGATACACTATTTTTTCAATAATTTCTGGAGGAAGATTTATTTTAGTGTAATTGTCTTGTATTTCATTTCTATTAAAGAAATGTTCATAATTAAAATTAAGTTATAAATCTAAAAAATTTTACACACTACATCTCTTAAGCAGTAGAGTGATGTATTTGATATTTTGTCATAAGGGTAAAATATACATAGGGTTGAAGTAAAAGCCTAAGAATTGAGGTGAGTGCTTTAAGTATTATTATAAAGAGAGCCCAAAAAAAGTTGAAAACTATTATTGCACTGATGAGAATAAAATGGCAATTACTCAACAAATCAAAAATTTTTTTTTTATAAAAGGTGCATATATTTTCATTTTCTTCAAGCAAAACTGCTAATTTCTGCTTTGAATAAACATGATTTATTCCTATTATCCCAAAAAAACGAAACCAGTAAGTCTCAGAGAGTTAGTAAATATAACAAAACTAAATAAAAATCTCATATTTAAATTTATTTACTATTATACTTTCACATACTTTTATACTAGTAAGCATGTACACCTTTTCACAAATATATTACTATAGCAGACACTAAAAAAACAACTTCAAAGAATTAAAAATAAATACAGAGTGTTTTTTTTTATTATAACCCACTATCTGTCACCTATATATAATGAAATTAATTTAATAGGACAGAGTGGGTTTTTATTAGTGCCCAAAAAAGAGACATAATGTGAAGTTATATAAATTAAAATAAATATTACTCTGATATTTCTTTATAAAATATGTGATTTCTTGTTCCATCAACTTCAGTCCAGACTTTAACTTTCTTAGAATTCATTTTATAATTTATTAAATCAAACTTTTAATATTAATTATATTTTTATCTGAAATCCAATAAAAAAAAAAACTCAGTTCTATAAATAAATTGCTTAAATTATCACAAATTAAAATTTTGCCTAAATGGTTACATACATTTATGAAATTAATTAACTGTTGTTTAAAACATTAATGTAGTTGCTTACTTTAATGAAAAACGGAGTTTTTTGAAAATTAAAAATTAAAACACATTAAGACCATGTCCAGGAGGGAAGAATAGTGATAGTTTCCTCTATGATGTAAATAATCTTGAGTTAAAGATTGGTCAACAAATTTTCTTTGATATCAATTCTTGATAGTGTTGCTGGATTTGTAAATGGCACATTAATTTAGTTTAGATCTAAGATATGGTTTTTATCTATGAATAAAAAAAAATTAATACTGCGACTCTAGTAAAAGTCATTACATTCATTATATGGCAAGGTAACTAAATATAAAAATAGACATTCCATAAAACTGTATGATAATTATATTTTTAAAAATAGTTTACTGAAAAATCATCTATTTTGTGTTAGAACTTTTTCATTCTTAGGTAACATCTTTGCTCTAGGGAGTTTTTATATGGAAACCCTTGTATATGCTCCTCTGTAAGAATAATTATAGAGATTACGAAAAGTTGGATTTAGGCTAAAGAATAATAAGAAAAACTAAGTGTAAACATTTTTTAACTAAATAAAAAAAAATGAATTATTTATCATTTTTCATTTTAGATAATAACATCCAATAGTAACATAACAGTAACATCTACAAGATACATAAAAGATTAGTGCACTATAGATTTTAAAAGTAGAAAATTGTTTTGTACCTTGAAGTAAGTTATATAATTGAGTAGAAATTTTTCCTGATTTAAATAAGACTAAAAAAAATGTTAAAACGATAAAAATCACAAACACATTAATTTTTTCAACATATTGATAGACTTAGAAGTTATTAAAAAAAAGCAGAACACTTTTTATCAGTTAAAATGTTTAAATATAAGACTATATTATTGTTCCATGGAAAACGTATTTTTTTTAAATTCAACATTTTTTCTGTTTAAGTATATTTAATTATTGTTATGGACAAATGTGTCGTGAATACAATTTATCAAGCATATACGTTTCTTATAATAAATTTGAATTCATTTAACGCTTAACATATAAACTTTTTTTGTAAAATAACATTAGATAAAACTTGAATAACTTATGCATCAAAAGAAAACTGTATTTTAATTTAATTTTCATTATAATAACAAATAATTTAAAATAATTTATTGATAACAAATATGTAAAGACATGTACCTTTAGTAAAACTTTGTTTAATGATTTATCATAGATTCAAAATTGAATTATTCGTTATACGCATAGATAATAATTTTTCAATATCTGTATTCGGTTAGACAGACAGTCTGTATAACCGCGGTCACATGTTATTTGGTACTTTATATGATAATAGGTAGTGGTCAGTATATAGCTAGAGATACCAAAGAATTTGTAATACCTTATCTATTTTGTGGTAAAACTAATAACTTAATACAAAAAGGTGCTTAAAGCACTTACAGATGAAAAAATTTGCTTTATAAAAATTATGTATGATACATAAAAAAAGGTAATACTCATAGACCACCACATCTCACTTAGTTGATACCAAAAAATTTTTTAAATTATTATACTTATTAAAATAATTGTTTATCAACTAATTTGGTTGATTAATTTTGAATTACGATAAAGTTACAAAATGTTGATTTTGTTAATTGCGGTTTAAAATGGTATTAATGGTTGCCATTTAACTTCCAACAAAAGTTTTTTTAAATATTTTAAAATTATAATTTTGATTACTACAATTAATAATAATTTAATGACCAAATATAAAATTGAGTTGTAAATTTTTGGTGGTTATTAATTTTTAAATTATGAACTACTAAAATCCTCCTAGTACTCCTTTATTTGCCCCTATGTTTTCTGTCCTGTGATTGATGTACAATGATACTAGGGTATTTAAAATATTTTTAGGCATCTAATATTAGTTTATCAAAATGTAATTAAAAAAAAAAACGGTAGCACAGTGGGGTCGAGGCACAGTGTGGACGAGGCATAGATGGGACAAGTATAGATGATAT